>NW_024525123.1:0-84498 GCF_017590135.1 Pyrgilauda ruficollis
TCTCCTGCCCATTTATTTCAATGGTGACTTGGGAAAAAAAATATCATCACTCCCAATGTTCTCACTCCTCCTCTTATATCTACTTTATATATTGAGCATGATGTCACATGGTCTGAAATACTCTTTTAGTCAGTTGGGGGTCACCTGTCCTTGTTGTGTCTCCTCCCAGCCCCCATGCACCTACAACTTCCTTGCTAGCACGGCAAGTGTATGAAAAGCGGAAAAGCAATATATGTAGCATGACAGCCATGCAGCTAGGGAGGAACAACACTCTCTGTAACTGTTTATTTTATACCTGTGGGAGTACAAGGGGAAGAACTGGAATAGTTGGAGCATTCCAGGTTCTTCATTACAGGAAAGCTACTTTCTTATCACTCAGTCCTATGACTGAAAATTCCTGTGCTGCTATTAATTTCTGAAATGGGATAAAACTTTAGAAAAGCAGAAATAAACTGCTCAGGCAGAAGAGAGAAGCAGGAAATAAGGAGTGAAAGGAATGTTTTGTGGTATTTGTATCTACTATAAAAGTAACATCTTCTCTTTTAATAACTGAAAGCCACTTTATGTAGCTTTACACCTAATAATTACGGTGTTTAACAGCTTTCAAATTTTGTAAAAAACCCTAACTGATTCTCTGACATATCTATGAAATAGCTTCTTACTTTATTGCTGGAGAAAGAATAACCTTGCTCAAATTACTTGCACAATGCCATACAATCAGTGACAACCCCAGCCTGAACACTTGAGCTCCTAATAAGGCATACATCTACCTGGAATGCCTCTCCCCTGCCACTGTTCTCACAATATGTACTATTATAATTAGCTCAAACTAGGGAACATGAAAATGTGCTTTTCAGGGAATCATTCTGACACAGCAGGGATGAAGGACTGACTATCCTAGTGTCATTTATACCAGGGATTTCAGAATAAGACATATTTGCAGAAGCTCAAGAAGTATCAATAAAAATATCGTTACACTTGCCCCTTCATCCAAAAACATCCATTTATAAAAAAGTCTCTTGAAGGCTTGTAGCTGTAGTTTTGAGTAGTCCTGAGAGGAGCAGGGAGTTGGACTCAATGATCCTGATAGATCACTTCCAATCTGAGATATTTTATGATTCTAAAGAGGCAACTTTGCTTGCAAAGTGAACAGAAAAGGTATGTTGGGTGCACACAGAGGTAACAGCTCAGCTGATATTACTAGGAACTCTTTCTCTGCAGAATCTTTTTCAAATTTAAAACTGTTCTCACCAAAATAAACCTCCTGAAAGAGTGTTGTAGACACGTTACCCCCTACTGAGTGAAATTCTTAGCACAGCTGTCCTTCCAATCCCCATGCCCCCACACACATGCTGCTTCCCTGGAAGGCACTTAGAAAAGCTTGCGTCATAAAGGGAATCTTTACAATATTTACTCTGCATTCCTATATTTAGGCTTATTGCTACTGCTACAGTAACAAGGTTAAAATTATTTTGTTTAGAAATCTGTGAGGGAAGCAAGAAGCAGTAAAGGGAAAGCCACAGAGAGAGCAGCCTACAACACTCCTTGAAATTACAACTTCTTAAAGCAGAAAAACAGCAGTAAATGGGTATATTATCATGGTATAGACTGAGGGCTAGAGCCAGCTTCTCTTTTCACTGTGATCCTGGGCACAAAACCAGCATAATTCCACATGTCTTAGTAGTGTAAGTTGGAAGCAGAGTTTGCCTTCACAAGGAAAGATATAAAACAATTTCAGCAGATAAAAAGGTGTGAGAGCTGTGAAAGTGGAAGCAGTAGTTTGTTTTAGTAGCTTCAGGAAAAATTCACTTAATACTTTTGGGTAACAGAAAGCTTTGAAAACCTCAGTGTTTAGATGCCTTTTGAGAACTGTAGAGAATCATGCAAGTGTAAGCGTGCTGCTATTTGTAAGCTCTTTTAACACTGTGAGGAAAAAACAAAATCTAAAGATATCTACATACTGTACTGCCTGGTAATGGCAATCACATGACATCTTCTGAATCCCAGAGGTATTTAGGTATGAAGTGAAGCTGATGTACCAAATAAACACAGTTTAGGGGAGAAAAATGATTGATGGTGAAGGTAGGTATAGGTTTGCATAAGGTGGGATTGAGAGCTTGCAAGCTTGAGTAACATGACAAAAATACAGTTTCAGGGAAGTACAAAGTAGACACATAGTCACAGTTCTTACAAGGTAAACAGTACCACCAGGATGTATTTTTAAAACTTATTGCTAGAATTTAATCAGAATCATTAAGGTTGGAAAATACCACCAAGATCATAGAGTCTAACCATCAAGCTAACACTGGCAGGTCCACCATGAAACCATGTCCTCATGCACCATATACACATGGTTTTTGAATACTTTCACAGATGGCAAGCCCCAGGAGCCTGTTCCCCAGGAGCCTGTTCCAGTGCTTCACCACCCTTTCAGTGAAATATTTTTTCCTAATATCCAGCCCAATGCTCCCTTGACAAAACTGTTTCCACTAGTTCCATCAATGCTTGAAGAGAAGCCATAGTGAGGTGGGGACTAGTCTCTTCTTCTGTGTCTGCAGTGGCATGACCAAGGGAAACGGCTTCAAACCGAGATGGAGGAGATTCAGATTACACAGAATCATACAGAATAAGCTGAGCTAGAAGACACTCCATAGCTTTTCTTCACTGTTAGGGTGGTTAGGCATTGGAACATGTAGCCTAGGGAGGTAAAAGTCATCGTCTCTGGAGCTGTTCAAAAGGCATTTGGATCTGGCGCCGGATCATACGAGTTCAGAGTTACAGTGCTCATGTTGGGTTGAACTAGTGAATCCTACGCTACCCACGCGTGTTCCCAGCACCTCGGCAGCGGAACGAGCCCTTTGTCTCGCGGGCCGTACAGCCGCCGCCATCCGCGCTCGCCGTCCCGTACAACCCGACTGCGGTCGTGCCACTCGCGCAAGCGCAGAGGTGCCGCGCAAGCGCGGAGCTCCCCGGGCGGGCGGCGCTTCCCTGGGGCGGCCGCGGGCCGAGGCAGCTGCGCGGGGCCCTGTGGAGCGGTCCAGCCCCCGCCCAGCCGGGCATTGTTCCCGGCTCGTCGCCGCCGGGAAGTTTTAGCCGCGTCCCGGGTCCGCTGCCTGCCGCGTTGGGGAGAGGGGGGCGCGGTGAGGGCAGGGGCCCGGAGCCCCTTTATCGCCTCCTCCCCGGCGTGAAGCCGCCGGCGAGGCTCAACATGATGGCGGCCGAGGCCACGGGTGAGGAGGGCGGCTCGGGCGCTGTAGCCGGGACGGAGGGAGCCGCCGCGGCCGGGGAGCTGGGGCACTGCCCCGCCTTGTGCCGTGGTCGGGCGCCGGAGCCGCAAGGCCCCTTCCTGGTCGGCGGCGGCCCCTCAGGCGGGCCGGATTTGTGCTCAGTTCTGGGGCTGCTGGAGCTGGGCGCGGGGCCGGCCCCTCCAGCGGCCGCTGGGGCTGCCGATCCTGGCTTCCCCCCGCTGCCGCCCCCCCCCGCGTTGGCTGGAGGGCTGGGGACAGTGGACGAGGGAGACTCACTGGACGGGCCGGAGTACGAGGAAGAGGAGGTGGCCATTCCGCTCAACGCGCCCCCCACCAATCAGTGAGTACCCACCGCCCCCGCCTCAATCCTTGTGGGGAGTGGGTACCGCGCCGCAGGGCCTCCACCGCTAGCCCGAGAGAGTGTGTGTCAAACCCGGCTGGAAGTCTCGCAGAAGTTTTGCGTTCCACCTCTTCACCTTCCCTCCCTCCTCCGATTCCGTTCCAACAGGAAGTTTGCTTCTCGGAGACACAGCCCGGGGGCTGTGGAGCGTAGCCCACCCGCAAGTCGGGAGAGTGAGCGGCGGCAGCAGGGCGGTCGGACTACTTCCCCTTGGGGGGAGCTGGTCCTCCGGTACTGAGTGGGATCAGCTCACGAGAAAAAGGCGGCTGAGTTAGTTTTTTGGAAGTTTTCATAGCAGTACTGCAGAGGCTGCCGGGAAGAGTGAACTATTCTGGTTGTGGTTTAAACTAATTGTTGGGGAGACTTTTCCAGTCACTGGTAGCCCCTTCTCGGTAGAGTCATAAACTTAATTTCTGTAAATAGAGTAAAAAAACCTGTCTAATGGCCTAAAAGACTTTATTTACCATGTCATCATTTTGTATTGCATTGCTTTCTGCTGGGAAACAAAAAAAAAAGATAGTTCATCTTTTCCATTTCATAGAGAAACAGCCAAAGTAATGCTCACTTGTTGAATCTTTTTAAAAATTCAGGCAGTCTTGAATAATGGATTTAAAAGGAATTAAAATAATTTCTAATTTTAAAAGTGTTAACAGAGGGATATTTTTATAAATGTTTTAACTGCCTTGCTGCTCAACCAATTTAAAGTTTTCATATAGGTTATGCTTGGAGAGAGGAGACATTTGGAATAAACTGTAGACTTATAGTTAGGTTTTATTGTATTTACCCGTACATCAGGTTCATTTGGATTCCTTTAGTGCTGCTAATAGAAAGAATCTTCCACTAGAGGCAGACTAGTTCTTTGTTTAAGTTGTGTGAAATATAAGGTCAGATAAAGTTATATAGAGTCCATGTAATTAGTAAGTACTTTAAATACAACCTTTGGATTTCACTGTAGAAAATCTGTAGGTTTACTCAAAGCACTTCCAAGGTGTGTGTTAGAATAGAAAATAAACCTTTTCTTCCATATCCTTACCATATTCTCCCCAAAATGAAATGGTTTCAGAAACTTATATTTTTTCATTAGTATAATTTCTATAAATATGTTGTTGTTCTTGCATATAGTGGATAATTTAGGGAGTAACATACAGTTGTATTTAAAGATATATATAGATAGCTCAGAAAGTTAACCTAAAAATCTGTGTGAAATATGGGGTTCGTTCTTTATATTCTGTCATAACTTGACTGACAGAGTTAACTTCGGCATTATGTTACATACTCTTAGGATTTCAGGAGCCATTGTCATTTTAAGTAGGGCATAAAATTATAATAGCTTCTATAACAAGCTTCTCTGAACTTGTTTTGCATATTAAAAAAACAAGCCCAAAGCAAACACAAACCAGACACAATATGAGTTCCTAGTCTTCCAATTTTTAGGCTGTAAAGATGTTACAAATGCTTTTTTAAACACGAGTATGCTTTTAAATGGTGCAAAGTTGGCATTCTGGCTATTGTAGTAATTAATACAAGAGAGATGGGAAGTGAAGCGCCTGCAGGTTCTGCACTTCCCATAAGAATGTTGTAAATATAGTTTGCTCAGGGAGATCTGGGGAATATGTCTTCTGTTAGTGTGTATTCTTTAATATTCAAACAGTGGAAGGATACTAGCATGTAAGCCCTTTATTCACAAACTCAGAATCCCCCAGCTGGGTTGATTTTTTCAATCTTTGATCTGGAGTGAAACTAACTGGGGGCTTGTCTATTCAGTGTGTGTGTGTCTGTGTTTTCATTTTTATGGAGTACAGCAGTGGTGTGTTTATGTTGCAGCTTAATGGTAGGTGGGATGTGCAGGATGCTAGGGAATAAAGTGGGCAACTCTGTGTTTATTTAGATCATTTTTTCCCCTTGCTTTCTGCCCCATTTGCAGAGCTCAGTGACAGAGGTTCAAATAGCATAAGGAAATTCCTTTGGATTTAATGAATGAATAAATGCTGATTCTGTTATGTATTTGATTTAAAATCTTACTTGGCAATTATTTTCTGTCCTAGTGTTGCATTAATGTGGCAGGAACTGTTCCAGTAATTGCAGCAAAACTGGCATTTTCATGTAGTGTTTTTTGAGCAGTGCTTATCAGTTTGAAATGGAAATCATTTCAAATCTGAAAGTGATCAACCGCACAAAATTAAATAGGCTGTCAGAGTACTCTCTGGTTAAAAGAAATGTTGCCCAAAGCAGATATATTCTTACAGTCACTTTTGGAGCTTGTTCAAGTAACATAATAAGAAAAAGCACTGAAGATGAAGACAGGTAGAGAAATACTAAATAAGAATGGATTGCATTAAAGTAGACCATTTTTCTGCCTGATCATAGAGTGGAGTTCTAGTATCTTCACATGAGTGTTCAAGGTGGCAAGCTTAGAGTTCTGCATTTGTTCAGTAACTCATGAAAATATTTTTTTCTGAATAATTGCAGAAGGCCTTTTTCCAGACTAATGAATGAATCTGTTGCACTGTAAACTATGAGGAAATAATGTTGGCATGTTCAGTTAGATACTGTATAAAGAAAATGAAATGTGTATGAGGTTTCTTTGTTTAGCAGTTAATGTAGTTAGCATAGAATATTGTCTTTATTAGATAATGAATTTCTTCATTAGTTCCTGTTGTGTGTGGAAGACAATACCTTATTTTTCAAAAGTTGGTGAGTAGTGTACTCTGGGCCTCTTCCGGCTGGATGTGTGGTGTTAGAAGTACTGTCTTAAATCAGTGGTTAAACACAGAGAGACAGCATTGTACATAACCTGCTACAGGAAGTGAAGCAATAAGTAAACTGAGTGTGTTAGTTCATAGGTAAGTGAAAACTTCAGATAAATAAAACTAGAAGTAGGACAGCATTTGAAGCCAGAAGTTTGAGGGTGATTTTTCAGTAGTTTAGTCAGTATTTCTAGTTAGTATTAGGTAATGTAATTTTGTTTAAACAGCAACTAGAGTCTCTTGACTTGCTCTTTATTTAGTTTTTATTTTGTGTCGTTGATTGAGTCCCATAATACAGTATGGGACTTTGGCAGTTCATCTACTAGCCTACCCCATCGAGAAATGTAATACTGCGCTGTGTTTTTTCAAGCTTTTTTGTCTATATGTTCTGTGGTTGTGAAGGGAAGATGAACACAAATTCTCTAGTGAAGGCTTAGGTCTGTTCAGAATAGGACTCCATATTTTTGTTCAAGCATAAATTTGTAAAATTCCCATAATAGTTTTCCCATTTCTTTCATATCTTTCTTCCCCAAAAAATAAGCTTCTTGTAATATGTCTTGTTGGTAGGCATAATAGAAGGGAGGAGAAGGTGGCATCTTGTTTTAACATAGTCTTTGTGCTGCACATAAGTATTGCAGGATTGATTCCTCAGTGTCCCTCCAGAGTATGGTCAATGCTAGTAAAATGTTGAGTGCTTGATAGAGTTTATACACTTGACCTGCTTTATTTACTTTTAAGCACCATTTAAAAACTGAAGGTGGTCTTTAATAGTTATTATTTTTATATCAAATACCTGCTCTATCATTCTTGTTAGTGATAGAGCAGAAAAAGGTTTCTGTTATTAAATTAGTTTATCTTTAAATCATATTTAGTGCTGAAGGTGGTGAGGAGTAATAAGCATGGATTTATAATGGGAAAATTGTGCTTAACCAACCTAAGACCCTTCTGTGATGGGGGAGAAAGGGAGAGAGTTTACCATAACTTTAGTAAGGCTTTTGACACTGTCTTCCATAGTCTTCTTACAGAGTATAGGTTAGGTAAAAGGGCATGAGGTGCATTGAAAACTTGAATGACTGGGAACAGAGCCAGATGATCAGCAGCTCAGAGTCCAGATAGAGGCAAATTACTGGGGGTATTCCCTAGGGTGCCTTCAGGGTCCAATACTGTGTCCTGCTTGGACAGAGCGCATGCGTTCACAGATAATGCAAAACTGAAAGAGGAGCAGCTGAAGCACCAGGTGGTTGTGCTGACATCCAGAGTGATGTGGACAGGTGGAAGAATTCGGCTGCGGGAGATCTTGTGTAGTTAAACAAAGGAAACAGAGCTCTGGCACTAGGGAGTAGTAACCCTAAGCACGTGGTTTCCAGCTAAACAGCTGGAAAGCAGCTCTTCAGAGATGCATGTAGGCATGAGGATGTGAATAAAGCCAGCAGTGTGCCTGTGTGGCAAAACTTCACACTTGCTTTTCCCACATGTAAAAAGGAAATATGTAAAGAAAGATTTGGTTGTACAGTGTGACATGCTTCCACACGTAATAGCAGCTGCCTCCTTCCATATAGCAAATTCACCTCTTTCTGAATGGCTTGTTCCTTGCACAGGTCTTGTGGTGTTGGGGCCATGTTAGGGACCAGAAACCGTATGGCTGTACTGTGAACTTGCTGAATGCATCCCTCCTCACAGTAGAAAGGACTGGCTGGGCCTAATGGGGCTGGTGTGACTAGCCAGCATCTTCCATGGAGCATGGAAAAATACAGGAATCTCTTGTTTGTGTGTGGACCAGAGCCACAGCTCTGACTGCAGTGCAGCTCATTCCATGAGGTTCATGACTTGACATATGGTTGTCAGCCTCTCAGTGTGGCAGTGGTATAGGCACCATTCTTCTGCACACCTGTATGTTGCTTCTGTGGATATAGAGGCTCTTTGTGATGTTGTTGTCTTTGTTCTGTCTGCCTGCTGTAATTAAATTGTGATAGAAAGGGTTGGAGTTTTGAACCTACTGCTTTTGAAATAAATTGGCAGATGGGAGTATTTTCATGAACAGTTTTGGCAGTTTTCTGAAACATGGAAGCCTTTTACTGGTATTCTCTTAGAAGCAAAATAAAGAACAATTACACATGTTTCTTAAAGCAAGCAAGTTAAACAGATAGTCACAGAAAAAAAAAAACCACCTGAATTGTGATCTCTAATTGATAGGACATTTTATAGTTAAACAATTTCATTACATACGCTTGCATGACTACTTACTCTTATTTCTATGCATGTTATAACAGCAGCTGCATTGTTAGAGTACTAGCTGTGATTCAGAATGCCATTGAATTATGTTTGATTAAAATACAATGAAAGGAGTGGATTGTCAGCATTTAAAAAAAGGCGAAGGTAATTTTAGAAATACAGAAGTGTTCCTAAGTAGGATCAGGCAAACAAGCAGAGGTGACTGATGAGAAATTATAGGGACCTTGTCTTTGGCAGTGATGGAGGATGTACATCTAACTAGCAGTGAGTTAGAGTTTTGAGTGTAAACACTTGTAAGTGACATTCATTTGGCAACTTATTTATGAAAAGCTAGGCAGGTTTTTAATGTGATACCTTCCCATCCAAACTTTAATTCCTTTCATCAGACTTACAGTACATCATACATAGCAATTCCTTTTGCATCAATTCACAGTCTCTATGGTTGGCACTGCTTTGGACTGAAAACAATAAACTTGAAACTGTTTTGATTGCAAAATATTTAAGTTGTAAGTCTTGACGTAGAGAACTCAGAGGGAGAGGTGGTTTCTTGTGATGTATTTTTTCAGAAATACTCAGGCTTCACTAAACTACCTGATTGGAGCTTAAAACCAAAGGATCTGGGGGTTACTTTATTTCATTTCAGAGATGACGGTAGCCTGTTTATATCCTTCAGAGTGTTCTGTGCTCTGTTCTCTGATGAAATTAGGAGTATGGCTAGCTCTGTAGTTTACTCATTTCACTTTCTTTTTGGATAGCACTGACTATTGGATAGATCTTCCTTTGTAATGCAGCATAAGAGATCTTAAAATCTTTCATTAGTGCTCTTTAGATTAGTCAATACCCTTAAATGAGATTGAGTACTGCAGTTTGGCCAAACAGTGTTTACTGTTTGCTATCAAAGTCCTTGAAGATTATGATGGGAAGTTGCGGAATGTATCTTTCTATATTACTGAAAACTGGTGATAGTAGGACGGGTTATAAGACATTGATTTTGACAGTGATGTCTTTCAGTGCTCCGAGATTATATGTTAAGTGAATAAACTGTTTTTATACATTGATGAGACTGCTCTCTGAAAAAATGCAGTTATTTCTTGACAAGCATTTTGCATACTCTAAAGATATTGTACGAGTTGGCACTTAAGTGTGTATCCTATTTTTTTAGAGATGTATAAAATCTACAGAGGTTTCCTGAGGATATCACTTGAGCTGTTTTCTTTTATCATGACTCAATATTGACTGCTTTACTGTTGTTTGTATTAAATTTAGTGTTAATATTTATTTCTGCAGCTAATACTATAGAGTAATTTGGTACATTACACTAATGCAGAGTGAGCTGTAAAATACAGTGTTTTTTTGCCATCTGAAGTTAACATTTTATATGTGGGCTCAGTGACACTGAATTTAATTGCTCTCAGAAGTTAATATTTTTATTTCAGAAAACAAACTTTCCTTAAATGCTTTACCAGGTAATAAATGTCTTCCGGTACACTTGATATAAAAATGTTGAATGGGACAAAATATAGTCTGTTCAGTGTTAGAGGATGTGATCTCCAATATGTGGCATATACCAATATATATGTATTGCCATCACCAGCAAGGAGAGTGTCTTTTTTGTTTGAAGCTTCTGGGCTGAGAATTGGGGCACCTAAATTTGTGCTGTTGTTGTTAGAAATCCTGGTCCCTTACAGAAAAATTATATTATTTGCATATGATCCTGCCTTTCTGTTTATTCTGTAATTTATTTTTTTGTAATTTGCATTCTTATTAAGACTCCCACTTCATTTTGAAATTGTGCCTTTCTTTAAATTTGGCATTTTAATGCAATGTATCTCTCAATACAGATACAATTAATAGAATCAATAGAATTAAGATTATTTTCCTCAAGTGGGTGATAAATAGGAACAAATAAAATCTCAGTGAACCTGTTACTAATCTAAAATAGATTTCATTAAATGGAATGTTTGTTTCTTCATCAGGGAGGTTTATTGGGTCTCAGAGGGAGGAGTTACATGCTTGATGAAAGTCAGTCTATCCAGGAAGGCAATGCCCTGTTGTGACATGTTGGGAGCAAACTCACTCAGGTTTCAGCTGTGCTGTGCACACTGATGCACAGAATATTTAATCCTACTTACTTTATAATCAACTGTCTTAATTTTGCTTCATTTCCTAAAAGACCCTCCTCGTCGGGAGGGTGTGACCACTTCTTTGTGGACTGGCTTTGAACAACAGGTTTCTGTTCATGAAGCTCCTTTGCTCTGGAATGGAATGACGCAGGCTCTTGCTGATATAACTAGGCCTGCAGCAGTTTCAAGTTTTAAATGTTGTACAGACACAGCAGTGCTTCTACTGGTTTAGGTTGTTTTGATCAGGGTGAGGAAGAGAAGCAAAGGGGAGCAATACTAGCAAGCACCCTGTTTTGTGAGGTTAAACAGTATTTATGCTTGTGCTGCTCCTACTGGTGAAATATGTTTTTTGGTTTGGTTTATCAAGGTTTTGTTCTGATAAAAGCTCTCAAAGCTTTTGTTTCCATTTTGTAGAAAAAAATTGCTTTTGTTCAGATTTTATCAACAGCTCAGCTTTTAGTTTTGTTTTCATTTTTCTGAAGCTGTATGCTGTGCAGTATTTTATATTTTTGCATATATTAGTTCAAGAGATCATTTACATATCTTTTAAATTGCATGTTTGTGAATCTTACAAAACAGTCTGTGAACTGTTAGAACTAAATGGTATGTGATCTGAAGTGGTGAAGGATTTTAGTTGTCTAAAACACTGGCTATTTTAAAGCTGACAGTTTCTGAATGTAAAAATTAAAGGTTTAATTAAGGAAAATTAGGTGGAGGAGCTAATGAATTATGGCAATATATAGCTCCAGAGCATGGTGTGGCTTGATGAAGGTAATGAGAGCAATGGCTGTCTTTGAAAACTGCTCTCCCATCACTACTTTCTTGAAAAAAAAAAAGTTATTCTTGATCATTTGAAGTAGAACAAGTGTTCTGACAAAGGCTGTCTAAATAAACTGAGATAGGTGATTGAATGCTTGAATGGCAGCAGTAGATTAAAGATTTCTTTTGTCATATTTTGCAATCTGTGATTTGCCATGTATCGGCACTCACTTTTGATTGAGAGAGTGCACATTGTGATTAGGAAAGGTGATTTTGGGGCTGGTGGATGGTGGCCTGGTGACTGCTGTCCAGTTCTTTACTGGCTTTGCTGCAGCAGCATCTCTGTCAGCTGAGGAACAGTCTGATAGAATTCACTTCTCCATTTGTGTTTTTGAAATACTGAGCCTGAACTGACACCTTGGTAGGCTTAAAATACAATAGTCTTCCAAGTCAGGTCAGTCACCTCAGTTTCAGTTTTTTTAAAGTAAACAAATTAGGGAAGAGAATAAAACAATGATATGTGTAGAGCCTCTGCCTCTTAAGGTTGTTCCTTGGGAAAAGTAGGTTATCTGAAAAACTTTGCTGTGTTAAAAGTGCTGTTTATTGGAAAAATGTAAGCTAGGAGGTTGAAATTGTAACAATGTGATAGACCAAGTTTTGGAGTTACATGGGTTTTGGCTGAAAGATTTTCTTTCTTTCATGGGTCTGTTTTGTGGAAGTAAACGAAACCCTTAAGTTCTAAGTGAAATAAACGGGCAGGAGATCTTTCTCCTTTTTCATGCCTTGACACCCATTGTAACTTTTTTTCAGGTGGTATCATGGAAAACTTGACAGAACAATTGCAGAAGAACGTCTTCGACAAGCAGGAAAACCTGGAAGTTACCTTATTCGAGAGAGTGATCGGAGACCAGGTTCATTTGTGCTTTCATTCCTTAGTAAAACAAATGTCAATCATTTTAGGTGAGAATTAAGTGTTTTATTTTGAATACTGTGATCTCTCTCCTTTTTGTTGCAGAGCACAAAGTGAACAATGATTGTATTATAATGCAGTGTTTTTGACTCTTAATGCTTTCATTGTACAGCTTTTTACTTGGTTTGATTGTTTTAAAACATGCTACTTTAAAATCAGTTTGTAGGGTGAAGAACCGAAGTGTAAGGAAACCAAAAATATCTGGATAGAGAAGCTTGCCTAAAGTGGTTTGAGTAGATTTAAAGCACCATGCAGGTTTCATTAGTCAGTGAAGGAGATTGCTTTGTGTGTGTTCCATAATAATCATTGTAGTTAGCACAGTTAAAGTGCTAGCATATCTGTTTGCTTTTTTAATTTTGAGGGAAAAAACCCCACCCAAAACAAACAAACACCCCCCCCCCCCCCACCGTATATTTAAGAATTTAAGAACTGACCTGTTTATACAATGCAAAAACAAAAGACAGAATCAGTAGTAAAAAAAAATACTTATTATCTTTGACCCAGCACAGGTCGTAACTTGTGATCTAAGTCGGCCAGACTCAGAATGGTGGGAAGCTCACATCACTGCAGCTAACTTGAAATTTCAGTGGGAAGAAAGCAGACTGACTCTGATATAGTGGAATAACCATGTGGTTAATCTGGTTCCCCAGGAAAGAAAAAGCCAAAAAAAAAAAAAAAAAAAAAAAAAAAAAAAAAAAAACCCCCCACAAAAAAAAAAAAAAAAAAAAAAAAAAAAAAACCCCCCAAAAAAAAAAAAAAAACCCCCCCCAAAAAAAAAAACCCCCCCCCCCCCCCCCAACCCAAACAAAAAAGCCCCACAACAAACAAAAAGAAGCCACAAAAAATCCCAAAGCAAAAGCCACCAATAGATTATATGTTTACTAATTGAAAGATTTGCTGGAAACAGCTTTCAGCATATGTCCTGAGCATTGTTTTTTGACTCCTGTTGCACTGCTATATGCTTATGAGCTTGGACTTAATATCTGAAGATTCATCTTTGTATGCATTTTGCATTACATCTTGGGAGAAACAGCTTAATTCAAATTATGCATTAACTACTGAAATGGTTGTGTGAGCTTTTTCCCATTAGATATCAGATTTTTAATTGAGTTTCAAGAGATACTTTGATTATTCCAAAGTAATTTCTTAACTTTTAATATGGATGCTAAACTAACTGTAACAAAATGACTAATTTTTGATGGTGTTTGTTTTCTACATTGTATAGTTTTGAAGTGTAGTAATTTTTTGTTAAAGTACTTTGCTACTTTATGCCTGTTATAAAAGGTGTATGTTGTGCATGATACAAGTAATAATGCTGTTGTATAGTAGTGCATTGTTTCAGTTTTCCAGGATGTTCATGCTTAATTTTTTTTTTTAAATTTCATTTAGTTCTGACAGATGTACTGTCTTTTACTGTGAATCAGCTCTTTCTTTAGATAAAAAACTTGGTCGCTCATAAAATATATGTATTAATAGTTTTGATAAAATATTCTTTAGGTTTATTTACATGTTTACAGTGAGTCTGTAACGATGCATTTTGCTGAACATAGGCACTGTTTTAAGAATTAAACATGATCCTAATCTCCTTTTCTTCAAAAAAAACTGGTAGCAAAAATTTTTTCTAATGTCAAGCTTCTGGTTGTTTTTATTGACAGGATTATTGCCATGTGTGGAGACTATTACATTGGTGGGCGTCGCTTTGCTTCACTCTCAGACCTGATTGGTTATTACAGTCATGTGTCCTGCTTGCTGAAAGGGGAAAAGCTCTTATTTCCAGTAGCACCTCCAGAGGCAAGTAAAAAAAAAAAATTCCTGAAGACTTACTTACTAAAATGTTTGTAACTTTAATCACTATTCAAAATTTTCTTTGGGAAAAACATTTTAGAAAGTTTCCTGTTGTTTTGCATAGGCATATGTGGAACTATAGGAAGTATGAAAATGCATTTTTATGATACAAAGTAATGATGAAAAGGAATTTGCTATTTGCTATTTTAATAAAAATACATAAGAAGGAGGATAGAGGTATTGCAGTTATTGCACAATATAGTAACATCATTTTAAGTAGACAGAGAAAAACAAGACTATACTGAGTTCTTGTAATAAAGAGCTGTGTTGCAGTGTAACCTTCACTGTTTTGTCACATTTTGGCTATCTAACAATAGTTTCAAAATGCATCCTGAAATAACCTGAAATAAGGTTTCTTTCACATGCCCATCCTTAAAACAAAAACAGTAATTAAAATGAAAAAAAACCCAAAACCTGAATAAAGATGTTTCTGAATGTTAAAATTCTGGACATTACTTCTGCTCTAAGTGAAAAAAAATTTAAAGTAAGTGCTCTTAGTCAACAAATTACACGTTTCTAGCTGACAGTGGTTTTGAGCTTTGGAAATATAAAACTGGCAAGGCAGATATAAGTGGTGTTCTTTGCCTCAGAATAGCATAAGGCTGGGGAGAAAGACTCTACAATATAGAATATGCAGTGCAGAGTATAGAGAAAAAACCATTGCTCTTTTTTAAACTGTAGCCTGTGGAAGACAGAAGGAGAGTTCGAGCAATTCTGCCTTACACCAAAGTGCCAGAAACTGATGAAATAAGGTATGTTGAGTAACAATAGTAGCTTTGAAATTCTCAAGAGTATTGATAAATAGCAATAATTTAGGTAGGTGTTTGTATGCAAGTATTTTCCAGTTCTGTATTAAACTTGACGTAGTTAGTTTAACAGGTGATATCTCTCTGTTCTTTGGTTGGAAATAAGAATAAGACATTTTGTTCTTAGTATGCTTGTTTGTATTAATTGAACAGAAGGTACATAAAGGTACATAGAATTAAAATTCGTAATGTTAAGATTTTGAAATATTTTTTATAAAGCCCTAGGTTTTTACCAAAAGGATAAATTTATGTGTCAAAGAATTCTGTATGGAAATGCCGTATCTGAGTGTGTGGAAGAAATGAGGTAGGCTTTTTTCTCAACTGCCACAGAACTATTAGATGTGTAGCTAATGGAAACAATTCAGAAAACTAGAAAGAGAAAGTGGGCCTTGGCTACTTACAAATTTAAAAATGGAAGAAGTGAGTTTCAACAGAAGAGCATTTTCTGTTTACTTGGGAGTGATACTGCTTTCTTGAGAATTTTTTTATCTCAAGATGAAAAAACAGGAGGATTTGAAAGTGATTTGTGGTGATTTCTAATCTCTCTAATGATACAGATTTCATAAGCTGATGTAATACACCAGTTGAATTGGGAATGTTCTTAGGTTTAAGATTATTATCTTAAAATGTAGGAAAAGTATGAGAGCTTTATATCCTCATTTGGATGGAAATTTATTCCAAGACTCACAGTCCAGTCTGATCCTTTAAAGGATGATAGCAGGATATTTGTTTTTGTAATTATGTGTTTTAGTAAGGTGATAGACTGGGAAGGGGCTCTCTAATGGCACATTGCAACTAAGGCCTCCTGCTCTGTGAGGGAGCAACCACAAAAAAAAGAATCCTTTATGTGCCTTATTGCTCCTATCAGCTTAAGAGAAAATAGCATTTTATTGTTTGCTGTCATAACAAAAATTATAGGCAATTAAACCTTTTCTTCCTCTTTTAAGATAGAGCTGAAATGCAGAGTTGGTATTTGTGTTTTGGGGTCTACATGGTTAAAATAGTTTTGTTCGTGGTATAACTGAGACCAGAGTTCTCAGGTTTGTTCTAGATTGAATTAATATGCTCTTGAAGAAATTATGTATTTCAGAGAATAGTAAATATGTTTAAGTTTGAAGTATTACTGAGTTAATTTCAACATGTCTTCCATGGAGTAACTATGCAGTTTTGGAGGGTGCTCTTGTTGTTTGTCATCTCTTAAAGCTGAATAGCAATTGAATTTATTCTTTGTTTTCGACAGTGGTTTGTTGTGTCTTGTTTTTTCTGTTAGCCTACTTCAAATGAGAGCTGTGCCATAGACATTTGCTATGAAATTTTGAATTGAAATGGTAATTAATGAGCTTCTCTCTTTATTGTTTTCCTGTACCTTGATGCATCATGAAACATGATCAAAAATTTTGTGCCGCAGTGAGAGGTTTTCATGTGACCTGAGTTTGTGTTCTTAACATTTAAGGAATAACTTACACTAGTCTTCCAGAAACGAAAACTCCCTTAGACCAGGTGCTGGGTCCTGCACTTTGGCCATAATAAACCCTCTGCAGAGCTAGAAAGCTGCCCAATGGAAATGGCCCTGGGGGTCCTGGTCAGCAGCTGACTGAAGATGAGGCAGCTGTGTCCAGGTGGCCGAGAGAGTCAATGGCATCCTGACTTGGATCAGCAGTGGTGTAGCCACTAGGGCTAAGAAAGTGATTCTTTCCCTGTGCTCAACACTGGTGAGGCCGCACCTTGAGTACTGTGTCCAGTTCGGGGCCATGCAACTCAGGAAAGACGTTGAGGTCCTGGAGTGTGTCCAGAGAAGGGTAATGGAACTGGTAAAGTGTCTGGAGTACAAGTCCTGTTAGGAGCAGCTGCCGGGCCTCAGCCTGGAGGAGTCTCAAGGGAGATCTCATTGCTCTCTACAACTCCCTAAAAGAAGCATGTAGCCAGGTAGGGTTCAGTCTCTTCTTCCAGAGGGAAGAACAGTGACAGGATAGGAGGACATAATCTTAAATTGCCCTTTAGCCTGCAGAGTGGCCTTAGGTTAGGGGAAAATTTTTTACAGAAAGGGTGATTAGACACTGAAATACTGCCCATGGAGGTGGGGGAATCAGTGTCTCGGAAGGTGTTTATGGAAAGACTGAATGTTGCACTTAGTGCCATTGTCATGTGGTATTTGGTAGTAGGTTGGACTCAATCACCTCAGAGGTAATTTCCAACCTTTTGATTCTGTGATTCTTTGCTTTTGAATGTTAATGCTTACACTTGTACCTAATTGCATGGCGTCTCTGGTAACTGCTCTGTATTCTCTTTGCATCACTTGTCTTCATATATGAGAACATAATGAATAGGTATTCCACAATTTACATTATGCAAGGTAATATTTCAATGAAAGGAACATTATTTTCTTATAGACTGCTAAGGTTTATTTTACTTGTGTGCCATATTTGATCTCTCCTGGTAAAAGAACAATATTACTGAATTTTAATATTGCTGTGTCATTTTTGTTTTATACATTAGCACACTTTGAAGTTGACAGCACTGAAGTATATATTAGGTACTAAACATAAATCAAAAGTATGAAAACTTGTATATAGTAGCCACTTAACTGTGATGAAAAATACACATGTGCTTGGAATATCAGTTCCTGCATTTTTTACAAATAGGTTTTCTCAAATATTTTATGGAAATTATACTCAAGAATTCATTATGTTAATTAAACTTTATATTATGATTGTATCTCTGTTTTAAATCTTGCTATAACCCTCTTCAGTTTCCTTAAAGGAGACATGTTTATTGTCCATAATGAATTGGAAGATGGCTGGATGTGGGTTACAAACCTACGGACAGATGAACAAGGTCTTATTGTGGAGGATCTGGTAGAAGAAGTGGTAAGTAATTTTTGTATTCAGATTTCTTAAATGAATGGGATTTTTTAATAAAATAATACTGAACAAAAACTAGTGACATTTTATTTGCCTGTTTTCTAATTATGTACTTTTCTGAAGCTACTAAATTCATCTAGTAGTTCTAAAAAACTAAAACCTTTAAGCATAGTTTGTTACCAAAAAGTGTTTATTCATATGTTGTCCAAAGATAAGTGCAAATGAAGGGTATTGTAAATTTCCTAGGCATTTCCCTAAAATCTGCTGTCCTGGTGAAGAATCATTAAATTGCATTTCTTTCTTACGATTGCTGTGAAATGTTCACTAACTCAACAGAATGTAATTTTGCATTGTGGTAGGTCTTTATCTTTATTCTAGGATAAAATTTGGGTTAAAAATATATTGGTGAGAAGAAAAAAAGGAAAAAAATGTATTTTTTTGTAATATCTTCTTACACACTATGTATGTTTTGCTAATAGCAATGTTACTTGAGATGCTTCTCATAAAGGACCTGTGTCAGGATGTGAATAGCTAAACTGAAGAGGCAGTACTAGACTGTTGATCTGTAGACTGATAGGTCAGTGGTAATTTAATGTTAGGAAGGCTGAGAAGGTTGAAACTTTCTAAAAAGTTACCACCTCTAAAGGACTTGGATCATGAATGAAGTAATCATCAGAAATAACATTTTTGCTGAATTTTCACCTAATGAATGAAGAAGAAAACTTTTCATAGAGCTGCAGTAAGCCCTTTAAGGTAAAAAATGCCTCAGATTTCTAAATACAATTTTTTTTTTTCTACAGAAGGTCTTAACTTACAAAATGTTTTTTTTTAAATTAAGTTGTACTGTTGTCATTCACTTGATATGTTAATTTTCTCATAGGGAAGAGAAGAAGATCCCCATGAAGGCAAAATGTAAGGATTTTTGTTTTGTTGTCTGAAAGCAATCGTAACTGTTTGTCAAGTTCCACTCTGAGATTTCTAAGTTTTTGAGAAAGTGACCAAAGAGATTTATTTTTTAATCTCAAGACTTCTTTATATACTAGCTGCTGCACATGCAGGGATCATGAACGTGAAAAAGTCGTGTAATAGGTGTTTCTGTTGTTAATGGATATTGCAGTGCTGAAATCTTAGATGAGGCCATTATGATCACTTTCAGCCAAAATATGCACAACGAAGTGTTTCTTGAACACAGTTGCCTTGGAGATAACAACCCTAAATACTGTACCAAAGTGCTATTAGAACAGTGTCTCCTGTTTGCCTCATGGGTGAGAGCGCAGATCTTCTGGAGAGTAGGAGTGCTCTGCAGAGGAATCTGGAGAAGCTGGGTCAGTAAGGCCAATGATATGAGATCTCACAAGGCCAAGTGATGGTTTCTGCCCATGGTTCATAACAACCCCTGCAGTGCTGCAGGCTGGGGCAGTGGCTGGAAAGCTGCTCAGCAGAAAGGACCGGAGGTGCTGGTCAACAGTGGCAGAACATTAGCCAGTGTGGGCCTAGGAGACCAAGAAAGCCAATGGCATCCTGGCTTGAGTCAGCAATAGTGTGGCCAGCAGGACCAGGGCAGTAACTGTCCTGCTGTACTCAGGATTGGTGAGGCCACACCTTGAGTTCTAGGTTCAGTTTTGGGCTCTCATGGCAAGAAAGATACTGAGGTGCTTCAGTGAGTCCAGAGAAGGAAAGCAGAGCTGGGGAAGGGTCTGGAGCACAAGTCTGATGAGAAGCAGTTAAGGGAACTGGTGGGGCTCAGCTTGAAGAAAACAAGGCTCAGGGAGAATCTCATTGCTTTCTATAGATGCCAGAAAGGAGGTTGTAGCTAGAAGAGGTCTCTTCTCCCACCCAGGTAGCAAGTTATAGGACAAGACGAAGCTTGCTCAAGTTGCACCAAGGGAGGGTTAGATTGGATATTAGGGAAGGTGCCTTCACTGAATGGGTTGTCAAGCCCTGGACCAGGCTGCCCAGGGCAGTGGTAGAATTACCATCTCTGGAGGGATTTAGAAGGTGTGTAGATGTGGCACTTGGGGAAATGGGTTTAGTGATTCCTTGGCAGTGCTTTGTTAAGGATTGGACATGATGGTCTTAAAGGTATTTTCCAGTGCAAAGGATTCTATGTTCCTGCAGTTCTGTGGTTCTTTTAGCACTTAAAGTTTGAAGAAAAAGTCACAGGACTGTAAATTTCCCTCTATTTGCTTAAATACTTTAAAAATTTTTAAAATTTCAACTTAGAATCAGCTGTATGTTGATATGTCAGTCTGTTAATAGGTTACATTCACAGGTGAAGATGAGTGGCAGATAGTTGTGAAAAATGTCTAGTGCCTTGATGACTTGTCTGGTGTCCTCATTTGTTTGTCATATTTGTGCTTGCTGTTTTTTTGCTGTTTCCCACTTTCCAAGAGGCTGGTGGCAGAAGGAGGCATTTCAGTGCTCTGTTTGGTTTACTGTGTCCTGCTAGTCAGTTTGGCAGTATGGATGTCTTCAAATGTGGAAATTTCATATTTGGAAAGTAGCTTGTAGGGGATGTGTGGAGTTTTGATTCTGTCTTTCAGCTGTTGTTTACCTTTCAGAGGAATCCATATTAATACCTGAAGGTAATACAGAAAGAAAGCCAGAAACTGGGGTATATTCTTATAAAAGCACTGTATCTTCAGCTTTCCTTTAAATACAGATTATTACGTTGTAGCATGTCAGGCTTTTCTGAATAGTGGTATCATGCCAAAACTAGGCAGAGGCTGTGAACTTTGTGGGGTACTACTCTGACACAAGACTCTGGGAAAGTACAAGGTGTGAGATCAAAGCAGTTTATATTCATTAATCTAACAAAGCTCAGTTTTGTTTCTACAGCTCTGGCAAATTTGAGTTTGAGGTTTTCTGTGTATAACTTCTTGTTTGAGCTTCAGATTTCATGATTCTAGTACACTGCTGTATGACTTCAAATAATGCCTGTGAAATTACCTACTTTTTGGACAATTCATATCAATCTCTAAACTCGCTTGTATTTGAACATCAGCTCCAAGTGTTTTATTGAAAAGAATTTACTTATATACCTATTAGTGTTAGTTTTTTCATGTTGTTGGGAGGAGAGAGTCATTAAGTAGCATAGATATTGATTGTCTCATCTATATATATTGGGTCTTTTTAAATAAAGATTAATTCATAGGTGCCAGAACCTTGGATGTCAGCACAACCAAAAAAGAGAACTGGTAGTCTTGCTTTCTAATTTTTCTCTTCATCTTTGTTAAGATGGTTCCATGGGAAGATCTCCAAACAAGAAGCTTACAGTTTGCTGATGACAGGTATGTGTCTTTTTGATGTGAAATACAGTGATAGGGAAATGGCACAAAGTGATCCTGTTAATAGGATCACTAAACTGTGGCAAAACTTCCTTTTATGTCTAAACATAAATGAGTGTTTTAGATTCCCCAATCTCTCTGTACGCTACCTCAGTAGAATATTACATTGGAAGAAAACTTTCATGGCTATCAGTACTGAGTATGTTCTCAAGTAAAGTTAATCTAATTATTTTTGATTTAATTAATTTTTAAATTGTTATATGTGGAACCAGTTATTTCACTTTCATAAAGCAAGTGTTTCTTTACATGAAAAGAGTACTTCTGACCCATATTGTTTAATACCTTACTTTAAATACTGGTGCGGAGATTTGAAAATGATACCAAACTTTTTTTGTATGATGTTTTAAAGAGATGGCAAAGATGTGGCTAGGTTACAGGCTATAGCTGAACCATATTTCATTAATTTTGGTGGTTTACTACTAGTTCTTGTAGTTTGAGATCACTACTGGAGTTTACCTCTGTAGGGTTTGTATTTCTTCAAGTGTGCAGTTCTTTCTAGTTTATGTAGAAATAGATTTCGTAAGGGTTTACATATATCACTAAGAAGAATAACACTGTTACGATGTCTTTTCAGTTGGTCAGGTGTGCAGTTTTCTTGTGAGGCCTTCAGATAATACACCTGGTGATTATTCACTTTATTTTCGGACCAGTGAAAATATTCAGCGTTTTAAAATATGTCCAACATCAAACAATCAGTTTATGATGGGAGGCAGATACTATAATAGGTGAGTTCTTGTGGCAGAAGGAATTATGCATATTATGCTTGCATGACTTGCTCCTGATAATTATTTACTACTATGATTTTAAGACTGTAGTTTCCTTTATACTAAATATTTTCTCTAATTTCCGTAGTAGTTACTCCTAACTGAGTAGATTCTTACAGTTAAAATAGCCTAAGTGTAACTTGTTTCTCTTGGAGTATTTGTGCTTGTTCTGCCAACCAGTTGCTTCATTCTGTAAATTGTGGTTTGAATGGATCATGTGGATCCATAAATTCTGTATCTGTAATTAAGAGATTACTCTATTTGAAGCAGCTTGGAAGCTTCTACATGCGTTCTTGTCTGTTTGAAAAGGAGAAAATAAAAATGCTAATTTTATCTGGGACAATCTAATAGAGTTCTCAAATAATAGAAATGGGTATTTACAAGAAAGGGGAAAAATGCCTACATTGTTGGAAAAAGTTACTAAATTACATTGAAATATATGCATGGTACTTGGAGCAGAAATATAGATCAGTTCATTTAGAGTGAACAAACTTAGGATGCATTTAGAGTTGTTGTTATCTGGAAGACTTTTCTGTGAAAAGTGAAAATTAAACTTCCTCCTTAAACAGAGGTCATTGCCTGCCTTAAAAAAACCAGTATTTTTCCAGTCCTGCTCACCTAGAACCAGGGCATTCTTACCCCAGTTGAGAATTTCTCTCACTTCTGAGTGAGTAGAGATTCAGCAGCTAGTGTGTCTGAGAAAATGTCACAGTCTCCTCACTAAGTTCAGTGGACTTTTTCATATGACTTCACTCACATGATGCTGTGAGGCTAAATAATTGGATCCTTATGAACCTAGGCCCATTTCACACCCAGGCTGCTTGAATACCTTCTTCATTAGTCAGTCTGGCCTCCAGTCATCCTCACTGAAAACTAGGCTAGCTGCAGGGTCAGCCTTTCATGAAGGTAAATGCCGATTTCTAGTTGCGTGGCTTAGGAGGAGGAGATAGGCCAGGAGCCCCCCACCCTTGGTGCTGTCAAATTAATAATCAACTTAGAGGAACTCTTATTAGTCTCA
The DNA here is from genome assembly GCF_017590135.1 of Pyrgilauda ruficollis. Classification (NCBI taxonomy): domain Eukaryota; kingdom Metazoa; phylum Chordata; class Aves; order Passeriformes; family Passeridae; genus Pyrgilauda; species Pyrgilauda ruficollis. The sequence continues at coordinate 23,121 of NW_024525123.1, forward strand.
AATGGGTTTGTACCATTAAATAGTACACTTTCAGAAAGATACTACCTTGTTATTGCTTCAGATTACGTTATAATACAATGCTGGATTCACTTGGTATGTAGATTACATTTGTCTGAAAGAGATTCTGTGCAGCCGAACAGAAAACAAGATTTTAAAGTTAAGCAGCAATAAATTATGACAAAGTGCTTTAAGAATTTATTTTATTATTTTGTTACATAGTTTTCCAGAGATCTTCCCTAGTGTCAAAGAAAATCTTTGTTTTTGTTATATGTTTGGGAGAATTATCACTATACTCTTAAGGTGATATTCAGTTCAAATTTCTGTGTGTGTAAGGTTGGTAAATTTGCTGGAAGTTCAAACATATAATGAAGAATGCAGCCCTTAGGGACTCCATCAAGGCTTGGAGTCCTAGTCTAAATGTTACTCAAACTACAGAAGGAGTTTTTAAATACTACTGAATTTATTCTTTGTCCTGTGGTACAAAATTGTAGAAGTTTTGCAGGCACCTGCTCCTTACATTACGGAACTCCTGATAGCATTTTTAATTAAGGAAGCAAATGGTGTGTTGAAGGTCAAGATATTTGTGATTTGATGAGTGAGAAAATTCATCTAATGCTGTTTGATTGATTAGAAAATGTTGGTAATAGCTATTCAACCTGTGAAATGCAGTGACTGAGGCATTGTTTTTTGTAGTGTGACACAGCTGAAATTCTTACGCAGAAAACAGCACATGTAGACAGCATGTCAGTAAAAATTGAAATTAATTACTTGATTTCATTAAAACTGCAAGAAATATTAATCTCCTTTTACATATCTGAAAAATAAAAGTGCTCGTGGGAAGGTAATTTTATCAAGTTTGTCTAGTTCATAGCTTCAGAATGAAATAGAAAAGCCAACCTAGATACCTTGATATTGTTTTATTTAGAAGGTTTTGAGATGTTTTTACAGTATCAGCTATTGTTCCAGTGTTGCGCACATGCCTTATTTGTATCTTTGCACACACAGCTGAGTATGCATTAACGGAGAAGTCACACTGAGTATATTTTTCATCTATTTAATTACTTAGCTCTTTTTCTAGATGGATATTTGCATGTAAATGATTAATTTCTGTTGATGACCCTGTTGCTGTGCTTAATTACAGTGTGAATTTCAGTAGTGCAAAAATAAATTAGAGCAACTTAAATGTCTTGAATGTCAGCTTGTATCTGTTACTTCTTCTTCCTGAGCCTTCCAAGTGCAATTGCAGTCTGAATCTGATGACTACGAATGCATCCCTGCAGAGGAGTGCTGCTGAGTATTTAAAAGGATAGCTCAGTGATGTCCAGTTGTAATGTGTATAAGCCTCCTACCAACCTTTTCTGTTTTCTATTCCTGTCCTCATAGAAGGAGATTGCACTTCACTCAGAGTATGTCCCATTCCACTTAGCTAATTACTCTAGGACTTGGAAAATTATTGCCAGTGAAATAGCAGTTTTTCAGCCTGGTTTGAAAGTGGGTAATGCATATGTACTACCTGAATGTAGTGCAGTATCCTCATTTGACATTTTAAGCAAGTCATTAAAATATTTTGCAAAGTTTAGGATTAATACATTCTGAATACAGTTTTGTGATCTTTCCTGACTTCAGTAAATCCTCATTCCTTTCAGATAAGGTTATGATGATTAACACTTGATTTTATTAAAACTTTGAGGGAACGGTTTCTGTGGTTTTATGGAAAAGTAGATTCTCAAACAGTGGAAAAATTAATTTGTTTAACATTTCGATATTCTTTTTCTTATTGGAACAGTATTGCTGACATCATTGAGCACTACAGAAAAGAACAGATTGTTGAAGGATATTACTTAAAAGATCCTGTTCCAGTGCAGGTAGGATTTAATCTCTGAGCCTTTGATGTTGAAGTCACAGACTGAATCACTATCAAATCAATTTATGAACTAAATTACAGCAGAGATACCAGTGGTAAACAGCAGCATCTCCAGTAGTCAGTCATGCACAGTTTCAGTGTTTTCAGCTCATCTGTTTCTTCTGTTTTATCCTCAAATACATACACTTACTGAAGACTGGCTTGTAGTCAGCAGAAAGTATGGTAAGTTCTGTCTATGCCATGAGGTGTTTGACCTCTACTCTGCGCCCCTAGCTCTGTTCCTGATTTAATTTTTGCTTTGATTTAATCCCGTATTAAAGGGAACCTGTCTGGTCTTGTCTCTTCTGTGTCTGGGGTTTTTCTCCTGTCACAGGAAACCTATACACACCTAAAAGCTTCAGGAGTGATTGCAGGGAGTGCAAAAGATTCAGGAGTGACTGTAGCACTTGTTCTGAAGTGCACTTACCTCATAGAAAAATTGATTCTAAGAGATGACCAGTAATAAGCATACCACATAATTTAGCTTTTCATGAGCTTATAGCTAGTTATAAAATTTACATACCTACTCTTTTCTTTTTCTATTCCCAAGCTTTCCTCTTTCATCAAATCAGAAATTTGCTCTTCCTGTCCTCCCTAAAGAGAGTTGCAGTCAATTCATACCCCTTTGTGGCATCTTTTTTATTAATATGAGAGCATTTCTTCTCTTCACCAAGCTAAGCACACAGAAGCTGATCCTGTCTCTTTGTAATGTTTTCATAGTTGCCTTGCTGCTACCAGTTTTGGTATGAACTTGCCTTCCTTGAATATGTACCAGAACAATTAGAGTAGTACCATGTTATGCATAATTCCCTTTCCCTCTGGAAAGCACTTAATGAATATACATGTAATTTTCTGTGGTGGGTTGACCCTGGTAAGCTGCTACAGACCTGCACCTTTGTTTGCTCATTCCCTATTCCTATTCAATGGGGCAAAAGCAAAAAAACTCCTGGGTTGAGATAAATACTGTTTTATAAGCAAAGGAAGGGGTGATACAAAGGCAAACACTCAACGCCTGTCACAAGTAGACTAACGCCCAGGTGCTCTCTGAGACCTTCCTGTGCCCACACACTTATTGCTGATCATGATGTTACATGAGAGGGACTATCCCTCTGATAAATTGGCATCATCTGTCCTGGTTATCTCTGCTCCCAGCATGTTGTCCAGCAAGCCACCTCACTGAGGAAGGGGGCATAGTGGGAAATGGGGAAAGGCTTGAGGCTTTCTTGAGTCTTGAGTATGCAGGTACTGATCAACAAAAGCCAGAACACTGGTGTGTTACAAATACCGTTTCAGTCACAAAACCAAAACAGCACTTTAGGGGCTGCCATGGCAGAAGTTAAATCCATCCTTGTGAGACCAGTGTGTTAGTATAGCCCAGTATCGCAGCCAGTCCTCCAATGAGTGACTCAGCTGCTCACATCTCATTTTCTGTAAGTATTGACAGGTGTAACTGCTGTGTTGCACTAAGAGGTGCATTCATTGTTATTGCAATCTTTCCTATACTGCTAATTGTGTTGTGTCCTTGGTGCTTCCCCATGGTTTCCTGCTGTTAACTTGTGCTCAGTAATGTGGTTGGGTCAGAAAGCAAATAGGAATTCTGAAATTGCTCCTTGGAAAACTTAATTAGTAACTTTCTTCATTATTCCTCTTTAATACTGGCAGTAAGTCTTTATTTTAGCTTTTCACACATGCAAAACTTACAGTTTCTGTATTAATAAAATCTGTATTGACTAATTTTCCATGTGAGAGTACTTCAGATTCTTTTAACCTAGCCAGATGCACTTGTGACTTTCTTTGAAAATTTAGTGCTCAGTGGTGCAGTTAATGTTCAGCTTCGCCTCTTCCATGTAGCACCATGCTCTGTGTTTTTAGGAGGGAAAAAGAATTCAGAAGTTTTGCATCATTTTAGAGTCTATCTGATGGAATTCCTGTGTCTGATATGATATTTACTTAAAAGTATTTGTCACTAGATGTCTTGTTTTTTGCACTACTCCTTGTGCACTTAACGTTAAAGACATTATCTTGATAGATTATCATGTTATGTTATCATTTCATAACATACGGATATAGCTTCCATTGTAGGTCCTGTAATTCCTATTAGTGTTACCAAATTATTTTTCATCTTGCTATTGCTGTTTTGATCAAAATCATAATTATTGCAGATATATGCACAGGAAGAAAAGTAGAATATTATGTAAGAATCAGTTCATACGTCTCTTTTCATTTCAGTGATGATGTCCTTACTACTTCATAGTCTTGATTTTCTTGGTTTTTTATGGCTAAAATACTTTTGTTCTTCAGCTTACTTAGTAAGGTCAGAACTGGCTTGGGTTTTGGTCATATTTATTACTTGCATTTCTAGATACTATCATTTTTTGTATGAATTTATCTTTTTTTCTGTTTCCTGTTCCTTCCTTTCTTCTCTTGTCCTGAATTCTGCTCAGTTACATCATGTGGGTTCTAATGAGATTATTGCGGGACTGTGCCGACTTTGAGTCGGTTTTAATTACGATCTGCACCACTTTTATTGCTTCAGAGTTTATCCATGATATCACAGGCTATGAGCTTTGGTAGTAGACAGTTAGAAAGCTAGATAAATCTTCAGAGACTGGCATAAATTTTAACACAGTGAAATCACAGTGAAAGATCATGTTTTTTGTTTTTGCATGAAAAATACTTAGTTTGTAGAAGTTGGTCTGTATTGAAAACCCTTATTTTATTTCAGTTTGGGAAATATGGAAAGAGTCATAGTACATTTCTAGCTTGTGTATTGTATGAAAAATGAATGGTTTAGTAAAACACATGAGAGAAAAATAGTAATGAGTTAGGTAGCATTCAGTAAGATGATCCTGATTGCAGCTTCATAGGATACATTTTTTAATGGCAATTTCTGAGCTTAAAGTATGTTTTTCTGACATGTTTTCTAGCACCAAGAACAAGTGCTTAATGATACAGTGGACGGAAAAGAAATCTACAATACAATTCGTCGCAAAACAAAGGATGCTTTTTATAAAAATATTGTCAAAAAAGGATATCTTCTGAAAAAAAGTGAGTTATGATTGTCTCTGTTATTTTTTAAAGTAAGAGAAAAAGCAGATAATGATCATAGAATCATACAGTATCTTAAATTGGATGGGAGTCACAAAGATCATGCTCTTTGCAGATCTACTGAAAGCTAAACCACATGACTAAGAGCATTATCTATACACTCCTTAAACCCTTACAGGCTGTGAGCACTTCCTGCCTACCCTGTTCTAAGGACCAGCCGCCTCCTCAGTGAAGAACTTTTTCCTAAGGTCTAAACTGAAATTTCCCTGCATCAACTTCTTTCCATTTCCTCATGCCCTATTGTTGGTCACTAGAGAGCAGAGATTAGCACCTCCTAGCTGAATTTAATTAATTTAGTGGTACTAGAAAGAGCAAAATTGAAGTGGACAAAAGTTTCTAGGAAGGGTATAAGGAGTGTGAAGGATCTTTTTCCTTAAGTAGTAGATCAATAGATTGGTGTGATACATGAAATTACATGCAGCATGAAAATTTAGGTTGGCAGTTCTGAAAAAATCAGCACAGCACAAAAAGTAGGCATCCTTGTCAAAGGTAGCATTCAAAGCATGAAATGAAATATATTTTCATGAAGTACGTGTAGTTAATGGTGAACTCGCCAAGTTCTAGCTGACAGAGGTTTGAGAGAGCTAGAATAGTGTAAATCTGTACATTCACCGCAGAGAACAGCTGGTTTTAATTTTGTTATTCCAAGTGAGGTTGTATGTTTTCAATCTTAAATTTAAAATGCGCAGTCTGTCATACAAAGGATATAGTGACTTCTTAGGGTTCTAACACTGACACAGCGTAACATACAATAAGCACATTAAAAGCTGACAGCTTGACTTATTTCAGTGTAACCTTCAGTATTACCCTGAAGAATTTCCTTTGAAGTTTTGAGGAAGCTGGTCCCTTGCCGAGTGTTATATTTCTACTTTTTGGAAAAATCAGCATTATTGGACACAGAAAAACGGTATCAATAACAAGATTTCTGCAAATGACAAGAAGGATAAGTTACAGGTGGTAATCTGGATAGTGACCAAATGCAAGAAAGAAGGTATGAGTTTACATATAGCCTAATACAAGAGACTTTAAAAAATCCCAAACCACCCCAAACTATACCTTCTGAAAAGAATAAGGGAAGCATCTCATTTGTTGAGGAGGTTTATTCTCAGAGGTGTAGAGAGATATCATGGAGTAAGGAATGAAATGGGAATGACTTGGAAAAATTAGGCTAAAAGAGGCAAATTGGAGTACTCTCTTGTAGAGAGATGCGCATAGTATATATGGACTAAATGCAATAAAATCACTCTTCCATTTAGGAGTCATAGTATAATAAATGAGTGTTACATTTGTATTTTGGAAACAATTTTGCTACTAGTTTATTGAGGCCCCAGTGGATTTATGATGATTAAAGTGTAAAATAAAGGCTGAAAGTTTTTTTTCTAAATGGTACTCTGATTTAAGCATTAATTTGTTGCAGAATGCTCCTAATCCATTGTAATTCAAAGAACCTTTCTCTGCAGCAAGTGGAAACAGCCAAATTCTTACATACGATTGTGCTTGTGGGTTGATTCTGATTTAAGTTTGCATATAAAATATTTCCATTTCTGTTCTTCAGCTATATGTTTTTAGGTATTGTAATGCAGTCAATGGTCAGAGTTTAGGAGTAACTTTCTAATGTCGAGAGTCCATTTCTTAAAAAAATCTAATGAATGGGGCCCACATTGTCACTATTTGCAATCTGTGTAGATACAGGCATAACACTGAGAGGAGCTCACTGTTGGGGCAGCTCATATGCACTTGCATAATGCTGTTGAAAGCACTGAGGATGTTTGAAGAATCTTTTGCAACTCTACCTGCATCTGTGAAGAGGATCTGGTTTTTGTCACATGTATAAAATTGAATGTGTATACTGATGTTATAACTCAAGTGTGATTATCTGTACATTCTTATTCTCCTTAGAATTTGACAGAAGCTTTACTGCCCTCTTCTGTTTTCTTAATTTACAAAATTTACATGTTGTTTTAGACAGTATTGTAACCATTTGCTTGATTCTTGTACAGGTAAAGGAAAGAGATGGAAAAACTTGTACTTTATATTGGAGGGAAATGATGCCCAGCTTATTTATTTTGAAAGTGAAAAACGAGCCACAAAACCCAAAGGACTAATAGACCTTAGTGTGTGTTCTGTCTATGGAGTACATGACAGTTTATTTGGCAGGTAGGACATTGGGGTTTTTTTTAATCCTATTGCACTGAGAGTTGATAAAGAATTTTTGTGAATTCTAAAAGTTCTATATCATTTTTAGGTAGGTATTTGAAAGCTAACTTGATTAGAAGTCTGCTTTTCTATTTAAAAACAAGTATTTGTTTGTAATATACTAGTTCATATAAGTAAACATCCTCAAAGATTGTTTTTGCACAATTACTATACTCAGAGTTACTTACAAATCAAATCTTACTTACTGTAATATTTAGATATTTGAAATATGGTGACCACAGGGGACGTGATTATCAGCAAGAAAGTTGAGAATCAGAAGTGTTAGATATCAGTAGAAATTAAGAAGAGCATTTATGTATTTTTTCACTGGTAGTTACAAAAACAACTCCACTGGCCTATATTCTATAGAATTTTTATAGAAGAAATAACTATATTTACTTAAAAGTGATAGAAATTCTAGCTATCCTACAGTTCTTAATATTTATTGAAAAATTATATATAGACAACTTCTAGTTATTTTGTGAAAAAACTAGAGACAAATGTTTAACATTAGTGGTATTTCTTGATCTGCAAGGACTGATGCTTTGCTCTGTCTGTTTGTGGGTTTTTAAAATCTTTAAAAATTTTGAAAAAAACTCCAACATCTAACTACTGGAATGAGGAGCACAGATATAGATAAAGATTATTTTTAAAAAATGCTGAAATGGTTGACAATTAGGCATGAATAGTTGACAATTAGGCATGAAGCTTTGGTACATATTGTAATCAATAAGCATTCTGTTTCCTTCTCTTAAACAGCTTTTAAGAAACCCTGTGTTGTGGGTTGGAGCCAAGTTGGGTGCTAGGTGGTACTTACAGATGTGTAGGAGGACATGCAGCTTAGGAAGCTTACTGTTAGTGAGGAACTGCAGCTGAGACAGAGTTCCTCCTGCATTTCAAGATAAAAAACGGTCTCTGCCGTTTCCTCAGAAATACAGTGAAGGCTGTACTTCTGCAGCATTTAAGGTTGTGGAGGTTTGTGTCACATACACTCAAATGTTTCCTGTATCATCTAGTACACATCTTACTCATCATGAGAGCTGTGGGACACTTTCAGCTAGGGGATTCCTTAGGTTAGTACTGTTTTCTGAAAGAAAAATCCTTAATGTATGATTAACTGGTTGTGAAATAATGCTGAACTTCCACTGCTTTTAAATTGTCTAGGAATAATCCTTACTGACATGTGTTTTGAGATGTCTGCTTTTTTTGTCTTGGCTGTAAGCCAGCATACATGCCTGCTGAGTATATAGTGTTCTAAAAACGTGTCAATGTTCTAAAGCAGGCTGCATGTAAGTTTTCTTAAAATGACACAACACATTTAAAACCAAAAGGTAGTTTTTGAAGATCTGATGAATCTTGTTGGAAGTCTTCCTCTTTCCATTTGTGATGGTAACATGTAGATGAACAAACATTGATGCAATTATTCAATGCAGCTTAGAGACAAACAGGAGAAATCTGTTAGTTCAGTGTAAACTTTGTTTTGACACAGATCAAGTGAAAGTGTCTGTTAATATGTGAAGAGTAATTAAACTTAATTTTTGTTGGTTTTTTTTTTTTTTATTTTTAAGGCCAAACTGTTTTCAGATAGTAGTTCAGCACTTTAGTGAAGAGCATTACATCTTTTACTTTGCAGGCGAAACTCCAGAACAAGCGCAGGTGAGAGTTTTCATTTGCTAAGTCTAAAAAAAGTAACCTTTAATCTTGTGCTGTTCAGTGATGTTGCCCTTCTGAAACAGGAAGCGGATGTATCACAAATATTTAGTGGTTATATAGCAGGTGTTAAAATGAACTGGTAGCAGATCTCTGAGCGGGAAGGTTGGTGCTGAAAATCCAGGACCTGTATTACCTATTCTTCATGGTTTTAGTTTTGACAAATTCCAGTCAGGCCCCATGCGCAGAACTTCCATTACTTTCTGTTACCTGTTTCTGGAGAACATACATGTTTTTTGACATAGTTCAATTCAGAAGAAGAAATTTAATCTCCAGGTCTTTTCCGTGGTATAAAATACAGCACAGTAAGTTAGAGTTTTACTTCAAAATAAAATAAATAAAATGCTAATGCATGTATGTATGCCCAGTGACCAAAGTGCATTGAACTACCTTTTCCAGTTTTTTGCTGTGTATATGAACTGGTAGTCATGCATAGTCTTTGGCCCTGATGATGAACAGTGTAAGGTTTTCTGGGTTTATATACTATCTTTAGTTAATAGCTCTCTTAACAGTTATGTTCAGTGATTAAGAGTTGTGGGAGAGAAGCTTACTTCTGAGAAATTAGTTTACCAGTGGATTGTATCTAAAAAGACACAGTGTTCTTGTTTAAGTTCTGCAAGTTCACAGCTCTGATGTATATGTTGCATTAGAAATTAAGCTTTGCATTTGCTGTTATTTGAATGGCATGAAGTAACCATTTTAGAGCACTCATAACAGACTGTAGTCACCAGAGCATGAAGTCTATATAAATACAGTATTTTGTGCTGTATATAAAGGAAAGCACAGATTTGCTTCTTAAATTAATGCCATTTGTTAAATTTGGAGAGATGACATAAGAATTATGTAGTGGAATTTGTTATACAACTGTCAGTATACTGTCTTCAAGCAGCAGTATGCTGTATCATAATTGAGAATATATAAACGAAATTCCATGCTCCTTAATTTTTGTCATATCTGTAAAATCTTCTGTTTTCCAAAAAATAAAATAATTAAGAATGTGTAGAAGATAGATTGTCCTGTTTTGTTTCCTGAACATTTGGTTTAATTTGGTTTTGAAATTGCTTAACAAGCTGTTCACTGCGTTTATACGGAACACAGTTGTTTCAGGTTTCTTTATAATATGGCTTTGGCCCAGAAAAGTTTGCAAATATTTATCTTTTGAGAAAGCTCAGCTTTTTTTACTTTCTAACATTTCATAGAAAAATAGAAACTTGGTGAGGTGTAGCTGGAAGCTTTTCCTTGGAAGGATTTGAAAGCTGAAGCCTAACTCACAATGCTAAGAATAGATGCAGTACACATTCCTATATTTTTAAGATTTGGAAGATGCTGTGAAAAATGATTGAAGCACTGTTGTGGGAGTTTTAATGACATTGTTAAATTGTACTTTGAGAGTAGATCTTGGAGATACTAACTGAAGAGAAGACTGTTGGTTAAAACCTAAATCGTGTGCTTTGCAAGAAATGTACAGGATTTAATGGTTGGGAGACAGTAACTAGTGAATGAGGCTATAATACATCTTTCACCTTCCAAAGACAAACTGGAGAATGTTGGATATATGCTCTTATGTTTCTCTGTTAATTGTTCGATTTTTGTTTGAAGTATACAGTGTTGCAACTACCATACGGGAGTACTAGAGAGAATAATCAGACCAGTTTGGCTTGTTAACTGCAATTTTCTCAGAAGCAAACAACTTTTTCTTAATTTTCTATACAATTTGCAATTTCTTGTAGTATCACTACACTGGAAAATTGGCAAAGGTCACACTGTCTATCCATTAGTAATGCATGATAATTCTAAAAGAGAAAATGGTTCAGATTTGCAAATTATTTATGAGGTTTTGCTTAGTAACGATAATAAATTTGCTTTAATATTCAGACTTCTGTACTGTGGAATTGCAGAAGACTTAGGTTTTGCCAGGCTAAAGTGAAAATTCAGATACTTTTTGCAGATATGTCTGTTCCACTGCAAGAAGCTGTATCTGTCTTGGTTTCATTACATTCTTCTGTATCCTTCTCTCTTAGGAATGGATGAAAGCTCTGCAGGTGTTCTGCAGTTTAAGAAAAACCAGTCCAGGAACATCAAATAAACGTCTGCGTCAGGTGAAGCTGATATTGTGGGTTGGAGGTGCATGTGGAGGAGTATTTTGCCTCCTCTATGCTAAATGATACTAATAAGTCTCAGAATTTTTCCTTTCAACATTAGCAAATCCTGAATAAAAGTCTGAAGAAGTCAGCAGCTTTTCAAATATGCCTCACATGGGAAATTTAAAACATTCATATGACATGTCAACAAAAAATGTTATAAAAATTATATTATACACACATAAAATGCCCATTATTTACATTTTATTTGCATGTAAATACATGTTATTTAACTAATTATATTCATTTTATGTAACAAATACATGCTGAGCCAAGTTTGTGTCTTAATTTCTCTTTGCCTCTTGAAAGTGCCTTATACACCAGAATTTCTTCAGAGAGAGAGGGCAATCAGTCTTAAATAGCTATGTCTGTAATGATTGGAGAATAACAGGGAAATACTTTAAGAATTCCTGATATGATTTAATCTTAGGAACACTGAATGTAATTACTTGTTAGAGGCAGTAGAGAATGGAATAAAATGGTGAATAAAAAGTAGTAAACCACCACTGTTTGGTTGTGAACATTAATGAAGTCTGGATACTTCTGCATAAGTGAACTTAATTAGCTGAATTTACAGATGAAGTGACAGGTGCAGCTGGGAGCTTTAGTGTGCAAAAGCCAAATAAAAAGGGAATTTTCTTGAAAAAGCAAAGACAGTGTTTATCTCTATAAAAGAATACAATGTAATGTGTTGTACAAGAGAATTTTACGTAATCTGTTAGGAAAGCACCAAACACTAAACCACTGTATTTGGAATTGTTCATGGCTCTTACTCAGAGTGCCAGTTTTCCATTTCAGTAAAATTTTCTGTGTATGGAAAAGTTGTTATTTGCAAATCATAATGGCTCAAAAATGATTTTAAAATAAAACCCCAAGATGCCTTAAAAACATGGGTCTGGATATTTGTTTGCAGTAGTTATTTGAGTTACTCTTACTTTGATCCTTGTGCTTCTTAAAATGTTCCAGTACCTTTGGTCTTTACTCTACTAATAAGGAGTTTGGTATTCAGTATTCACATAGTAACATTAAGCCTCTGCATAGAGGATTAAAATAATTAATTCATGTGCTTTGTATTTTAGCAACAAAAAATAAATAGTTTATTTTTTTTCAGGTCAGCAGTCTCATTTTGCATGTAGAAGAAGCTCATACACTCCCAGTAAAGCATTTCACAAACCCATATTGTAATATCTACCTGAACAGTGTCCAGGTAGCAAAAACACACATCAGGGAAGGACAGAACCCTGTGTGGTCTGAAGAATTTGTCTTTGAGTAAGTTTTAATTATCTTGAATTAGTGAATTTCACTTTTAATTTGTATTTGATTTAAGATTCTTAACATTTGTTTATAGTTTTACAGTATTTTTAAAAATACTTTATATGTGCTTATACAGCAGCAACATTTCAGACAAATTCTGCATGGGTAGAATTTTGTGTAGGCATCTCTCTTTGCTAATGTAAGTGGCTGATAATGATAACTTGGGATTGAAATGAAATTAGGAAAAGCTTAAATGCCAGCCATGTGTAGTATTAACTGAGGCTCTCTGTCTTTTCTCCTAGTGATCTTTCATCTGATATTAATAGATTTGAGATAAGTCTTAGTAACAAAACAAAGAAAAGTAAAGATCCAGATATATGTAAGTATTTTTCTGTAAAAGATACTCATATATTACAGCAATGGATACTTTGTGTGGTTATCATTGCTTTTGTTAAGGGTTGTCATAAGAGAATTAAGTAGGTTTTTATGTTCACCATACTGCCTGTGTATGTTTTTGATGTCTGGTACTGGCTTTCCATTAATATTTTTACAAGGAGAACTTCCACTGATTTTAGTTGTAAAATGCACTATACTCTAGTCCTGTATGTCTGACATATGCTTTGTGGTAACTACTGCTAGATAATGACTGAGCTTACCAAAAAGCAAGAGCGAAGAGAAATTTTCTTCATTAGTCTGCTCCATAAAATGTTAAGTTTCACGGAGTCTGACTATATGGAATTTCTTTTCAGGTTTTTGGTTGCTTCCAGTGAGACAGGGAAAGGTGCAATTCTTTATTAAAAAAAAATAATCTTGACAGTCTCTGAAGAAGCCTTCCCTTTTTTTCTTTCTCTTTTATCTCAACTGTCTTCTTCCCTTATTACCACACTTTGGCTTAAATCTGAAGTTATCTCAATATCCCTTTGAATGGGAAAGGATCTGTATTTTCTTCTCCTTGTGTTAGCCAGATAGGTGCTTCTTTAATGTGATTTTCTGTTCCAGCAAATCAACAGCAAGATGGTAGAATCTGTCAGCTTCTTAGAAAAGAAAGAGTTTGAAGAGTGTGAATTTGAAGCTGTTAGGTAGAATTGTTTTTTTTTAGGGTCAGGTCTCTTCCCACATAATACTTTTAGGTTTCCTTTTTTTGTGGGGTTCCCCCCCCCCCCCCCCCCCCCCGGCTGGTTCTTCAGTGTATCTTGTTTCCTAATATATTTGTTGTGGAGCAGCTTCAGCCCTGTGCCCCCTCTTTGCTCCTTGCAGGGCAGGATGGCTCTCCCCACACTCTTCAATTTGTTCCAAGATACTTTTTTCCATTATGTTCCAAGTTGTCTGTTCCAAGGCAGTCAGAGTATGTATAATCTAGTGCAATTGTTTTCAGTTTGCATATATTGTGTTACTGGTCTGTAATTTATGGCAGTGCTAATTTATTGATTTTTTGTTTTCTGGGGTTTATTAAGATCTGTAGGGAAACCTTAGCCAAAGGCAGTATATACAACTCATTTTGCATGGTCTTGTAGAACCTGATTCGATTTCACTTCTCTTTCTCCTTCTCTCACTAGAAAAGTTTGTGCATAGCAAGAGGAATAAAGATACATTCTCTCTGACAGACTAAGGGGCTATAAATGCAGTTGTGAACTTGGTCTTAAATTCATTTGAGCTGGAAAATGATTACGTATCTACACCAAAGCCTTGGTTAGGAAAAGAATCTTAAAAGGGTAATTCTTGAGAGGGATACTTCAGTAGTTTCTTTGAAAGTATTTTTGTAGTTTCCACCTCTCTGTCCAGATTAAGGAGATGTTGTTAGTTTTGTGCATTCAGATGATGGAAGGCTTCCTGTTCTAGGGGCAGGATTGGCTGAATTTCTTTACAGCAGTTACCTACACTCTTACAGCATAAGCATAATCCAGCATAATTCTTTCATTTTTAGATAAAGATTACACTAAGTCAACTTAAATGAACATACTCCTCTACTTACATCCTGAGCCCTATGAAGTATGTGAAGTTCATTGGGGTAAAATGAGTTAAACCACATTTTCTCTGACATACATTGTGTTGCACTGCCAGAATAAACCTGTAACTCTTCAAAAGCAAGATAACTGGTTGCTTTCCTTAACCAACCATCTTTCCTTTCCTTTTCAGCCACAGATGTTACCTGTGGAATTCTATGAAGTGGCAGTCCTGTACAGCTGATGCTATTCATCTTGCCAGTTATTAATTGGGTTAACTCACCTTTTCTGCTTGCTTTTCCTTTCATGTAATGCAGATTAAAGGTCCAAAATGTAATTGTTGGATTCACTGCTTTGTTCTTTCATTGTAACACACAAAACCTAAATACCAAAGTAATACATGAATGAAGGCTACCTTTTCAGTATTTTAAAATATTTCCTGAATTTTCAGGTCTTTACATTGAAGTTTGTCTATTATGAATGTTCTATAGTTACTTTAGAGTTTTTTAAGCATTCCAGATAGTCAGAAATGATACTAAACAGTTCAGCATCAATTGCATCAATTATATTAACTTTTTTTTTTGCTTGTTTCTCTAACTGTAAATTGCTTAAGGACTTACTCAAATAAATACAGAATATGGCTTGAAAAATCCAAAGTCCTAGAATTTATTAGTAGACTTCCATCTGCTGCTATTGACAGTTGAATTAGTAGGTCTCAAAGGACAACACTATAAAGTGTTGAACTGGAGTGGAGATTCTGGTTTGGTTTTGCACTACGGTGGTTAATTTCAAATTAATTCATGTTGAGTAGAAGTTTCTTACTGAAAGGAGCCTAACAATTCAATGTAACATTACAAACAGGAAAAAAGTCTTACTACTTTAAAGTAATTTAATATAAATTATGATAACTATTCTGCAGTCCTTGTACAGGTATTTGGTATGATTTTTTTAAAACTCAAAGTCAAGTCATATTATTTATATTATAGCTATGAAGTGCTACAATAACCACAGAGAAAAACGAAATCATGAGTTTATTCTAGTAGTTCATTCACCATTCCTCTCACTGTGGAACATGTGCCTTAAATGTCCAAGCAAATAAGCACATTGCTTAGTTGTGGAAACTGAGCTTTGATGCCAGGGAGAAGTATGCTAAGAAAGTAAATTTGTTACGTAGTGTAATGACATTCTATCCACACAGGTGATAAATAGCAGGTGATGATGGATTGTTTTTCATGCTGACTGATATAAATGCATTAACTTTTATCAGTTCATCAGCTCCAAAGAATATGAAGTAAGCAGCAGGATTGTCCTGAATGAGGCATTATACATATAATCTTCTTCTGTTCCAGTGTTAAATTATATCCTGCTATGTATTGCAACACTGGGGCAATGTGAAATCTGCTGGAACTGTTTACAGTTTCTGCAAGGCAGATTGGTGTACTGGCTTTGCAGAAATGTAAAAAAAAATAAGCTCTTGGTTTTATGGGCTTTTTTGTTTTTTCACGTGAGGAAAGTAAAAGCAAATATCTTATGGAAAGAGGGTGTTTGACTGAGAGGTGCAGACTGATAGGCTAAATATAAAACTAATTGTGGACTCCTCTTGGAGCATGGTGGGTGTTTGACAGGCACAATGTTGCCTCTGAAGATGCCTGGGCCTTTCTTTGTGGAAAAAAATTCCTCCACTCGGGAGCACATGTTCCTGCTGTGGATGGGCCTGTGTTCCTTCCCAGCTGCTGTAGCTGGCTAGCCAGCTGCTGCACCAGACTTCAGCTGCAGTGCTTGGCAATTTTAGTGTACCATCATCACCAGTTAATGATTTGGCTATTCTTGAGCTGACTTTTCATTATCTAGTCAGCAAGTGCTTGGGAACACTTTTTAACCTAATACACATAAACTGTTACTTAGACTGGAATTATTATAAAAGTAATAGATATGACAGTGTTTGGGAATACTATAGGAGCACTCTTAATAACAAATATGAGCAGACCCTGATGGTGGTGTCAGGGTGGAAGGCAAGCTGGAAAGGGAGTAGTGCAAGGTTGGAAAGGGAGTAGTGAACTCTAAAGATTTAACCTGTATTTTAGTTTCTGTCTGCTACCTGGATTTGCATCCTACTTGGTTGTTACAAGGAAAGTCATGTCAATATTCATGTGGCATTTTTGAATTTATACATTCTTTACAGATTGCCATATATTTCTTCTCCAGTTTACAGGACACTGTTAAGCCATTGAAGAGAGAATGAATCCATTCATATATTGATAAAAAAGTTTTTGTTTACTCTTGCTGATATTTTTTTTCCTGAAATAAGATGATATGTTGAAAATAAAACTTTTTTAATTCTATAGTAGCATTGTTTTGGTGAAGGTAACATATACCTGAACAACGCTTTTTTTCCTTTAAGTGTTCATGCGTTGCCAATTAAGCCGATTACAAAAAGGACATGCAACAGATGAGTGGTTTCAACTCAGTTCCTATGTACCATTAAAGGGTATTGAGCCAGGATCTTTGCGTGTTCGAGCGCGATATTCCATGGAGAAGATCATGCCAGAAGAAGAGTACAATGAGTTTAAAGAGGTATGAACTTAAGTTTAACCATCCATGGTTTATCTATCAAAACTAATACTTTTCATTGGTTGAGAGGGATCTCAGTAACACTGGTTGATGTAAATCAAATAATATTTTTAAGTAACAGCTACAAATAAATGTAAAATATAATATTTTTCCAAAACTGTTATACTGTTATATGGAAGGAGAAGCTTCTGAATATTTTAAAATTGTTTTTCTTTCAGCTTATACTCCAGAAAGAACTTCATGTAGTCTATGCCTTATCACATGTTTGTGGACAGGATAGAACACTGTTGGCTGGCATTTTACTGAAGATTTTTCTTCATGAAAAGCTTGAGTCCTTGTTGTTACGAACACTAAATGACAGGGAGATAAGCATGGAAGGTACTGCACTAAATCCCACAAAAGTTTACTGGAATTCTGGACAGGTGGGGAGGAAAGGGTTCTGGTGCTGTCTTTTTTTTCTCCTCCTTTAGTTGCAGCTTATGTGACAGAGTAACCATATTCTTCCTCTCTTTTTGATGTCTCATTTTTCAGTTTTTCCAATTTCCTTTTTCAGATGAAGCTACTACCTTGTTCCGTGCCACCACTTTAGCAAGCACACTTATGGAGCAGTATATGAAAGCCACAGCAACAAGTTTTGTTCATCATGCACTGAAAGACTCCATATTAAAGATCATGGAGAGCAAGCAGTCCTGTGAGGTGATACCTTAAACTGTGTTTTTAAACATTTTGGTTTGTTGACACAGTAATCCATTGGTTATTAACTGTTGTGTTTACATTAAATATTAGTTGTAAAGATATTTAATAATTTTTTAAAATGAGACATTTTTACATCAGAAATACAGGAACTGAATTCCTTAAGAGATGTTTTTATATTTTTTTTCCTGGATTTTGGCTTCAAACATTATTCATAGTGGAGCTTACTAAGTTTTATAATCAAAATTTTTAAAAATTATTTAGCAGGCATTCTGCAGCTGTTACTGAATGTCCTAATCTAGGTAACTTGTTGAAGTCAAGATATTGTAGAAATCAAGATCTGAACTTCTGTTTTAATTGTAAAATTCCATATTAAATGGTTGTTACTGATCTTGAAACTCTTTTTAAAATGACCCTCCTAACTCCTGTGTTTCACTTTAATTTCATTGTGGAAAAGATGGGAGTCATCAGAAATTTGGATTAAGAGATACAAAAAATCACTCAGATGAAAAAATGGTGATTATCCAAGCTGATAAAAGCCACATATGTATATTAGAACTTAAAACTGTTGCTTTGCATTCCCTGACAAGTTACTGAAACATGATTGAGTTCTGTAAGAGACTTGTACAGCAGCAGAATATTTCATTGCTTTGAAACAGTACTCAGTGTGTAATATTCAGAAACTATATATATATGTAGTTCTAGATAGAAGAATAAATATATTCTTTGTCTGTTTTAGTTAAATCCCTCGAAGTTAGAAAAAAATGAAGATGTAAACACTAACTTGGCACATCTACTCAGTATACTTTCAGAATTGGTGGAGAAGATATTCATGGCTGCAGAGATACTGCCCCCGTAAGTTTGTGCTTTTCTGTTCAGATTTGTATTTGAAAATTTGTGTTTCCATGAATAACATTGCACATTAAAATGATGTTCTTAGTGATTTATCTTAGTGTTGCTGTATAGACACAGAGAAAAATAGGGGGAAAAATAAAACTCCTGGCAATTAATAGTGTTTTACAAAAGCCTCTGGCTGGCACATTTTTTTCTTTTAAATGAGAAACTATCAGGGACAAAATAGTAATAAAATAATTATTCTCATATTTTTTTCAAAAAGGTAGAAGACAGTGGTAGTTAGCAGACAATGACGTGTATTTGTCAGTCTTTCTCCTCTGAGAAAGAGATGGAATTGTTAACAGTATATTAAAAATACAGATAGGTAGTAATAGTGATACCATTCTGTGCCTGGTTTTGTCTGCTAGGGAAGTGCAGAGGCTATTTTTTCCCTGTTTCTTTTAATTGATAAAGTAACTTGTTTTCATACCTCAGATTTGAATCATCTAATAAAAAGTGGATAGTATAGAGTTTCCATTCATAGTCTCATTAGCTTTTAAAGTATATGAAACCCTCAATTTTGAGTCATTGGAGTAGCATGGAATTTTCTTTTGTGTTAGTGCTGGCAAGGTTAGCATTGAAAATTGCAGTCCTTTTAAGTATATGATGCAGTGATCAACATTTTCTGAAATGCACCACAAATGTCCTTTTATTTATTTTTTTTAAATGGGAGAGAACTGTTGCTGTGGTGCTAACTTTCTTTTTTCACTTTCCTTTCTTTTTTTTGTGTGTCATGTATGGAAGGAAAGCTTTTGTTTAGTTAAGAGAGAAACAAAAAGAAAAATGAACCATCAAAGTGGTCTTTTTTCAAAAAGGGAATACTACTTAAGTAAACAGTTAAAAATATTTAATGCACTTCTGAATGATCACAGAATTGCACAGAATAGTTTTTCTTGGTAATTTATAAATTTATTTTTTAAAACAACTTTTAAAATACAATTCATATAAATTGGTTAACTTTAACTAAGTGTTAATTGATAAAGATTTGTCTAAGTTATTAATATAAAGGTGATAATAGTTCTGCATCAAGTAGGAGGTTGGTCTAGGTCCTTTCTGACCAGCTTTTTTGATTCTGTAAGTTTAATGGAATGAGTAATTGGCTACTATTTCTGCAGGACATTGAGGTATATTTATGGGTGCCTACAGAAGTCTGTTCAGAACAAATGGCCAGCTAATACTACCATGAGAACCAGGGTTGTTAGGTAAGTTATTTTTGAACCTTATTCTGGAAGTATTTCTTTGAAGCCTTGCTGGAGACATACTTCAGTGTGCTTGTCTATGTTTCTTTCAGTGACAAAAATGTATGAACTTAATACAGGTTACTGCAGTGTTTAAGATATTTATGATGATGACACACAATGTCCCAGTTAGACTGAGCTTGCTGGATTCTTGGTCTTGTTCTTAGAGCCTTGTGAGAATAAAATGAAGTAGTATAGAGGTTAGTATAGCTTTACTTAATGGTTTTAACTTTGAATTTACAGTCCAATCTTTGAACTACAGCCCAATCCTGTTGAAATATTCTGGAGCTCCTCTGAAAGTGCTGCTGGAGGTTACAGAACTTGGCTCTTCTGAACTCACACCAGCCACCAAAACTCCAGTCTGCATTATTAAACCAGCACAATACAAAACTAACTCTAACTCTGTTCATTGCCAGGGCAGGTCAAAAAAAAACATTTGACAAAGCTGTGGTTTTGACACTTTTTCTAAATGTGGCAGGGATTTAAAGTGTACTAGAGCCTCAGTTTTCCTTTTTGTGGTGTCAGGCAGTTGTATGGTTAGCAGAGGTTTATCTCCCATGGAGGGATCTTTCAGAGTATTTGTCTTTGGCTTGTGTTTATCATTTTGACACCAGAAGCCTTATGTGTTTCATACTGTGATGCAGCATTGCCTTGAAATGGAGATTGCTCCGACTTGAGAGCTCCTTTTACTCTGAGGGGCTAAGCTGCTGGAAGGCTGTAAAGGTCAGTAGTGAATTCCGTATCTCTGGCTGTTCCTCCCCAGATCCAATCTCTGGCTGTTCCTCCCTAGCTCCAAAGAGGACCATGTAGCTTTCTGTAGTGAACACACAGCTCACTTTTCAGAGTTTTCCCAGTGTTCTTCACTGGATGCTAACACTATTTTATCACTTGCTTTTGTGGTGTTCCATTTTCACAAGTGGATGCTAGAGATTTCTCTTCGGAGTGCAGTTTCACAGCCTTCAGTGATGCTTATTACCTTCCATTGCGCTATTTTTGGTTTAAGAATGATTCAGAATTCAGGCCAGATGGACAGTTTTTGATACCTGGGTATTTTCTCTATTGTATCAGTCATAATGTGCTACCATTTCTCTCTGGTTTAAAACTCCCATATAGATATTTGCTCATTTCTAATTTAGGCAGGTTGACAAAGGTAAAGAATATCAGATCTTCCCTATCAGCAGGGTCTCTGCTAGATGTGTAACTTGTTAGCCTTCAAATTTGGGCATTTTTAAAAGAGTGACTGGGGTATGGGCCAAAACTTCAAAATTAATTACTGACCTGTAGCTTTGAATTCTCACCACAAAAAGTATTTTAGCTTAACCTCTGGCCAAGAACTGTTTTCTTACCAGCCCGTAACTTGTGTTTCTTAGAGATAAGATACATCTATATAACAGCATACTAGGTATCTTGGACTTACAGAAGGTGCATCAACCTCACTACTATTTGTCACTTTAAAGAAATTTACACATTTCCCTAACTGTACAACAGGCAAGGTTCCCTTCCTCCTTTCATTACAAGTCAGGCTCTGGTATTGCTGTGCTGAAATCCAGCCTACTGGTGGTGTCCAAGGACAAAATTACAGATATTTGAGATTGGTCTGTATTTCACTTACTTATACAGCAATTACAGGAGTTGAGGTTAACCTGGGTGATGATTTTTACCTCTGATACTAACAGGAAAATAGATTTTTCTCCTGCTGCTGAAGCCTATTCTGAGTTCCTGTTGAATGAATTCCTAGTTCTGCAGTTAGAATAGAGCACTCTTTTTCCAGTTTTTAAAATGGCAGCAATTCTTTCATGGTGGAAAGCAGCAGATCCCTCATTTTTCTACTGAAGTGTAGATCATCAGGATAATGGATCAGCTGAAGCTGACCTAAAGGTGTGTTCTGCCAAGAGAGATCTTTCTGCTCATCCACTCCTGTGCTCCAGTTTGCAGTGGCTTGGGGAAGTGGCTGGCTGTGAGATGGATGACTTGCAGTAGCAGACAGTGGAGAAATTTTTGGGAGGTCAGAGACCAAGGGTGGCTCCTTTTTGAGACAAGCATGGTCTGGGATTGACTTCATTATTACTTTGTGATTAATTTCTTCCTACATGATTTCAACAGTTTTGTTCACCTTTATTGGGAAATCAATGTGCCTCTTCTTTCAGATTTCATTGCAGTTCGCAGAATTGTAGCATGATGATCTTGATTTATATTTTTACACAACACGACCAGTTTCTTGGTGTTTGTCTCAACAAGATCCCACATTAACTTTGTTGCTGAAAGACTACAATTTTACTTGCATTTTCTAATGGTTTTGAACAAAATACAATTTTATTTCATTTCAGTGGCTTTGTTTTTCTTCGACTGATTTGTCCTGCTATCCTGAATCCAAGGATGTTTAATATCATCTCAGGTGACTATGTGCTTCAGATCTAATCTATACTTTATGCAGCAGGAGACATGAAATCACTGTAGTATTTAATGTAGTAAAATAGGAAATTTTTTTGAATGTTGTGTTTCAAGTCATCCACATCATTTAGCTAACTTCTTCTTAGGTGTATGCTTTTTACCCCCAACAGCTTGATTGTGGATATCGCCAATATAATTTTAAAGTCCAAAAAAAATCCATTGTGATATGTAATAATAAAATTTTGAGTCAAGTCTAGCATTGTTTAATGTATTTTAGCACTGTGAAAAATGTAATTACAGGAACTTCAGACATCACTTTCAATACAGTGCAATGCCAGAGTTAATAGCTGAATGCAGTGGTATCTCTGAAAGGTACAAGATTTATAAAGTTGGTATGTGTCTGCAGAGCTTGGAATACATTTGTGCACCTGGAAATTTTTTCTTGAATTTGTTTGAATGTCCTGCTTAGATGGCTTCCAGCTATTAGACTGGTGTTTTTACTCATTAAATATATAGTCAATATATTAAATATATATAAATAAATATATTTATATTAAATATATACATCTTAGATACAGAATCTTAAAGATGAGAGAGGGATGGCATTCAGAAAGGCTGAAAAATAGGAAATATAGGAGAAAATAAAAACATCTCGTTCAGAAGAGCTTTTTTTGTTATTCAAAGACAGTTTTTAAGACAATGTGGCTTGTTTTCTGTCATCAGTCTTTAAACTACTGAATGAGAAGGACTGTGTCAAACAAAGTTCCTTTCTCTCACACAGTAATAATTTCTGTATATGCTTTGGAGAAAGCATTTGAGAAACATGGCCTGAAACAAGTGATAATTTCTTTGGCATTTTATTATTTTTGGGTACTTTGCAAGTTAGGTACCCTCCTAACTTGGGCTGCGCTGTGACTGCAGGCATAAAGAACTACTTTAAAATTTGAGTAATGCCTTTTGACCTTGTCCATTACAATCCTGCTGAGTTACCTCCAGCTAGTATTCTTGACTACTGTTAAGGGAAACTTGCAGATCATATAACCCTAAAACCCTGTCAGTGGAATGTTTTCAACCAGGTCATTTACCTTAACTGGGGAGAAAAGTAATTTTCTAGGTAACATCACTTGTTGGAAAAGGAAGTTCTAACTGACTTCAGTGGTTAATGTGAAGTGTTTGTAGCCACAGTCAACACAGACTGGAATTTCATGGAAATACAGGCTGTGGTTGCATGTAACATTCACTTTGTTTTCCTGCTGCCAGTAATTTAAATAACTTGTCAGTGCCCACTTAAGTGGGTATAAGCAGGTAAACTTTCTTCTTTTTTTTTTTTTCCATTTCAAAAGTAAATGTTTTAACAAGTAATCTTCGTTTCAACAAAACTCCTCAAGTTTTGAGTAAATTATTATCTTAGTAACACTTATTTATTTTGTCTTGTTCTGTGTGCTACTATTACAGAAAATAAGATGATCAGATGAACATGGCTTTTGGAATTTACAAATGCAATATATTTTACTTTACCGAGTGACGTCTTTCACATGCATTGTTTTATATTTAAAAAATCAATAAAAATATGAATGGGAAAAGAATTTATTTTCATGTGACTGATGTTAATTTTAAATGTAATGGCCAGTGACTCTCCACTTTGCATTCCTGCCAGATTCTCCTTCCCCCACTGCTGCAAGAACACTGACGCTGGTTGCCAAGTCTGTGCAGAATTTAGCAAATCTGGTTGAATTTGGAGCTAAGGTGAATATAATTTTACATACAGAGAACTGTGTTTCCAGTACACCTTTCATATGTTCCTGATCAATGCATGCAAAAAAATTGTTGCTATTTTCTCATACAGAACATATGATTTTCTCTTTCAGCACTCTGACCCTGCATTTATCACTTGTTAGATTGGTGTTTTCTGTGGTAGAGCACTTGAAAGCTCTCCTGTTTATACTATCATACTGCTAGACATACTGAAAGCAGTAAGTCAGGTGTTACTTATTGCACTAATAAGCCCAAGCTTTCAAAAAAGTTTCTATTAAAACACTTAAGAAAATGCCAGCAGTGACTGGGCTCAATTTCCAGGCTGAAACATTGCTAAAAATACATCTGTTGACTTTAGCATAATTAACATGACTTCAGGTTGATGTGAGAAGGTTGTTTCTCTGACACACAGAACTTGGAATGTAAGAGTTAATGACAAAACAGGAAAGAAGGCACTTCTTTCTGATGATACTTCTGAACACAGAGCATCTATTCACTGCAAGCAGGTATTTAGAGATGCCTTGATACAAATTTGTATCTGTATGCATGTGTAAGAAAAATTCTGAATCACAGGCTATCTTCTGAATAAAAGAAAACCAAATTCTGCAGTCTTTTGACTGCCTGCACATCAGACATTAGAAATATACTTGGAAAAAAGATAGTATTATTTCCATTTATATACTCGTTTTGCAGTGTCATTTGCCTGACTGCATTGTGTTCACCTCAGATGTGACTAATTATCTTGGCAATGATTTGTTAATGAATACTTTTTAAAATTATTAGGAGCCATATATGGAAGGGGTAAATCCATTCATCAAGAGCAACAAACATCGCATGATCATGTTCTTGGATGAGCTTGGGGTAAGTGGTTAAAAAATATTTGCTGAAGTTACATAGCAGAATTGTAAATTAAAAATTTTTACACCTCTTATTAACTAGCTCAGCAATGCATCAGCTGCCATACAATTTTGAACGCTTTTATCTGAGTACATTTTTTAATGCTTATTTAAAAATTGCTGGTCTGTCATACGGAATTAAAACCATCAATTATCTTCTTAAGACTTTCTTAATTTAGTGCCTCTGTAAATGTGAGAAGCTGAAAGAGATTCTGTAGTTATGAGATTAGAAATATTGGGCAAAAATACAAACGTTTCATAAACATGTTTTTAAACCAGAAGTTTTTATATATAACTTGTCACATGGTTTTGACCAGAGGTTGAAAGTAATTTCTCTTTAAAAAATACTAAGTTGAATTTCAGTTAGCACTGGCAAAAGCTTCACTGCCTGCATTCTACATATTGTAGTTTGAAAGTGAAATGCTGTCACTGTATCCTTGTAAAACGTGACTATTTTGTGGGTGTGATTGCTGTAAAAGGAGTTAGGTCCTCATGTTTTATATGTAAGTATTTTAAAAGAAATAATTAATTTTAAAAAGTGAGATGAAAAAATACGCTAAGCATCCTGAATTAATCCTTTAGAAGTGTCCTAGAAGACATTTCAGAATACTTAAAAAGTGTGGCATTTGGGTAGGTTCCAGATGTCATCCTTTTCTGATTAAATTTCAACTTCTGCATATTATGATACATCAGATTTCTTTAAATGACAGATTTTACATGAGGTTTCAGGTAACTGTTGGTTTGAAAATACCTGTTGGATTATTCTCCGTTTTAATTGCAGCATTATTGGTATATCATCCATTTAATGAGTTACTTGATTAGGTAATAGCAGATTTTGCTGAATTTTGTTGCTTTTCTCTCATTTAGATTAAAAAAAGCTCCTAATGGATGGATTTTCCCTTCATTTAGAGGGTTTGAGTCTCAAAATGCTGTAGGTTTCTGGTCAGCTCAAAGATAGAGCAATATCAGGTCTTGTAGTAAGAATCCTCCTAGCACTACAAATTGCAGTATCATCACAAAACATGCCTGTGAAGAGGAGACAATAAACAGATAATTAAAAACAGAAAGGTGGACTGGGGGTTTAGCTGGAAAGACCAAAATTGGTCTTGGCACCCTAAATCTTTGTCTTCTACTTTGTTACTACTCAGAATGTTCCCGAGCTTCCAGACACTGCAGAGCACTCTCGAACTGACCTCTCCCGTGACCTGGCAGCTTTGCATGAGATCTGTGTGGCACACTCGGATGAGCTCCGGACGCTCAGCAACGAGCGAGGGGTGATGCAGGTGAGTTAACACAAATGACAGGTAGGGGGTACTGTGTCCTGAATTTCTCCTCAATATGGAGGGATACTTTTGTGGTATTTCTGTAGCAGTATGACTGATTTATTTCACATGGGGGGTTATTAGCTGTGAAGGAAATACTTAATCCATAGTTTTGCTCCCCCATGCAACAAAACCAACTAGGTTTAGGTGTTTTTTTAAGTTTCTAGAGGAAGCCTTAAACCCACAAAATTACTGTCTCCTGACAGACTCTCTGGGTCGTAGTTGTCAGATCTGGATTTTTTTTTAGTTGAGAACCAAAAATCACTTTCTTTTGCTCTCTATTAATACCTCTTTTCTGCTTACTAGTTTGCCAGTACAGTTGTATGCTTGGAAAACTCTCGTGGCAAATTTTAACAGTGTGTTAGCTGTACACTTCCTCTGCCTTCCTGTTAACCACAAAGAAGCAAGAAGATCCATGGGAGGACAGGCAAAGTCCATAACATTGTTTTAAGACTACTCTTATTGGCTAGGGAATCAGACATTTTCTCTTTTTAGTAATATATTTAAACTTCAAGTCTCAGGTCTGATAGGCTGATGTGAAAATGCTGCTCAGGGAGGCCTCTTCTGTCTTCAGTAACTAACATGTAGTTTTATTGACTCAACTCTCTTTTACAGCACGTTCTTAAGAAGCTTTTGGCCATTACTGAACTGCTACAACAAAAACAAAATCAGTATTCGCTGTCTAACAACATCAGGTAGCAGCTCTCTACCTGAATTCTGCATGGATCCAGCACGCCCAACATGGCAACTCTCACCAGTTTCACTTCCTTCTGCTCTTGCCAAAAATAGCACACCCTGTCACATTCCCAGTGATGTGTGAACTATGCAAAAGAAAACAAAGATCCTGTTGGTGAATGATTGTACCAGCAGCTTTTTTTAAGCTATCTGTGCAGGACATTTGCACTTTTTTTTTTCCACTTGGAAACAATGAAATTCAACAACCTCTGAGCCTTGGTGTACAGTTTGCCTTCTGCATAGAAAATGCTGTGACTGTCTAGGACTTCGAAATTTTCAGCACCTTTGATTGCCAAAGTTTTTGCTGTCTGATTGGAAAAGAATTATCAACTGACATGAGAAGAAAGGTGTTGTTCTGACAACCACCTATAACTAACTGGATAACATTTCTTACTGTAATTTCTGACTGGTTACAATAATTATGACTTTTGACTGTTTCAACCACTTTTAACTTATATTTACAGTTTCCAGAATTTGATGTTACGGTAGGAACAACCTTTACTGTACACGTTTTATACCATGCTGTTTCTCTTGCTGGAATGATGTTGAAAGAGAATATCCAGAATGGATCTTGTCACCTTTATTTTTTTGATGTGCCACTGATTCAGTCTGAATAGTTTTTCCATCAAGAACTGTATATCCAGATGAATCACAATGCTTTTGTACAATGTTTACAACAGTATCTAATTTGAATTCAGTAAATTTATTGATTATATCAGACATGCATGCATTCATTAAACCATTTTATAAAATAGGTATTGTTTGGTCTTTTTTGTAAGTCTAGCATAAATATTTTTATAAGTGAAAAGTTTTAAAAATAAATCAAGCTACATATTTCTAACTCTATGGAAACTAGCTGAATGGCTGCTGTGGAAATTTTTTAGTGTCTGCACTGGTGGCATACTTTGCAGTGTTTACAATGTGTCACTTTTTGAGCATGATTCCTCAGACAGCATTACCTTGTCCTTATGCCTTAATTTGTACATCATGGGGTGAGAAAGCAGATGTTAAAACTTCACGCATAGGTTGAGATTTAATAAAAATAAATTCTTTCCTGTGAGTGGGGTGAGGCACTGGCAGAGTGCCAGAGAAGCCAGGGATGCTCCAATCCCAAGAGGTGTTGAAGGTGACGCTAGATGAGGCTTGGAGCAACTTTGTCTAGTGGAAGGTGTTCCTGCCCATTGCACTGCCATAAATGGTTAAAAAAATTGAGAAGTAAAATGTGCTGTTGATTTAAAGGGTACTTCATCATCACTGTGTCTTCCATTCTAGGCAGTGATATAATAGGAAATAAAACGATACACTGACAAGACTGAGATAACCACTTAAGTAATTTTATCATACAGACACTGTTGCAAACCTTTGCAACACCTAGAGTGTTTTTCCTGTCTACCAGAACTGCCAAGTCACTGTTACATAAAATCAGAGACTTTGCTTTTGCTCCTTTGCTGTAATATTAAAGTGGCTGTCCCTGTGTTTCCCTGGTCTCCAGCTGGAACAGCTTCTTGAAAGTGAAAGCTCCTAAATATCATATGTATGGCACTGGGCAAACACATGTGATGCTCTTCCATAGTGACAATACCTGTATTAGCAACACCTTGTTACTAGAGAAGTCTTTTCTTAGATTGTCCCATAACCATATCAAGTCTATGTTAAACTGCATCTCAGATGAGTAAGTAATTTACCTTTCAGTGTGTCCTACTTAGATCTTTGACAGAGAGTAAAAAGGGATTATTTTGTCGATTTAGTTGCTTTGGTACAGGCAATATAACATGGTAAAATACAAATTGGAAGACAGAGCTTCCTACCTAATTTACCTGTTACACACAAAATGTAGCAAAGAGAATGAAACTGGGCTGAAATGAAACCCAAAGCTGCATGTAGGTGTGTATTGTAGAACTCTTAACTGGGTATATAAAAAATAAACAAATCAGCTGGTGTTCATAACACTACACTGCAGCCACATCAAACTGTTTCTGAACCAAAAACAAGGGCCAGATTTCTCGAAGCAAATCTTGCTAGTGTTAGACCTGTAATGGATGAGGGTTTAATGGAACTACAACTTTTTCTTTTAGGAAAGTAAAAGGCTTTACTGCCAAGGTAAGAACTAACAGCACCAAGGCCTTTGTGCTAAGGAACCTAAGGAACCTGTGGCAGGCAGTCACACCTGACACCAGAGGGTAGTTCCTGCAGTGGTAGGAGTCCATCTTTCTTCAAAGTAATGCTGAATCCACAAGATCATCATCAGTCCACTCTTCCTAATAGAAGAAAAAAAGACAGCACCTTGAGTAACATCTGTGTGTGGTAGTGCGCTCCTTATGGTCTGGATTTAAGAATTTACAGAGAAATTCCATGAACAGAAGACTAAAAAAATATTTTAACTTGGGGCAAGTCAGGTGTTTAACCTTAAAGCTACATTATCCATACCTATGCTTACAGTCCTGGACACAGAGTCATGTTAGCAGCCCCTTTTCAGCACCTGAGATAAAGAAGCATGAGCTTTATATTGGATAACTGTGTAGAGATTTCCAAAACAGCTCATACCACACCTTCTACCAATGTCCTGTACTTTTCATGGCTTTGTAGATTACAGTCTAATGTCAACTAACTACACGAATAATGAAGCCATTAATAAGGTATGATTAGTTTACACATTCTGTAAGCTTTCAAGAAGTTAAGCACACTTTCTCCTTAGTGTCCTGGCCAACTGAGATCTGCTCTTTCATGTGTACTTAGAAAAAATTACACAAGTAGAAACCCAGTTCAGCTAAATCAGTAATGAAAAATCTTGAGTTTCAGGACCTTTGGAACTGTGAAAAAGTCAATCGTGAAGTGCTGTAGGCTATGAGAATATCCTATCAGGTTATTTGTTTGGAAAAAATTACAGATATGAATGATAAAGAAGCTCCAAAATCAAAACTGCTTCAGACCATAGCAGAGTAATTAATACAAATGAAACTGGGGCAGGGAACAAGTGAAACCTCCAAAGCTCATATAGAGCTGTTAGTTCTAAGTCATTCTGTCATAAAGTGAAAAGTTTTCCAAGTGCCTGTTTTATGGAGTTGCCAGTTTTAGTACTTTTGAAGACTGGCATGTGGAATGAAAACTTATTAAAAGTTTTTGCAGCAATAAAATTATAAAATAAATTCAAGGTCCCACATTTTGTTAGAATATACCTTCACTGCCAATTTTATTGTAATCTTGTTTTAATAATGTTTTAGAGTCTAATTTGACACTATACCATCAACCTACTATGATAACCTCTAATAGCAAGACACAAATCTTGTCTTTTATCTTCAGATTTTGATAGGCGACCCTCTTTAGATGTTAGCACATTTTTCTAAATGCCATACTTAGTGTGTCTTAGACTATCAGTATCCAGCGTCTTTAGTATTAAAATGAGTCAGTTTAAAGAGGGTTCTGCACCTCTGCCAGGATGGACTCTCTCCAATTTCCTGTCCATTGCCCAAACAAAAGCTCTGGAAGTTGTTCATCTCAGATGTGAAGGACAACCTTAATACTGTTTGTATTTGTTGAGTCACCCTTGTCAGTTTATCTCCACCTTATTTATACCTGGTCTTAAGACACAAAGTAGTAGCAACCCATCTGTAATTCACGCAGCCTTGTTAAATTGTCTGACATAAATTTAGTTCAACTTTACACTGCTTTGCGCAAGAAACGAAATGAAGTAAATAAAAACTTTCAAAGCACAATAAACAGCAGGAAGTATGGGCTGCATGTTCATTCCCCTTTCCACAAAAGACGGGGGTGTTCAAGAACACTTCCAAGCACAGTCAGGTACGAAATCTGGCTCATTTAAAGTGAAAAAAAGTTGAAAAAGGTTCAGTCTGAGCAACAAGTAAAATTATATTACATATGCATAAATTTATCTCAGTAGCTGTGTCACTTTTGTCTTGGCATTAAGAGTGAAAAAAACCAGGAAAAACTTGTACAATAGGTTTACCAACCTCATCCATTTTACACTTCTTTGTGACATATTCATCATCTTCATAACCTTTCCTCTTCTTCCTAACCCAGAAGAAAAGTGAAATGCTTAGGTATTTTTTTAAGTTAAGACCCTCATTATTTGACCTCAGGATTACAATATGGACATACCTGTTCCATAAAAAAACTACCAAAGCCTCAGCATGCAGCTTGCTGGAAGTTCAGGGTGCAGTCCTTTGCCATCCACAACATTCTTACGAAAATATTAAGCCTTTACAACATTCTAGTTTTAATCACCTGTTTTTAAAGCCCTTAGTTCCCATCACATACAACATCAAGTGGTCACACCTTAGAAGCCACCCAGTATTTCAGTTTTGTGTTACAAACTAATCAGCTTGCTGTGCAGATCAGCACAAAAGAACTTGTTTATATATTACTGAAAGCACTACTTTGAGTCTTCGATCTCAGCTTCCAGTAGATATAGCAAGCAGGCAAACACT
Organism: Pyrgilauda ruficollis; assembly: GCF_017590135.1. NCBI lineage: Eukaryota > Metazoa > Chordata > Aves > Passeriformes > Passeridae > Pyrgilauda > Pyrgilauda ruficollis. The sequence goes on from NW_024525123.1 coordinate 54,316, forward strand.
GTGTGCACATTTAAGGGCTTTTATTTTCCATCACTCACATAGGTAAGAAAATATTAATGTTCCTATGCCAATAAAAAAGGCCAAAGTTTAACACATCCAAGATATACTTACCGGTTTGTATTAAATGAGAGGTCCAAGCTGTGACACTTCTCTAACTTCTGTTTTAGAGCAGCAACCTCTTCAAGCCTTGGCAGTTCATATTTTTTAATGAGATTTTTCATGCCTAAAATGACAACAACACAACTGTAAGCACAGAGATAATTTCTGCTCTGCCTTGTTTCGTTGGGTCTGCATGACAAGATGCTGGTAGTCAGGGGCCTATAGGAGTGGCTTCTGTGAGACGCTGCTAGAGGCTCCCCCCATGCACAACAGAGGCAATGCAGATGGCTCCAAGATGTATCCACCGCTGGCGAAGGCCAAGCCTATCAAGTGACAGTGGATGTACATCTATGATAACAGATTTAAAGGGCAAAATCTAAATGCTGGTGCAACACTAATGGCTGCGGGAAAAGAGGAATAAGAATATATGAGAACATCTACACCCTACATCTACCAGGGTCAGGGAGAAACATGAGGAAGGAAGTGCTCCAGGCCTAGAAACATATTCCCCTGCAGCTCCTGGTGCAGACCATAGTGAAGCAGCAGTGCCCCCACATGGAGGTCAACAGAGAGTGTGGAGTATGCAGATGCACCTGCAGCCTGTAGAGGAAGTTACTTTGGAGCAGGTAGATGTGCACAAAGGAGGCTGTGACCCATTGGGAATACCATGCTATGTACCCTGCCATGTAGGGAAGAGAAACCTACACTACAGAAGATTTGCTGGCAAGATATGCAACCCTGTGGGAGACTGGCACTGAAGCAGCCTATTCCTGAAGGGCTGCTGTAATAGGTCCTGAAGGACCTGTGTAATGGGCCCACATTAGAGCCGTTAATGAAGAACTGTAGCATGTGGGAAGGACTCAGGTTATAAAAATCTGTAGAAGATTGTCTCTGTGGGAGGGACTCCACTCTGCGGTGGGGGAAGAATGTGAGGAGGAAGGAGCAACAGAAACATATGGTAAGCTGACTACAGTCCCCCTGCACTGGAGGGAGAGAATTCAGGAGTGAAACTGAATCCAGGAAGAAGGGAGGGGTAGAGGAAAAGGTCTTTTTAAGATGTGGTTTTCACTTCTCATTACCCTACTCTGATTTGATTGGTGATTAATTAATTTCCCTAACTTGTGTCTGTTTTGCCCATGACAGTAACTAGTAAGTGACCCCTCTCCCTGCTCTTATCTTAGCCCATGAACTTATTTTCTTTTCTCTCCCCTGCCCAGCTAGGGAGGTCAGTGATAGGGTCTTTGGTGGTCTCTTGGCAACCTTGGTGGTCACTTGGCACTGAGCTGGGGTCAACCCATCGCACTTGTGAATCACACAACCCTATCCAGTCTCCAGTGTGGCTGAGTATTGCTTATGTCATAGTCAGGCCTGAGACAACAGTTCATCCTTCCTTTCCTCATCGTAACTACACTGAAACAAGTCTCCAGCATCACCGACTCTGGATTTCCTTAAGGCAGAGTTCACATTACTCTGCTAACAAGCTTCAAAATACACAGGTATGTTTTGCAATCAACATTGTACCTGCTGTCCTAAAAAAATACCTGTTCCAGTCTTTCTAATAATGCAAATTAAATTTACAAGTTTTTTTCTCTACCACCAGTACTCTGCAGAAGTAATTTACAAATGTTTGAAAAATCTCCTTCCAACCATCTTATGTTTATGGAAGAGCTGCCTTTGGGCTAAAGCTACCATCCACAATAACTGATGACTAAGTGATCCCAGCATTCCCTTCCATCTCAGCAATGGAACTCTGAAGACCCAATTTGTTAGAAGACCAGAAAGTAAAGGACATCTTAAATTTTATAAATTAAAGGTAAATTGAATTTGTAGACCCTGGTTACTTGTATGGTGCATTCACTGCTCATGTCAGCCAGCCTAGTTTCACTGCCACCACTCCCATGTGAAGTGCATGCATTAGCTTAATGCATTCAGTAACTGATTACTTACTGGGAATTTCATATCACAGCCTTTTAATTTAAATACAAAAAGGTAATAATCAGGGTATTACACTCTGTTTTAGCTTAGCTGAACCATGGTAGTATTCTTAATATTTGTAAAATATACACACACACAAAGATACTTGTCACACTAGTGAAACTAAGCATCTTCTGAAACATCTTATAGCTGCAAAACAGATGTGTAGTATAAATACTGGCATATCACATTAGTCATTTAGCTTACAAAACATACGTTCTGGTGGTAGTAGTTATTATGTACAGGCTTTGCCTGAAGCTCTTAACGTTTAAGATACGGTGACTTAAAAAGCAATTTAGTTCTGTCCTACAGATACCATTATCTAGTTCTCAAAATAGATTTCTCACTTTTGAATCAGCTGCTAGCACTTAACTGACTCTAGCACTTACGTTCTGAAAGCATCAGGCAGGTCCTCTGCCTGTTAATTTATTTAATTTGTTCATATTAATTTGTTTAATTTATTTGTTCATTTTGTCTCAGTCTTTTTTCCTCTTCCATTCATGTGCTGGTAATTCATTCTACTGTCTGCAGTTTACTTATGCATGCCTTAAGGTGAAGAGAACCATTTGAAGCAGATCTTTCTATCTAATGCTTTTTTAATTTGGAAGAAGATGGTTTTTCCTTGTTTTGAGATATTCTTTAATATACGTTTCCAATGTTTACTTACATTTCATTTCATCTAGTAATCTGGATAAGGCTGATCTGTCCTCTTTCAGCATAAGACTTTCTGATAAATAGCTGCAAAGAGACATTGAAGAATAAATTTTTAAAATGTAATAATAATTTATGGCAATCATTTGTAAGTTAGTAAGAAGTGTATTATTTATAATTAACATCTTCCAGAGCTTCATAATTAGGTAAGTAAGAATGCTTTGTTTACTCAAGTGCTATGAAGTGATAAAAAAGCTAATCGGTCACTAAGAAGGTGATAAAAATATTCCCCCAGTCGTGTAGAAATACCACTGCCAAATTAGGTATTTCTAAGCCTCATAGAGCTAAGTCAAATTAAGTTTATGACTTTATGACAACATCATACAATATGCCCACAGGACAAGCAAATACTACAGTAGTTTTCAGACTGACCAACAGCAGAGCCTGCAAGACAGGCCTGCTTCTTTTGGCAGCTGAAAGCTATTACTAAACACTGTCTTGCATGAGCCTGTGGGTCCCTTCCTCTTTCCAATGAGATCAAACTTCTCTTTAGTAAGAACACTAATGTACACTGTCTGGATAAAACAGACATGAGCAATCCTCCTCACCAACACCCACAACAACCAAGGAGTTATATCCCTTCCCCCTTGAGAGCAACAACTTTTCAATTCCCACGTGTTCTGTGCCACCTCTGCAGCTGCACGTGATCACAGGTCCACAGACCATCAGCTGCAACATCAGCTTTTCTGATGTCTGGCAGCAAAAACTCACATCAAACAGTAAATTACAAGGTTATAGCAACTGTATAGTGCAGACAGGTAACAAAGACTTGAATTCTTCCTGAATGTGCCAACGAAGTTCAGACACCTTGAATCACACATTATCTACAAATTACTTTCATTCTTTTTGCAAGCATTATTTTCTGAATTTTGGCATGAGCAGCACAGAACACAGATCTAAGAATGAGATCAAGTTTCAAGTTAAAGTAAGCACCTGAATGTTATTACAAAATTCTCAGAAGACAGTGAATCCTGTAAAGAATACTCCCAACACTCCTTATTTTACAACTAGAGAGATTTGAGATACATTTAGAAGAGATGGAAGATTTTATTTTAAAAGAACTTTTTGGATTTAGAACAGGTGTTACACTCCAGGTGCAAAATGCTCACAGGCAGTGGCATTACATTAAAACATGCCAGGTACAGCTCCTCACAGCAAGCACCTCATCTGAAGAAAAGCAGATGTTTTGTCCATAAGAGAACTATACCAAACAAACTACAGCAAAGGTATCAAAGTGTTTGATAGTATCTCTGCAAACAACAGTGGCAAGGACACAGAAGGGAAAGAAAAGATTGATTTAAATCAACACCTTAGCCCTGGTGCATATCCAGGGAAACTGAACAGTTGCAGCAGCCAAACACAGCATGTTACAGCATGCCCATTTGTTATGAATAAAAAGTTACCTATTTTTGTTTAAGGAGCTGTCAGTTCAGTGTCATTTCAGGTGACTCCCAGTTTCTACCATATTTCCACTTTCTTCCCTGTGTAACCCTCACACTGAGTCTGAAAATCTTATGCTGTTCTAATTAAGGCAAAGTCATCAGGGTTTTGGGGTTTTTTTTTAACTTCTTCCAAAGGAATACAAAAACCAGACAGCAACTAACTGCTTTCATCACCTATTTGTGAAAATGAACAGTGCCGCTGCCATTCTAAAACATAAAGAACAGACCAAGTGCTAGCAATCAGTAAATACACAATTCTAGTAGCTAAGAATGTCTAGAGCAAAACAATTTTATACAAGAAGCAAACAGATTGTTTAAATCACACATATAAGAAAGAAAATACTACCTTTCCATATTAATTCCTGCTCTTGAACCACTAGATAATATGGCAGTGAGAGCGATCTGTGAGGGCGTAAAGAGCAGATACGCATCTGTCAGAGCTACTCGGTTAAGGAAGTCATCAGCTGTTTTCCTCAAAACTTCAGGATTTTCCAGCACTGGATAACGAGTCTAAAAAGTAATGATTTAGAAAAAAAAGGCAGCTGTTTGTCATTCCTGTTCATGACAAAATTCAACAATATTTTAAAAAGCTAAAAAGTAGCAGACCATACTTTTATTCCAAAAACATCCTAAATTACTTAAAGACCACAAGTAAAACAATTATCTTTCAAGCACCTATCACTATAGAAATTAGATCTTTTAAATCACAGGCACAAAAGGAAATCAAGTTCTTGAAGACAATGCATGACAGACTTGTATTACTTTATTACACAGAGCATACAGCATATCAGAGAGTATTACCTTAATATCAATTAGAAATCCCTCAAATGGCCTGTATGGATTGTGGATGATGAGATGGAAGTTCAGTTGCTGAATAAGTAGCAGTTCATATTCCAGTATTTGCTCAAGAGCTTTTTCCTGTCCAAGAGGACTTTCTCGAAGATTACCAACAAACTGTGCACTGGATACATTAAATTCATCTACTTTACAGGCCAAAAATGTGCATGTGAGCCTTGAGGAGGGAAAAAACCAAAAAAGCAAACAATTGACATATGCAGCATCCATTCTCCTTTTGAAAGTTCTGCTCAGAACGTGTATTTTTAAATACGTTCTGAATACAGCAAAAAGATAGTGAAACTGACCATATTTTGTCTTTACTCCTACTTAAGCTCTCAGATTTTCTTTCTTGTTTTTTTTTTTTTTTTCAGGTCTTTACAAATATAAAGATCATACCTCTAATATCCCATTTGATAGAGTAATTCAAGGAGTGCTGATAACTCACATTATTATCCGAGGATGATGCTCCATCACTGAGTTATTGAGGTAAAAACGTTTGAAATACATGCAAGCTGTTCCCTAAATTGAAAAAAATGGGGAGGGAAAAAATGAGAATGGATTCAGAAAAAAAAAAAGTACATTAAAAAAAAAAACCAAAAACAAACACACAAAATAGGAAAGTTTGGATATTTACTACAGGCACACAGGATACAGAGCCACTGAGACAAATACAGCCATTATATGTCACTAAGTATTTCAAAGTCTTTAGTTTTGCCTGCAAAAACCTTACACTACGACTGTAATACAAATTGTTTTCTTTATTTTTAGACATGTTTTAGAAGACAACGCTTAAAAAGCCAACAGTATCTTTATGAAAAGAATTTGGTGTTAAAATGAAATTTAAAAGTCAAAGGCTGAAAAAAATCATCCTGAAAGTTGCAAGCAATTCAAACTATTTGATTTTTCACATCAGTAAATTTTGCAGTATGTTTGTCAGCGTGAAAGCCGACGCTTTCCAAAATGAGACTCTGCTCATGAGGAGCTACTTCTCAAACATCGCTACTTCTCAAACATCAGTCTGGCTTCACAAAACATGCCATGGCAGCAACTGCCATGTTTCAAAGGCACCCTCAAGCATGGCACTCTTCACCACACCTGCCTGGAAAAGGGAGGACTAACAGGGGACAATGTAAATCATACATCTTAATGTCTCAGTGAGAGAGAGGCACAATTTCACTCTGTTCTTCAGCTATACCTCCCCACTTCTCCCTTCTGAAATATGCTCTTCTGCATTCAATGCACATAAGTTCAAGGTAATTTCATTTTTCCTTTGTAGGACAATATTTTGCCAGTACACAATCCAGCTTATTTTGTGGTCTGAGAAGCACTAATGCTGGAGAAACACTGAATGACAACACTTATTTGGGACTGTCTCCTTTAGCGACTGGGAGATTGTTTCATTGTATCATCAAACATTACCATCAACCATCTACGGCTATTTTGTTCCTACTCTTTTCTAAGGGGAAACAAAACAATTCAGCTACCCAAGCAAGTTTAAGAGCCACAAGCAAAAGATCACGTTGAAAAACATCAGGTTTTGAAATGGCTGCCCGTGTCAGAAAACGAAACAAAAAAAACCCAGTAAGTGGCCACAGACTGTAGTGCTAGAAGAGAGAAAAGAGATAAAGAGATTTAAAGATACCCGCGCTCTCAAGAACAAGCCAAGCGGGCAGCAAGCGAAGGAATAAGGAGGGCCGAGGCGGCGGCTCCTCCTCGCCTCGCTTACCACAACGGACCGCGGCATCGTGGGTTTGAATGCGGCGCAGAAGTCCAGCAGCCTCTTCTCGTAGTACTTGCATAGCGCCAGCTCCTCATGCGGCTCCAGCAGCACCGAGTCGCCCTGCGGCACCTTGGGAAAAGCAAAGCCGCGCCTGAGTCCGCCGCAGTCTCACCCTGCCGCTCCGCGCTCGCAACCCCTGCGTCCCCGCGCACCTTCCCACTGGCCGCCGCCCTGGCCCGGGCCCGGCGGTTCCCCTCAGCGCGGCGCCGCGCCAGTTCCTCCTCGCCATGGAAGATCCAGTGCCGGCGCTGCGTGCTGCTGTGAAACATTCCCCCGCAACATGGCCGCTCCCGCGCGCGGCACGCCGGGAGCCGCCTGAGCGCGGGGGGCGCGGCGGGGTGGACCCAGGACACTCCCTCCTGGGAGAGGGATGTTTCCGTTTCCTTTTCCAAACTTTTCCTTTTTAAGGAGAAGCTGTGACGAAACGGCATGTGGTAAACTTTTGCAGAATAGCAGCGCTCTTTGTGTTTCTCTTTCGGTTTTATTAATGTATACTTGCAAATTTACATTGCACTTGTACAGCCTCACGTCGAATGCTGGGGACAGTTTGGGCACCGCCGTGTAAGACAGATGTTAAGCTGTTGTAGAGCCAAAGGAGGGCCATGAGGATGATGAGGGTATGGAGCAGAAGCCACATGAGGAGTAGCTGAGATCACTTGGATTGTTGAGCCTGGTAGAGACTGAGGGGAGACCTCATTGCAGCCTACAGCTTCCTTGTGAGGGAAGAGGAGGGGCAGACACCGATCTCTGTGGTGACCGGTGACAGGACTTGAGTAAATAGTATGAAGTTAAGTCAATGGAGGTTTTGGTTGGGTATCAGGAAAAAGTTTTTGACCCACAGGGTCATTGGTCACTGGAACAGACTCCCCAGGGAAGTGGTCACATCACCAAGTCTGATGAATTCAAGAAGTGTTTGGACAATGCTCTCAGGCCCATGGTGTGATTCTTGGGGTGTCCTGTGCAGGCCCAGTGTGAAAGATGCATATTTTGTGATTGGCTTTTCACAAATATTAAAATGAATATTATATGTGTTATGTTAGAAAGTTATGCTGTATTAATTTTCTTAAATAGTGTGTTAAATATAGTTTTAGGTTATAGCATAATGTTAAAATAGAAACTATGTATGTTATATATGGATATTTTTTTAAAGAAAGGAATGAGGTGCTTGCACCAAGACAGCAGCCACAGGACACATAAATCTTTCATAGAAAGAGAATTTATTGCTCCATTATCTGAAGAAACTAACTTCTTCCCACCTCGCTCAACCCTGAAGACGCCATTAGGATTAAGAGGAACGAGTTGACACTGACCAGACAAAATCCTTTGTTTGAATGGAAGTTATGCATCATGTATAAGATGTATGAATATGCAACAGGCTGTTGTTTTTAAGGGTTAATCCGCTGTTAACGTGTGTCCTTTTTCGGGTTTATTTTGTCCAGAAAGAGGTACCCGGATTGTCCGTAACTCTTTGTTTTTATTGTCTCATATTGTCCTAATCTCAATAGTTCAAATTTTTATTACTATTTTTATAACCATTTTATTGCAATTAAACTTTTAAAATTTTAAAAAACAAGTGATTGGCATTTTTCACACCCAGGAACTGGACTTTATGATCATGGTGGGCCTCTACCAAGTCAGAATATTCTGTGATTCTGTTCCATTGAGTTACTTCAGTAATCTCCTGCTTTCCCACTAGATATAAAAAAGATATCCACTAGATATAAAATCCAATTATGCATTTAAGGAAACAGCATTTCATAGCCTCCATGCTTCTGTCAGAAATTTTAGATATTACTGTGTAGTATCTAATATTTGTATTTGAAGTATGTGAGGAAAGTATGTAAAACATACTTTTGTGGACAGTCAGAGGACTTGTAGTTAAAAGTGTTACCCAACAAATTACGTTCCATTAAAAGGAGTTGATGCAGCTGTGGGGGGAAATTCTTTTAACCTTAGCACAACATTGTTTGACCCCTATCTAGAATTAATGCTTTGTTTTGTATCATACAGTGCTTACTACAAACACTAGGGAAAAATGTGGGTTTGTTTTAATTCTCTACATCTATGACTAATAAGCCTTGTGCCAATTAGTGTGGGAAATGATATAACTTTACTCATAATTTTTCTTACTTATTATTTTAATGATCTCTTCTAATTAATTGTTTTAATTATTTTGAAGCAATGTAATTTTACACTCTGTCATATGCCACTGGAGCCAGCATTTAGCAAGGCTGTCATAAGCTGGTATTGTGGGAGCATTGTCTGGGTAAATTACTGAAACTTTTAAGTTTTGCTAAAACAAGTGTAATCAACACTTTGATATGTTTCAATGATCTCAGACCTAGAAGGACATTAACAAAGCCTTGCAGAGTCATCTGTTGCTGAAACTGGACACAAGTAATGAACCACGAGGACATTTCACAGAAACTCAAGATAAGGAAGAAAATAACTAAGTCAGTTTAGCAATTGTACTCAAAGTGCTGTTTGGGAAAAAGATAATAAAAAGACTGAAGAACTGGGCTAATTAGCATGAGAAGTGAGAAAACAAATAGGAGATAGAATACTAATTAATGAAGAGAATTATGGAACTTATAGCCAATGAACATTAATTTCTTTATTTGCTACAGTGTATAAATAGTGAAAAGTTTTGAAAGTGGATGTGCATATTAGGTGAAGCTATCACCATGCACCCAACCTATTGAAAAAATACCAGCTTCCTAACATACCAGACTGGTTAGAGAGTTTCTTTCCTGGTTTTTGGTAACAAAGTGGTTCCTTGCGAGCAGACATGACAAAGGTCTTTCCCTAAACTACACAAGAAATTATTGTATTATCTATATTGTCTGAATCCATCAGTATTTTGCCTTAAATTACAGTAATCAGCACATCCAACATATAAACAGTTTGAAATCTGACCAAATCTGAGTTCCAAGAGCCATATGTACAAAAAAGTACCAAAAGGGTGTTGTTATGCATCTGATTGTGACAGTTCCATCACAAATTAGAGACTCGTAAATAGTGCATGTTATTCTAATACTCAGTTTACTCAGTATTATTGTTAATATGTTATTTCACATCATCACTCTAAGAGTAAAATGTAAGAATACAAATGAAAATTTCTAAAGAGAGCAGTACACAGGACAAAGCATATTTTTTTTTTCATTTTTTTAAGACTCCATTTCTTTTATACCTTTCACTTTTCAGAATCTCTTCTTCAAAGGTGTATAGGTTTAAGGATACCAAACAACTATGGACTTCACTGATTTTAATTCTTCCTTAACTTTAAATGGTATGATGAATTATTAGTGATTCTAAAATTCAGTCTAAAAGTGGGCAAAGGCAGATTAAGATAAAATATCTGGAAGCGTAATCATAAAATACTCAGAAAAACCTTTGTGTGCTTGGTCTGTGATCAAGCTATGAACAGAACTGAGAATTTACTGTTTCTAGTTCTCTGTTTCTTTTCACAATAGTGCTTTTCACAACCTCTTTACCCACAACACAATTTTGATATATTATCTTGTAGCCAAAGAGGTTAATAAAAAGAAGAAATACTGCAATGTGATTTTTGTGCAAATAATAAGGTCTACAAAGAATGGTATAGAATGCACTAATAAAGTGCAGAGTGAGTATAAAATTTTTTACTACATTCAGAAAGATAATTACAAGAACTAAAAGGTTTTTTGGAAAGTGAAGCTATATGAGTTATTAATCAGTTGCTCAGCTCAGTCAAATGTAAATGTTTGAGGTCTGTCCTTTGTGCTAGTTTTAAACATGTTATGCAGGGATATTTGTTCAGAATTGTGCAAGCAGCAAGGTAACCAAGCAAAACTTATGAGCTAATAAAAACTTTCCAGTAGCCTAGTTATTTTAGTGTGCTCAGCAATTTCTCAGAAAAATTGCCTGAAGGTGTAAATAAATATCTACCACCTAAATACGGAACACTGCATAATTTTTCTGCTTGTGTCAACAAATACCACAGAAGTATTCCTCCTGATGTTTTTATGACAGCCATGGCTGCTGTAAGTGTTCTTTATTTTTCTGTTTGGGGGATATAGTGAATCAGAATTTCTTGGAGGCTCTAGAGAGGACCAAAAAGAATCAAGAGGCGGAACACACATCATCTAAGAAGGGAAAGGTACCTGAAGCACAGAGGTTTAGTCTATAGAGTTTACTGTTGAAAATAAACATTCATAAAATCATTCAACTTTGATATTGGTAGTCTTCTTAGAATAATATGTGAGGAAGTTGATTGTGAACACAAGAGTACAGCCCTTCAGCTGAGTTATAATTAATACAAATTAACATAATTAATTTTCTGATTTTCATTACTTTTTATTGTCATTATTATTAAGCCTAACTGCATATACTCAGTAGCCTAAAACATTCAAAGAAAGGGTTAACCTTGCTGATGGTACTGGAGAGGATTTAGAGGTGAAAATTAGACATTGATTTATTCTCATATGATGTTAATATTTGCTATATTTCATGCTGCTGAGAATTTATCAGTAGAACTAAATGTAATGTTTTAAATACTATGTTTTATTTCTCACTTTTTGAATATACTTATGTCACAGGGTCTTCTTGATTTTGCAGTGTTTGGCTATCAATTATCCTAGCACAGCAGCTAGTTAAAATCAGATTACCTTTCTTGCTTTTGCTAAGCAGTATTTTACTTTTATTTGATCTCACTGATATCAGTGAGATTATTTCATTGAAGGAGCTTTATTCTATCATTCAAAGCATTACAAAGTATGCATATGTAACTATAACTCCTTATATTGAATATGCAGTTCAGGGACATAAACTTTACAATCCTCAGCAGAAATGCAGACTTTAAATAAGCAAAAAAGGACAAGAAACAATAGTTTGGAATTCATGACCTTTAGATTTTTAAATACTAAGGAAAGCCTTTTGCATTTAATAATGTACAGCTTGAAAAATACATTAAGTGTACAGTCTCAAATCACAAATCATAATAGCAAAGCTGAAATATGATGAAGTAGAGATATTTGTTTGTTCTTAAATTTGGAGCATTCCATTCATTCAGCAGGGAGGGCTGAATTCCTATGGGGCAATCAGAATTGGATATTCCTTTTGAGACCATGCAAGACATCTGTTGGAGTCAGCACAATATTTGCCTAAAGCCTAAGAGCCAAAGTTGGCTTTTGTGGAGAAGAGTGGTTATTTTTGCCATTCTTCACTGATGTGTCTTCAGTTATCCATGGAGAAAATTCTGTTGCTTCTGTCCCTTGTTTCTTATTTTTCCTTCTTTGTTTCTCCCATACTGAATTTACCTTGGTGTTCTTGACCTTTGTTTTTAATTTCTTCACAACTGCATTCTTCCCACACACTTCACTCCCAATATGTCATCTCATAAGAATATAACATAACTATTGATACAGATGCTAAAAAGTCATCACTGGATTTCTGGATGGGTTGAGAAACTGAGAACTCTCTGGAGTTAAGAAATGGAGCATGTGTACTTCTGAGTCACTTATGCAACTGTATGCATATTCAGCCGAAGTGCAGTTGTGGCATGTTTGCAAAGATTTCTTTGGAACCAAGTGTCCCTGAAATTTACTTTAAAAGTGAGAGCCATCCCTTTAGCAACCCGACACTCTTTCCCTCCCTCCCCCATTGCCGCTACTCAAACCTGGCCACACGAACCCAATACATAAGCATATTTCCAATACAAAGTGAGTAAATTAGTTAGAATTATCTACTTCTTGAGCACCTGGATGCAGGGTCTCTCAGCTTAAGGACACGATGAGAGCAGCTCTCTGAGGGATATGGGGGGCCCAGACAACCGTCACCTGGCAGAAATTAGATGCCAAAAAAAAAAAAAAAAATTAACTAAGTCAGACATTCCTCCTGGCTCGTTGAGCGGAACGGCTCGGGATCGGCCCGACCCGCAGCAGAGGCGCAGAACTCGGGTCTCGGGGGCTGCTCTTGCTGCAGGGCAGCTCCAGGGCAGCTCCAAGGCAAGGGAGCCCGCCGGGATCCGGCAGCTCTGGGGGAGCCCCTGAGGAAGAATCAGGTCTGCTATAAAAATGTTGGTGACAGCAGAGGCAGAGAGGACCGGCTCCGGAGCCTCCCGATCCGCAAGGAGCGGTGCCTGCCCGGCCAGGAGAGGAGGAGCTTGCAGTTCTGCGGACAGCAAGTGCAGCGGCTGAACAGGCAGTCGCCGTCCAGCTGCTTGCTCCTGGCAGTGACTCTGTGTTGGCTTCCCTACTAAAAGAGCTTCCATGCTACTCAAGTCATACTGCAACACACTGAATGTTTTACACCCGTGTGCTTTGTTCTAGAACAGAGTTTCCTCAGAAACAGGTGTCATCTGTAAGAAATGGTAGCGGATGCTAAAACCTCTCACACTTATTGGCGCTGAGTGTTCCCCACAGGGATTAATTTAAAGAAAAATGTAATAGCGAGAAAAGATACGTGGTCTGAACTTACTGACACTGCACATATTCTTCCATTACTTCAGGGCATTGTCTTATAACACACTGATTCACTCTAAATCAGGTATTCTAGAAAAGGGCATTCCATGTAATCCAGAGACAGACACTTCTTTTCTAGGTTTATCTTGTTCATGTTCTACATCCTCATACTGAGGCAGAATTCCTGATCTGAGACTGAGAAAACATTTATGAAAAATTCTGTCTAAGTATTTCAAATGACAGATGTTTTCTCTTCATTTTCCCTGGAGTAGGTATATCAGTCAAGTGGAGATGATTTGGGAAACACTAAAAAATTTAAACCATGATTATTATTTTATTTGGTGAATAATTAATTAATTGCTTTCACCTCCAATAAAGCTCTAGATGAATTTGGATTAAAACAATTGTTTAGGACTACAGAGATCTAAATTTTAGTGCTGTCTCTGGTGCAGAAATCCTGTTCTGACATATTTTAGTTTTTCAACTGTGAATCTCAATTCTTACTTGTTTACTTTCAGAAGAATGAAGAATGAGGGCATGAACTAATATTTTACTATGGAAATGAGTGCCACAAAAGACTCTGGAATAAATACTGGAAAAATATGCAGCCATTACCTTATAATCTCTTCAATAAATCCTACCTCTCCCATCCCATACAATTTGGCATTAGTATGTTAAGGAAAGATATACACACTTCACATTTTGAGCCTTATATAAGGCAATCCCATCATACATAAACACAAGCTAATAAGAACATAAAGAATTTGTGCATTCTATAGAATATTGTCAATATGCCTAACTGATACACACACAGCAATATGTAAGCATACTAATTATCCATATACAGCCTTCTTTTTTAATGAGGAAGACAAATAAATCCTTATTTTCAAAATTTACCTCAAGTTTTGCTAATTCCTGTGCATTCAAACAGATTGCTCAAACTAAATAAATTCCCTGTTTTTCTTAGATTATCTCACATGGCTCTGTGCACTGAAGTTCATTTCAGTGAGGAAATATCCATGTGTGATTTTCAGTTTCTGTATGGAAACAGTGGCCAATGGTTGCAGTAAAACATGTCTGAAGTCAAGGCCTGTACATGGTATTAGCAAGCAGCTATTCCTACTCCTAACCTTCTTCAATAAATTCACAGGCCTCCTGTCATGTGTACTAAGATATATGGGCTTTTCAATTAGACCTGTGCTTTAGAGATTAATACGAAGTGAATACTACTGCATGTTTAAATGAAGACAATGGCTAATTCTATCAATTGCTATTGGTATATATCTAGCTGCTTAGGTAATCAGAATGAATTAAGCTACAGCCATCTCAGGTAACATGGCAATTGACACACTGGGTAGTCACAGCACAGCAGCTCTGCTTTTTAAACAACACAAAACTTTCAGTTGGTCTCAAGTGTTAAAGGTATATCCTAATGTCAGTGCAATATTAATTTGATCTAGTTGAACACCTTAATTATTTAAGGACTTTTCTGTGTTTCCAGTGATATGTAACTAAATATACATTTATATAACCATAAGATAGGAGACTAATTATCAACAAAAACTTGGAGAAGAGTTACGAGTACTCTAAAGTGCAATGTTTACCAAAAGCTTTAGATACTTGAGTAATAACAGAGGCTGGTTTCATTATAGAAAAAAGCTAAGAATACTTCAATTTCCCTCTAGGTCCTGTAGTCTAAATAAATGAAAAAAAAAAATTAATGATGGACGTTTCCCCATCATGTCCTTCTGCTATGTCCAGAACTGGTAAAAATTTGGAGGAATAATTAAAAATGCATCTACAGCTTCTCTGGGGGTTAGATCTATGCTTAGCATTTGGAGAGCTGCAGTGCTTTTAATATTTTATACAATAAAGTCTGGATATATATATATATAGAGATCACTAGTACAAATATTTTTTATTTCATAATGCAAAAAAAAAAAAAAAAAAAAGAAAAAGTCTTTTTGGCTCTGAATTCACACATGAGGAGGAAAAAGCCACCAAACCTTTGCTTCTGAAGCAGTATCTCTGAACAACCTAAACATCAAATACTTCAGTTTAGACAACAAGTTTCCTTTAATTTCAGTGAAGTTTGAACCTGTCTTCTGTCAAATCAGAAGTGTAATAAGAAGAAGCTCTTAATTTGCTATCTCCAACAACAATAAAGGTGTGTGTTCCTAGCCTTGCAAGAGGCCTCATGGGCTCCTGCCAAGTGTGCATATAGGGTCTGGATGACTGCTCCATGATATTCCTAGTGCTGGGTGGTGCATTGGAGGTTGCCATCAGCTACCAGTGCCCATCCAGGAGCCATTGTCTTTGTCTCCCCATCAATGTTTTCTCCTAGTTCTGGTAGCCTGGTACCACAAAATGCTTGTAACATTGCAGGTGAGCTGTGCAAGGAAATGCTTCCCTGGGGCCGGTCTTGGGGTGAGTTTGAGGCTTGGGGAACCAGGAGGATGTCATTACTGTGGGTCTGGACATTTCTTGAATTTTTTCCATTCCCATGTTGACCATGAGTAGACCCTGACCCTTCAGCAATGTGTGATACCAGTGATGAATAGCAGCTCTTCGTTCTCTGCTCTCTCCAATCTATCACAACAAACAAGGCAAGGAAGGAGTGCCATAATGCTCCAAATCATGAAGTTCTTCTGAGAAGACACAGGGGTGATACTTGGAGAGGAGCCACGAGCAGCAGAGAAAACCAGGCAGGTCAGTATTGTTGGAGATCCAGTCTTTGGAGGGTCACAGTCTGCCACTCTGTGATGCCAGCCTCCACAGTTCAGTGATGCACAAGAGACCACTAGGGATGTCTGTCCCAATGTTCCATTGCACATCTGCACATGTCTGAGGCTACTGCAGCTCCACTTTCTACTTTTCTTCTCACCCATGTCTTCTGCTCACCATAGGTATTTCATGCCAGTCACCAAAGGCTCTGTCTTTCTTCCCCTCCTCAGATGCCCTTGCACTTCAGTTTCTTCAGTCCTGCCTCTACTGACATAAACAACTCCACCCCAATGGCCCTTTTCCCCATTGCTTCCAATATGGATTGATCTGGCCCCAGACTTGCGAGCTGGGACAGCATTATTTAGGCAATGTCAGACTTACATGATGTTGTAGATATAGCTGCACTGATGCTTTTTTCTTGCGAAGGTCCCCTTCCCAATATGTCTCTAGTTCTCTTGTCCAGGTTATCTGTGCATTTTGGCCATCTCCTGGGAAACACTCCTTCATGGATTGTGAAATCCAGCCATTCCTCATAGCATGATCTGAAACTTTTCTTGGTTTCCTGAACCCCTCATGCTGAATTTCTGATCTGTGATAGACCAGACTTTAACTTGCTGTTTTTCCACAGCCATGGATCCATTAACTAATTGTTTGGTGATGCCCTCTTTTCTGAGGTGCAGCAGAGACTCCTGCAGAGGGCAGCCTCCAACTAGCAGTGTATTTCCAAGAGCCACAGGGGCAGAGATCACATTGTAACATTATTGGGTGGTGGAGGTGATAGTAATCCTAATAATAATCCTAGGAATAATCATAATCCTGGTGGTAGATTATGACTGTGACCTCACAACCATTGCTCTGTAAATTCAGGAGCTGTCAGAGCCTGGGCCAACCTGTGGGAACAAGCACACATGGCCACAGGGAAGGAGTGGAGCTGTCCCATATGCTGTGATACACCAGATGACGTGGCTTACGCAATGCCTTGCGGCCACCGATTCTGTCTTGGCTGCATCCTGCGCTGGGCAGAAAGAAATCCTGCCTGCCCACTCTGCAGAAGATCCATCTTGACAGTGAAATTTTCTGATCATGGTGGAGATGACTACCTACACTGTCTTATCACACCTCCCAGAGAGTTGCCAGAGATGAACAGCCAGGCAGCAGAAGCTCCTAGAAGCCTGGCTGAAAACAGAACCCCTGGCTCTGCAGATTACCTTGCTTCCTCTCCACAAGGAATAACAGCCCCTGCTCAGCAGCAGGCTGCAGGACCAGAGGCCGTGGGTGGCATCCTGCCTGAGCTGTGGGCAGAACTATTCCGAAGACGACGGAACCTCCTGGACCCTGTGAGGCCATGGCTACACCAGGGGCTGGAGATGATATATGGGGGTGAGTGGTATCAGGTGAAGAGTGCAGAGAGTGGCATCGTGCTCGCACTCTGTGTCTATGGTCCAGACAGAGAAGTCTTGGTCCACAGATTGCAGCCCCGTCTCCAGCAATACACTGCATCACTGGTCCATGGCATCCTCAATATCATTGAGACTCAGTGCAGTGAGGAGGTTTGGAGGCTGCGGCACTCTCACACTGCCAGGGAGGAGGATGAGATCCCTGCTGCCAGCTCTGCTCCCCCTGCCTCCCAGGAGGGTGCTCCCACCCTCAGCCAGGCCCCATCTGGTGGCATCACAAATTTCAACACGGAGGAGGAAGCCAGCACATTGGAGACTGCCCTTAATGGGCATCCCAGCCACTCTCTGTCTGTGTCCATCCCTGCAGAGCAGGAGCAGCCCCAGGAAGAGCTCGGAGAAACAAGAGTGGCTGCAGGTTCCTCTGCTCCTAGCCAGGGCAGTGACCCCTCACCTGTACCATCCCAGTGCCGCCGAAAGAGGAGGACCCCTGGGTCCCCAGATGCCTCGCATTCCAGCAAGAGACAGCGCCATGATCAGCTGTAGAAAAGCCACAGCAAATCTTTACTCAAGGAAAAAAAAAAAAAAAAGGCTATTTCCTTAATGCAGTCTCAGGTTGCTTTTTCCTTCCTCTTCTCCTGAAGCAGTTTTCCTTTACCCTTACACCCAAGTGTCAGCCAAAAGCTTCTGGAGCCCTAGGCCATATTGGTTGAGCTGCTTACCCCAGGAAATGCTGCTGTAG
Organism: Pyrgilauda ruficollis; assembly: GCF_017590135.1. Classification (NCBI taxonomy): domain Eukaryota; kingdom Metazoa; phylum Chordata; class Aves; order Passeriformes; family Passeridae; genus Pyrgilauda; species Pyrgilauda ruficollis. Next base: position 72,459 of record NW_024525123.1, read on the forward strand.
CCACAATGATGGAAGAGCTCGTGAGAAAACACTGGGGTGGATGCTTAGAGAGGAGTCAAAAGGGAAAGACTGACCAGGCATTCCTCAAGCAAGCAATGGAAAGCCATGGAAATGCCTTTCACCATTTCTGCTCAATGCCTTAGGGAAAAATGTATAGTTTGCTGAAGGTAGCTGGGGAGAATCACATTGCTTGTCTTGCTGAGCATCCTTTGTTTAATAGAGACCGAGGTACACAATGGCTGCATGAGATTTAGAGAGAGGAAAATCATTTGCAGCCTCATTTTTGTAGCTATGTGTCTTGTTTACTGATGAATGAGAGTTCTTTTTTGTGTGTTTGTTGATTATCCCTCTTAGTCTCAGACTAGGGATGTCCAACGCATAAGATGCTGTGCAGTGCTTTTGTATCCAAAAAATGAGTCAAGATTATAAAAACTCACTGACCATATTTTCAAAACTGTACTTTTTTATCAAGTAATAGGAGTAAGTCTTTATATGTTATTTGGTCTGGACCTTTAGAGAAGCTCTTATTCTCTTGAACTCAAGAAGCTGCGGAATGAGAAGTTCATAGAATTCCTATCTGTGCTGGAGGCTGGGCAAAGCACAAGAGGTTTTGCCCTCACAGGCATAATTTCTGAGGTGGGCCAGCAGAAGAGAACACCAGGAAGGCCAGTATTGTTGGAGAGCCAGGCTTTGGAGTGTCACAATCTGTCCCTCTGTGACACCACCCTCCACCATTCAGTGATGCACAAGTGTCTTGGTTTGAAAAGACCTGTCTGCTAAGGAAGGTAGGAGCCTCCCTTGAAATGGAAAATGTAAACCCCCTCCCTCTGAATTATTATAATTTTGAAATTAAGTGGCTTTCAGGTAAAGATATGGGAATAGGAATAACAGTTCTTTACTGGGAAAATACAGTTATTTTCTAGGAAAATAAAAAATACAAATGCAATAGTAAAAAAAACCCAAAAAACATTGACAGAGTCAGAATACAACCTGACACCCTGTTGGTCAGGGTGTTAGCAGCAGTCTGATTGAATGGTGGTTGCTGTCCTCCTGGAGTGACAGATGTTGTTCTGTTGGAGCAGTGATCCTGTAGAAGGGTGTAGTTTTCCTCTGAAGGTTCAGTGATGGTGTAGATGGGCCTGGTCTTCCTCTGGGAATCCAGTGAAAAAGAAAGATACTCCTCTGGGAATCCAGGCAGAAAAGGCTGATTGTGGTTTTCTAAATTTCAGAGTATATCCAGGTAGGAATTCTTGGCTCCTCCCCCTGGGTGGGGCATCTCACAATGGGATGATATAATTTTATGAGTCATGCAGTGAGACTCAACAGCCCATTAAGAGAAGATATCTCCCCAGAGGGAGGATGGGTCTTGGAAGAGATAGAGAAAACTGCTCCACTTGGTTTCAACAGGTACCCCAAATAAATGCCCCACCTCTAACAGACAGCAATAAAATACACACCACCAACCACATCTTGCATTTGCAACCTAAGAAAACAAGTTATATCATGTAGCAAAACTTAATGATTTTTTTTCCTGTGGAAAGGTATTTGTGACACAGAGTACAGGTTATTGGGATACAAGCGGGTTTCTCCTTCACTGGAATTTCATTTCACTGTATTTTGCAGTCCTATTGTTTCGGAAAATCTGGATTTTGCAATCTAAATGTGACTCCATGGTTGGATGAATCTGTGGCCTTTGAAGTATTTTATCCTCTGCCTTGCTGCCAAGTGTTTAGTGAATTCACAGAACAGTGAAATAAGATTTTTTCAAAGAGGGAATTGAGTTTCCAAAATGGTTTTGCTGCAGAAATTTCAGCTGTTATAGACCTGAGGAGATATCAGCTGTTGTGTGTTATTGAAAATCTGTAGAAACAGGTTACATGACACTTATATTAAAAAATGTATTGTATCCTATTCACGCATATTCAAAAATTTCTCTACATGTTTTCTCATTTTATTAAAATTCTGACGTTTTCCACATTTTTATTCTATTTTCAAAAAATAAAAAATTAAAAATCCAGGCAGTGTCTTGCAGGTAGTTGTCTATCACATGAAGGATTTTTAAAAACTGTGTTTTGCAGTGTTATTATTATGGAATTTGTTTTACTGATGATTTACCATGAATAAAGCAAAACTTAGTGGAATCTAAATCCTGTACAATAAAACTATAAGCCTGATACAAACCTTATTCAAATCAAAAAAGGTATAATTTCTGATGTCATATGATTATTCTGTGTTTTTTATAATTGCTGATATAAATGTTCTGCTAATTAAGTATGCTAAAAACATTTTTTAGATACAATGAGCTCAGTTTAGCTGTGCCTGAACCTTTTTCCAGGAGCATTTCTATGACTCCATGGACTGGAGTCCATTCCCAGACTTCCCAAACTAAACACATTTGCTTACAGATTTGCTCTCCATGATCAGATTTTTTCCCCTGCCCCCTCTTGGAGAGATCTCAGAAATCCTGCTGTCCCATCCAGAGACATGAAGAATGAAACAGGTTTCCCTAGCACCTATCACCAATTTCCACCTGCTGGGTCAGGACAGCCTGCAGCATCTGAAATTCATTGGACACCAAAGTGTAGCAGATTTCAACCAGCTCCCCTTTCATATAAATTTTTGTTTGTTTGTTTGTGGGTTTGTTTTTGGTTTTCTTGTTTTGTTTCAAAATTGAATTTGCACTACCCTTTCACCCCCACTAGTCCATGCTGTTGTTGTCATTTGGAATGCCTGGAGTCCGGAGTATTGATAATGTTAAATAGAGTCACATCTCTATTATGGTGCTGCTTGAATGCAAATGAACAAAACACCCTTCAAAATCTGTAGAACAATAAAATGGAAGAAATTATTTTCTTCTTCACTGTCTAAATTGTGTTTATGGTGTTAGAGACTGCTTTTATTGAAGCTCCTGATCTTTATGCCCAAATTAAAATGGATTTATATGAAATCAAAACATGGGGTTACTCCTTGTGTGTTGGAAGACAGGACAAAAGTGTTACTGGTCATCCTTCCTCCATGTACAGTTATGTGTATTATGAAAAATTCATAAAATTAAAGAGATACTGTAGGGAATAATATTCTTTAACACAGAACCATGGTATGTGCCATCTTTGTATTCAAATTTATCTCCAAAACATGGAACTGTGAAGACTCATTGTCAAAGCAGGTGGTATTCCAGATAATCCAGGAGGAATAACTTTTAGTCTTCAAAATTGTTTTCAATTAATTCTTGAGGGAAAAGCACATATCCTTAAAGTGTTGTTGGGATCCTCCAGCTAAAAATTACTGTGTTCCCTAATTTTTTGATTGGCTCCTAGCTGTCCTGGTTTAGGACAAATTTGGAAGAAAACCTCCAAAGGGGTTTCCTCTAGAAAGCAAATTCAAGTGACCCCTCCCCCAACTGGTTTGGGAAAAAATTTCCTTGGAGAAAAGTGGGAAAAACTGTTTCTTTAGCAGACAAAGCATTCACCAGCCCCCAAAAAATGAACAATATTAAACAATAAAATCTCTGGCTGCTTTGAAAAGATAACAAACTCAGAAAGTCCCTTTCGTGGGCTGTAGCTCAGCTCACTTAGTCTCTTATCAATCCTTCTTGCACTGGAAATGCTGTGGCCCAGGCCCGGCCCGGAGTGGGAACTCCCGGTGGGAGTTCCTGGTGTGTTGGAATGTGGGGGACACAAGACAGATAATGAACTTTTGACCTGCTTAACATAAGAGATTTGATAACAGGATTCCTTGGCAAAAGCAAACGGAACTTTGAAAATTAGACCTAGATTGCAAGAAGTTTAAATCAAATAGATTTGCTGGAAAAAGAAAATCCCATTAAACTCTGCAAGCAAGAGATGTTGTTATATGCATAATTTTATGTGTGTGATTTTAACCTAATCATTGTAGTACACATTACTAGTCTCCCTAAAATAGTATATAGACATTTGTATTCCACAATAAAATTGGATTCTGATCACCGAATCAGTCTTCCCCATCTCTCTCCATCACCGACACTCTTCTGGGTGCTCTTCTGGGTGTTCAGTCCAGAGCAGATTTAAACAGTTCCAATAAAAAGAAAAACCACAGTCCAAGGAACTTCTCTGCATTAGCTAGCTAAAAGCTAACTAAAAGCAAAGGAGAGCTCTGTCCTGCTGTCTGTCCATCCACAGACAGCACAGTCCAGGAGCAGGAATGTGGAGGAGTGAGTGCAGTATCTGAAAACAAACTGCACGCTTCTTCTCTCCCTGGCCTTCAATCTCAGAACCAGTCTTAAAGGTGCAAAACTTTTTTTGTGCTAAACAGACAAATGGGGATACAATTCAGCATAAAGTCACCCCTGGACAATACCTTACACCATTGCTTAAATACTAGCTCTTTCACCATCAGTAGCAAAAGTAGTGACTGTCAGAAGGGTGCGGTTATGCTTGCCATGCTTGTCCTACGTTCTCAAAGGACCACAAGCACTCTTCTTGCTCCATCCTTGCTGCTTTTGTCCCTGTTGATATATCATGAGACTGTAAATATTTAGCAGCTGAGGCACCTGGGTCATTTACTTTGGAAATTTAGGAAGATTAAACACTGGCAATATCTAAAAGTACCTTTAAAATTTATTTTGTGTTCACAGTTCTCAATCCTTCTTGACTACTGCTAGAAGCAGCACTAGTGATCTCGGTAGTCTCACTTATATAGGCTAATACTAACACTACTTTGCTATCAATTATAAACCAACAAATATCATCCAGTACCCAGAACCAGAATAACACATTGCATCTCAAATTTTTGTGTCCATGGAATCCAGGACCACACTCCCATTTAATCTGTTTTGTTTATGTCCCTGGGAACACTTTGTTGCTCTGAGCAACTTGGTCTAGTGGAATGGGTTTTGGAAAAAGATGATTGTTAAGGTTATTTCCAACCCAAGCCATTTATGATTTTTTGAAATTGGTCTAAGAATCATAGAGTAACTTATGCATCTACCATGGATTTATTCTTTTGTTTTAAGAGGTAAATGTAGTGTGTTTTTCTTCTTGACATGGCATCAGTGTTACAGCATTCATGGATACTTTCCTAAAGCATGATTTGGAATAGCCAGTGCTTTGTAAAAAATATCAGCATATTTCAAACAGGACATTTCTGTATAAAACCTTGTGATTCATCACAATGTTTCAGTGCACGATGAAGCTGTTATTATGGTAAAGCTGTTTATATAAAAGTATGAGATGATGTACGTATTGTTTGCTCAGAGTATCCAGTTCCTGAAGACTTTTATCCTTTCAATGCACAATTTCTTATTCCAAAAAATCCTGTCAGTCTATTGAAAATATCTCCATCTTCCCATGATAAATTGAAAAACATGTTCCTTTAGTTCATTTGAGACATTATTGCCTTGCTACGTTAGAGTTCTCAGTTCTAATCCCATTGAAAAGAAAGTCAAGTATTTTTAGAGTTTTAGAGTGAACACATAACAGTTGCAGTGCTGCCTTTGATCTATAAGTGGCAGTATTTATGCCAGTAGAATTTATAGCAGGATTGTCTGATGTTTCTGAAGTCTTATGTGTCACATTGTTAATTTCTAACCACATTATATGTAAATCAGCTGCACCTTCATGCCAGCAGAAGCACAATTTGCACAGTAATTGGTGGCATTTTGCAATAATTCCATTTTCACATTACTGCTTAGCATACATTTGAGAGAGAGATTTTCATAAAGAAATCATCTCTCACCATCCTGGTGATTTTTAAATTTTTGTCTTAGTGTTTAGAAATACTTTTTCATTGATTTAGTATTCATTCAGTCAATGACTGTGCAGCAGACATTGTAATGCCACTGCACATATGGTTTGATGTACCTACATCCTCCAATTTTAATTAAACTACACTATCTGGATCTAACTCTTCCAAGTCATATGAAAGGATTGGAATAGGAGCCCCAGTCAATCCTTTAGCTGCTTTCTTACCAAGTGTTTACTGACCAAAATTTTCGGTCAAGTTATAGTGCAAGGTTTGTGCCCTAATTTGGATTATGCATGTATAGAATATCTCAGATGTATGTGCTGGTAAGCCAGCAGGAGAAATGAGCCCCCACACAATCAGCTTGAGAAAGATTTCAGGTTGGAACTGCAATTTATGAGAATGATTGCAATAAATGCAATTACAATAAATGCAACAGAAACACTGGCTTAAACTAACAAAGTCAGAGTACATCCTCACACCCTGTTGGTCAGGGTGGTGGTCACAGTCCACTTAAACAGTGGTTGCAGTCCCATTGGAGTGATGGTTATGGTTTTGTTGAAAGTGGTCATCCTGTGGAAAAGTCTGGTCCTCCTGTGGAAGTTTGGGTCCACCTATGGGTGTTCAGTGGTGGTGGTGTCCGAAGTCCTCAAATATCAAGATTATATGTGATCAGATTCAGGTGATACCTCACCCAGGACAGGGAGTTTCACAATGGAATGATGTAATCCTATGAGTCATAGGATATTTTTGGAGTCCTTGGTGGTCATTGTAGTTTTTGATGGTCCATTAACAGGGATGACCCCCTCAAAATGGGTGTGACTGTGCATCCTCAGAGTGAGCTATCAGGGCTGAGTCATTACCCTGCCTCTCAGGGTTGACTCTTTTTTTTCCTTATCTCAAACACCCAGGTCATAGTCTGAGGGGTAGAGTGTGTACCAGACACCTGTTGCAAATGACAGTTCATGATGTAGATGGAAGAATACATCGTTTGATTACACCCATAGTGGCACCCTTTTTCCTGTAACCACAAGATGGCAGTCCTTTTTACTTGAGCTGGCTGGGTCATCAGGAGTTTTAAGTGACAGGTGCCAAGTGCTGTCCCATTGTCTAGCATGTATATATTTACAGTGTCTTGCTTTGCCACCCCATTTGGGCACCTGAAAGAGCAGCATTGGACTCCATAGTTATTCTGTACTGACAGCATAACTTGGAGTAGTCCAAATAAAATCTCCAAGACTAGTACTTCTACAAACATTCTGAAAATGAGGATGTGAAATTGTGCATAGAACACCTGTCCAGGTACTTTTAGATTACATCACTCACTAGTGAGTATGGAGGTAACTGTATATGAGAACTGTTGAGCCCCATATAGCCCCAGGGGTTATATGGGGCTCAACAGCCTTATACAAATAACCGTCCTCTGAGATAAGTGCCTCTGAAGGGTATTCACTGGAACTGTACTTACCATAAACTGAAAGAGGACCATTGTGTAATAATTGTTAAATTATTTCTGTACTAAATGCCACTAATTTAAATGTCTCTGCTTTGTAGTCAACTACTGCAGTCTTCCAAAGCTACAGACTGGATACCAAGGAGACCTTTTCAAAAGAACAGAACTTCTCTTTCTAATTTTCTAATTTGACAGGTCATAGTACTTTTCAGTGAGGACATTCAGCACAAGGAAGGGTGTTATGTTTGAAGCTGGACAGCTGCCCTTTTGAACCATGATGAGTATGCTAATGTTGCTACTTGAGAGATTATTTTCAGAAACACACAAGAAACACAATCATTAACTAAAATGCCTCAGTAAGTGACACGTGATGTTCAAGTGTCTGAGACGGAACACGCGACAATGTTGTTTTATCGGCCAAACAGCCTGTTTTATTGTTCAGGGCTTGCTTTTATAGGAAATTCAAAGCTCCTGGCTCTAAACAGTCATTGGTCTAATTCCCATTCCTCCCAGACTTTGAACCATTCAAATGCTTGCATTTTAGAAGAGTTGTTATTAGTTGAAACCTCTGTCAGTCAGCCCAGATGCTGGTTTATGGAACTGGGCTGAGTTTCTTATTTATAATTGGATTGATGTTCAGTACAAGTCAGCTTGTACTGCAACATCTCAACTTTTGTCTTTACTAAAATTCTAACTTACTCTCTGTCATCTATTTGCAAGGGTCCCTTGCAAGCAGCGTGACAGAAAACAGTATGGTTTTAATTTGTATGAATTATATATTAATGAAGCTGCAGCATTTAGGTTCAGAGTCTGTCAGGCAAGAAATCAGGTTAGCATGTTACGACTTAATGTTTAGGTTACAAATCATAACTTATCTTTGAAAACAACAAACCACTTAAACAATAAGGAAAAGTCTAACTAATAGAAAAAATAAATTGTAAACAGAAAAACATGAATAATAAATTGTAAAAAAGTGTAAGTTATATCTTAACTCTAAACTGAAATTAAAACTTTGAAACATTCAACTTTAGAACTGTGAGAAAAACAAAAAAGATATAAAGCAATTTGTAAACAAACAGAGTCTTTATATGAACTGTTATTTCAATAGTCTCAGAATTAATAACTATTATGAGGTAGTTATTAATTATTCTGGTTACACAGTTCTCTGATATCTATTGAATGAACATTGGCTGATGCTGTTCCAAGCAGGATGCAGTGCAGGATGAATACATCCAGTAGGTGTCCAGCATGTCCCAGAGTCCATAGAACGTATTTATCATAGCTTTAACTAGGACTTAGAGAGGGAGTGTACGTTCACCCCAACCTTCCCCCCCTCCACCTTTTTTTTTTTTTTTTTTTTTTGGTGTTAATAACTAAAAACAGGAACAAAACATGGACTTTGAACAGTTATCTAGGAGGTTGCTGAGGGGTCCCTTTTGCACTATGAGGACTTGAAAGAACCACTTCTGGACAAGGCTTTCTCATTTATCACAAAGGAAAAAGGGTTTTGCTTTTGTAAAGTTTGTATACTAATATATTTTTCTTTATTAGCCAGGTTCATGGCTTGATCAGAGCCATGAACTTGGATGGGAGAGGTTTTCTGTATTTTATATTTTAAAAACAAGCTTGTATTAAAAGCTAGTGTAAAAATTTTTTAACATAAACAACTTATGAATAATTAAATAAATACAGGTATTTAAATTTTCTAGTTACTATGGTAATAGTGTAAGTAATATACTTTTTTTTCTTTCTGTTAGAAGTTAGGAATTTGTTATTGACTTTATCAGGTGACTTTTAGGTTTTTAAAATGATGACAGGTGGTAAATTCTCAGCTAAAAGACACTGCGGCTCAAATTTGCTTATGATACTAGTAAATTAATGTTCTATGTATGATTTAGTGGATCTAGAATGTTAGGACAAGTACTTTCTTTGAATCTTCCAGGTCAATCTAGAAACAATGCAAGCAGAAATTCTAGGAGTACTAAGAGAAAACTTAGTAACATACATTCAAGGATATGTTTACTACACAGTAACCCATAATTTGAAACAGAAACATGTTTTCTTAGTAACTGTGACAACGTTAGTTATCAGAGTCTCACCAATTTTTGTTTTAGCGAATGCAACTAACAATAATAAATATTGTACTATGAGTTCTAGGACATACTTAGTAAACTTTTGTGCAAATTTCTAACCCTTGTGTGAACAGCATGGGGCTGAGTTATGGTCACAGGCTGCTGTGGAATGGGCTCGAGGCACTGTAGGAGCCCCGCAGGGCAAGCACGGAGCAGCATTTGCATGGTGCCGGCACCGGGCGGTCTGGCGTGGCTGGGAGCCCGCTGCCCCCGCTCGCTGCCCAGGCGCCCCAGGGGACAGCTCTCCTGGAACAGCGCCAGCACGGGGCTGGGGGGAGCAATTTAAGGCAGCTCGGCTGTCAGGAATGTAATTAGTAATTCGTGGAAATAAACGCTGTATAAAATATAAGTGTATAAAATGAACTACGGATCGCCATATGCTTCAGTATTTAAAAGTCTTATTAAATCCAAGATAAGTCTCCACGGTTTTATAACTCTTATCGCATTTTTCTTGCTCTTTGAGGCTGCTTGGATTATGAATTCACCAGTTCGTGTCCAGGTATTAACGTCAAAAGTAGCTTCTTTAGTTGTGTCTACTCTGTGGTTCTTAGCCTATGTTATTAATGTTAATAATGCTTTTTCATCATAGTCTACATCTCATTCCTCAAGAACAAGTTTCCATACCTTTAGTACTGGGTGGTCCTGCGCAGAAATAAAGTTTCCTTTATCTTTGGTGGAGTGTTTCTTCTTTTTTCAGCTTCTCCGGTTTCTTCTTTCACAAAGCCCTTTGGCTGTGACTCTTGCGCCGTTGCTGCAGTTATTATTCTTGCAGCCTTTGCTGCAGCTTTGATTCTTGCAACCTTTGCTGCAAATTTCGGCGTTCCCTGCCTCTTTCTTTCCTTTTCTTTTTTTCGCTGGGGGACAGGCTTTGCAAGCTCTGCCCTGTGTCTCTTTCCTCTCTACCCGTGGGCAACCTTGGACTCTTCATCCTCACCCCGGGGGCACCACATGATACGTGATGTTCGAGTGTCTGAGACGGAACACACGACAGGAACACACGACAGCTCCGTTGTTTTATCAGCCAAACAGCCTGTTCTATTGTTTGGGGGTTGCTTTCATAGGCAATTTAGAGCTCCTGGCTCTAAACAGTCATTGGTCTAATTCCCATTCCTCCCAGACTTTGAACCATTCAAATGCTTGCATTTTAGGAGAGTTGTTATTAGTTGAAACCTCTGTCAGTCAGCCCAGATGCTGGTTTATGGAACTGGGCTGGATTTCTTATTTATAACTAGATTGATGTTCAGTACAAGTCAGCTTGTACTGCAATAAGTAAGAAGAACAAAGGCTGAAAAATTTTAGGACATCTGTATGGATTTTATACCTCTCACAGGTTAAACTGATAATTTTTCTCAAAGAAACTCTGCACACTCTAGTCAAAACAAAACTTTTACTGTGTTTCTTTTTCTTAGGGCAGTCCCAGCAGGGGATTAAATATGCATTTCTTCCTAAAAATGCATAATATAGTTTGATCTTCTTACCTAATAGGTCCTTTTATAATCACAATGTTATCAGACAGGGGTATATGTTAATCTTCTGTGTTATATTACACAGCATATTACACAGCATATTACACATCTGATGTAGATAGATTTGATGTTCTTATATATAATATGCAGAAAGGTAAAGTCTGTAGCCAACCCTTTTATACTCTAGTATCAGAGATGTTGAGTACTGTGTCACTTAAATATTGTAAAATGCTTGTATAAAAAAATTGCTGTCTGAGATTTTGAGTCTTGTACAACATATTCCTCAGGGACACAAAGTCTTTTCAGAGAGGTCTGAAGACAGAAGGTTCTTCTGGAAGAGTCTTTTGACTAGATCCTGCTTACCACTGGGTTAACAGTAAAAACTAATTACAGTGCTCTATTCTCAGACTTAATGGCATTGAGCACTTCTGACCACAGCCCTGAGACATTAAAATTGATATAGTGGTACAGGTCCTCCTTCCCTCAGGGATTTTTTATGCTAATGCACAGATAACAGCCCAAACCTTTACTTATGTGTTTCATTATGGGCATTCTCAAATGATCTCTTTAATACACTTCTAGGAAAATGGTGATGGAGAGGCTCTTAATCTATAAGTACATGTAGGAAAAAAATTGTATGGACCAGTGTTTTGGAGGGAGATGTTTGGCATTAGAAGGCAGTTATTCACTGAGTGGTTTTTGGTCCTGCAGGATTATGGGTCCAACTGCCTCCTGCAATATTCTCTACATGCTAAAACAAGCTCAACAATAAAGTTTCAGAGATATTGTCACATTATAACACTGATATTAACATTCAAAAATCAGTACTGTGGTAAAGTGGGAAAATGTCTCTCTCAAACTTCTACTTTCCTATCAGTCAACTTGAGACTAAGTTTCTTCTGTTTCCGCCTCTGGTTTGTGTGGAAAAACTCATTATTCAAAATACCCATGATTTTAAAGAAACTCAGATTATTTGAGGTGAAAGTTACAAATCTGCAGTATTCTGAAAAGTGGTGGTTTTATTATAAAGCATTAAGGGAAAATTGCAATACAGGTGAGAAAAACAATTTCCTGCTCATGCAAAATGTGTAATTCTGTAGCTGTAGTCACTCACTAAGTTATACTCTGAGCTTAGGTTAAGCAATAGTTTTATTTAAAGAATGAAAAGGAGAATGATTTATGTAATGTAACATTCACTTAATATATAATGTTTTGTATTAATTTATATTGCTTAACATAGCATGTGTTAGAAATATGAGTAGTAATTCATG
>NW_024525124.1:0-1544 GCF_017590135.1 Pyrgilauda ruficollis
CACCTGTCTTTTCCAACCAAGACACTCACCTCTGCCTTGGCATGCGGATGAGGGGCTGTTTGTGGCACCTCTTGCTGAGGCTGAAGAGTTTGTGCACCGTTCTCTGGGCCTTGAGGAAGAGTTGCTTCATGCTGCTCTCCAGCTGCTCGTAGCGGCGTTGGAAGTTTGAATCCATTGTCCACAAATGCATCACAGCAGATGTGTTCAGGAAATAATTCATAGGCAGCCTCTTCATAAATAATTTGAATTCATCTGAAAAAAAAAAATCATTAATAGTCTTTAATTATGTGGCTATGGTTATTCCTTCAGCAGAAATTAACTTCTGATTTTTTTTTTTTCTCAAACCAATTTTCATAAACTCAATCTTTTGAAATTTTGAAACTGAGCATTTTAACTCTTTCAAACTAGAAAGGTGACTACATTTTTATTGGTAATATTAGAATAAAGCCAGCAAAATCCAATATTTATGTAATTTTTAAATTAATATTGAAGCAAATACAAACATTGTTCTTATTTCTCAACCTGGGTAATATGAAGATTAAATAAGAATCAGAGTTTCTTACCTTCAAATCTGGGATCTGAAAGCAAATGTGCATTTAATGATCAATGTTTATTGACTCATTTGAAGAACATCAGAAACTGTCTTAAAAGAAGTATATTCCAATACTTAGGAAGCAAGTAAATGTGATTTTACAGGCCATTGCTCTTATATATATGTTATTTCACCCGACACAACCCATTAAATTAGACTTTCATAAGTATTTACAATTAAAATGGAGCCTTTCAAAGCATTTTATGGTACTTCAAAATTTTATGACACTTCAAAAATGTTCCCATAACTTCTTTTTTCTCTCTAAAGTGGTGGACAGGAGTTCTTCAATCTCAAGGTCATTGTTACTGTGAGCATGCCATGCTTTGTGACTTGTTCTGGTAGCTCAGTTCACACAAGATATGTAGACAGAATCTTACTAACAGAGTTTTATGAATCAGGGAGTCTGTTTCCATAAATAGAATGATGTATAACTCCTGAACCTAAATAAACTATCATTAAAAGGGCTCGAGATACTCGGTAAATATGTGAGAGTGAGTGGCACACTTGAGCGCACATGTTTATCCTTTTTCTTTCTTGTTTTTGTATATCAGTATGTTTCCTTGCCTGCCCTCCTGCCTGCTGCCATCCTCCCACCCTTCACAATCCTTTTTTTTTTCTTTCAGCTTGTTCCTGCAATGAAGTCACTCATCCCACAGTTTGGCTTTCACCCTGCCAGATGCTCCTTTTGGATAGTTTATATTTCAGCAGACTATGTGAAAGCAAAGATCCTGCTGCCGGAAGTAGCCTCCCTCTTCAAAGGAAAATAATCATAATATTTAACATTGGTGTGATTTTAGGTTGCTCCTGGAAGATTGGGGAAAACATCTACTCACATCAAAGGATACACCATTAACATCCTTGTTCGTAAGTCTTTTGGTTTAGCTTTAGTTTAGAATTTTAACATTCTTACACAAAGCAGGCAAAAATATTTTCTTTTTTGTGGATGCAGAAA
>NW_024525125.1:0-1544 GCF_017590135.1 Pyrgilauda ruficollis
AGCAGGGCCCAGGGAGAGCCCGGAGCTCGGGACGGGACAGGCCAGATTCCCGGGAAAAGCAGGGATGGGAGCATGGAATTCCCGGGAAAAGCAGGGCCGGGAGCACGGGATTCCCGGGAAAAGCAGGGCTGGATGGGAGCACGGAATTCCCAGGAAAAGCAGGGATGGGAACACAAAATTCCAGAGGGAAAATTAGGGGCAAAGCCCAGAATTCCCAGGAAAAGCAGGGATGGGAACACAAAATTCCAGAGGGAAAATTAGGGGCAAAGCTTGGAATTCCCAGGAAAAGCAGGGATGGGAGCACGGAATTGCTGGGAAAAGCAGGGCCCAGGGAGAATCTGGAATTCCAGAGGGAAAAGCAGGGATGGGAGCCCAAAATTCCCAGGAAAAGGAGGGACAGGAGACAAAAACTCCCAGGAAAAGCAGGGCTGGGAGCCTGGAATTCCAGAGGGAAAAGGAGGAGCAGAGCCCGGAATTCCTGGGGGAAAAGGAGGGGCAGAGCCCGGAATTCCTGGGAAAAGCAGGGCCCAGGGAGAGTCTGGAATTCCAGAGGGAAAAGCAGGGATGGGAGCCCAAAACTCCCAGGAAAAGCAGGGATGGGAGCACAGAATTCCCAGGAAAAGCAGTGCCCAGGGAGAGCCTGGAATTCCAGGGGGAAAAGGAGGGGCAGATCCTGGAATTCCAGAGGGAAAAGGTGAGGTGGAAGGCCAGAATCCCAACAAAAAGGAGGGGAGGAATCCCAAAATTCCAGGCAGATAAAATCCCACAAATTCCTGGTCTCATCCCATTCCCACAAATTCCAAATCCCAATCCCAAGCAATCCCAATCCCATAAATCCCAATCCCCCAAATCCCATTCCCAATAAATCCCAATCCCACAAATTTCATTCTCAATTAATCCCAATCCAAATAAATCCCATTCCCATTAAATCCCCATCCCACAAATCCCAATCCCAATCCCAAGAAATCCCAATCCCCAAATCCCAATCCCAAGAAATCCCAATCCCCCAAATCCCAATCCCAAGAAATCCCAATCCCCCAAATCCCATAAATCCCAATCAATCCCCCAAATCCCTGGGATTTTTGGAATCCCACTCACGGAATAAGCAGAGTTGCCGTGGTGCTCCAGGGAATTCCCAATAATCCCAACAAATCCCAATATCAATCCAAATCAATCCCATAAATCCCGATCAATCCCATTCCCAATCATTCCCAATCAATCCCATTCCCAATCAATCCCAATCCCCAAATCCCATTCCCAATCAATCCCAATCCCAATCAATCCCATCAATCCAAATCAATCCCATCAATCCCAATCAATCCCAATCAATCCCAGGGATTTTCGGGGCGCTGCTCACGGGGTACGCGGCGTTCCCGTGGTGCCCCAGGGAATTCCCAATCAATCCCAATCAATCCCATCAATCCCAATCAATCCCATCAATCCCAATCAATCCCATTAATCCCAATCAATGCCATTCCCAATCAGTCCCAATCCCAATCAATCCAATCAATCTCAATCAATCCCAATCAATCCCACCAGTCCCA
>NW_024525126.1:0-1543 GCF_017590135.1 Pyrgilauda ruficollis
AATCACAAAAAAGTCACCAAAAAATCCAAAAAAAATCCTAAAAAGATCCCATAAAAATCTCCAAAAATCCCATAAAAATCCCCAAAACACCACAAAAATAATCCCATAAAAAACCCATGAAAAGTCCCATAAAAATCCCAAAAAATCCCATGAAAAACCCAAAAATATCCTAAAAAAATCCCCAAAAAATTGCCAAAAAAATCCCCAAAAAATAGGGAAAAAATCCCAAAAAAATCCCATAAAAATCGCCAAAAGTCCTAAAAAAAATCCCATAAAAATCCTCAAAAAATCCCCAAAAAAATCCCAAAAAATAATCCCAAAAAATCCCCAAAAAATAATCCCAAAAAAACCCAAAAAATCCCAAAAAAATCCCCAAAAAATGCCCAAAAAAGGCAGAAAACTCCCCCAAAAATCCCTTCAAAATCCCGTAAAAATCCCAGCAAAAATCCTGAAAAAATGATAGAAACGGCCCCAAATTGCCCAAAATCGCCGTTTTTCACCCCAAATCTCACTTGGCCACCCCTGCTGAGCTCAGACCTCTCAGGTGACCCCAAAAACCTCCCAAAAAACCCAAAAATTCACCAAAAATTGGCCAAAAATTGGCCAAAAAAACGCCCGAAAACAGCAAAAAAAATTATTAAAAAATTATAACAATGGCCCAAAATTGCCCAAAATTGGGGTTTTTCACCCCAATTCTCACTTGGCCATCCCTGGTGAGCTCAGACCTCTCTGAAACCCCGAAAATCCCCTTAAAAAAATCCAAAAATTCACCCAAAAATGCCCAAAAAAACCCCAAAAATCCACAAAAAAAACCCCAAAAATTGCCAA
The DNA here is from genome assembly GCF_017590135.1 of Pyrgilauda ruficollis. Lineage (NCBI taxonomy): Eukaryota > Metazoa > Chordata > Aves > Passeriformes > Passeridae > Pyrgilauda > Pyrgilauda ruficollis. The sequence goes on from NW_024525126.1 coordinate 829, forward strand.
AAAACTCCCAAATTTTGCCCAAAATCGCCGTTTTTCGCCCCAATCTCACCTTCCCAGCCCAGGCAGCAGCAGAGCTCGCAGGTGACCTCGGTGACCCCAAAAACCCCCAAAAAAACCCCTAAAAAACCCCCAAAAATTGGCCAAAAATTGCCCAAAAAACACCAGAAAATAGTAAAAAAATGGTTAAAAAATGATAAAAATGGCCCAAAATTGCCCAAAATCGCCGTTTTTCACCCCAATTCTCACTTGGCCGTCCCTGGTGAGCTCAGACCTCTCTGAAACCCCGAAAATCCCCTAAAAAAACCCCAAAAATTCACCCAAAAATGCCCAAAAAACCCAAAAAATCCACCAAAAAACCCAAAAATTGCCAAAACCCTCCCGACTTTTGCCCAATTTTGCCCAAAATCGCCGTTTTTCGCCCCAATCTCACCTTCCCAGCCCAGGCAGCAGCAGAGCTCGCAGGTGACCTCGGTGACCCCAAAAACCCCCAAAAAACCCCCAAAATTCACAAAAATTGGCCAAAAAACGCCCAAAAACTGTAAAAAAGTTATTAAAAAATGATAAAAATGGCCAAAAAATTGCCCAAAATTGGGGTTTTTCACCCCAAATCTCACTTGGCCATCCCTGGTGAGCTCAGACCTCTCTGAGACCCCCAAAAAACCCCAAAAATTCACTCAAAAATGCCCGAAAAACCCCCAAAAATCCACCAAAAAAC
>NW_024525127.1:0-1543 GCF_017590135.1 Pyrgilauda ruficollis
GGATTTTTGGGGGGATTTTGGAGGTTTTTCAGGGGATTTTTGGGGGATTTTGGGGTTTTGGGGCACATCTGGCTGCCAGATGTAGGGCTGGACAACAAGTACGGCAAATTCGGGGAAATTTCGGGAAATTTCGGGAAATTTTGGGAAATTTCGGGGATTTTTTGGAATTTTGGGGTGATTTTTTGGGATTTTGGGGGGATTTTTATGGATTTTTGGGGGATTTTTGGGGGATTTTGGGGGTTTGGGGGCACATCTGGCTGCCAGATGTAGGGCTGGACAACAAGTACGGCGGATTTGGGGCAAATTCGGGGAATTTCGGGGATTTTTGGGGATTTTGGGGTGATTTTTTGGGATTTTGGGGGGATTTTTATGGATTTTTGGGTGATTTTTGGGGGATTTTGGGTGTTGGGGGCACATCTGGCAGCCAGATGTGGGGCTGGACAACAAGTACGGCGGATTTGGGGCAAATTCGGGGAATTTCGGGAATTTTCGGGGATTTTCTGGGATTTTGGGGATTTTTTTGGGGGTTTTTCAGGTGATTTTTGGGGATTTTTGGGAGTTTTTGGGGTGTTGGGGCACATCTGGCTGCCAGATGTGGAGCTGGACTACAAGTACAGGGAAATTTGGGGAAATTTCGGGAATTTCAGGGATTTTTGGGTGATTTTTTGGGATTTTTGGGACTTTTTGGGTGATTTTTCGGAGATTTTGGGGTTTTGGGGGCACATCTGGCTGCCAGATGTGGAGCTGGACTACAAGTATGGGGAAATTTCGGGGATTTTCTGGGATTTTTGGGGGATTTTGGGGAATTTTTTTGGATTTTTAGGGAATTTTTGGGGGTGTTGGGGGCACATCTGGCTGCCAGATGTGGGGCTGGACAACAAGTACAGGGAATTTGGGGGAATTTTGGGAATTTTCGGGGATTTTGGGGGCACATCTGGCTGCGAGATGTGGGCCTGGAAAATAAATACAGGGAAATTTGGGGCAAATTTGGGGAATTTTGGGAAATTTTGGGAATTTTCGGGGATTTTCAGGGATTTTGGGGCACATCTGGCTGCCAGATGTGGGGCTGGACAACAAGTACAGGCAGATTTGGGGGAATTTTGGGAAATTTTGGGAATTTTTGGGGTTTTGGGGCACATCTGGCTGCCAGATGTGGGGCTGGACAACAAGAATGGGGAAATTTGGAGGGAATTCGGGGAATTTCGGGAATTTTGGGGTGGTTTTTCAGGGTTTTTCGGGTGGTGGTTTTTGGGGTTTTGGGTTTTTTGGGGGGATTTTTGGGGTGTTTTTTTGGGATTTTTTTTTGCATGTTTTGGGTGCATTTTTGGGGTTTTTCGGGGTTTTTGGGGTGTTTTATTTGGGTTTTTTTTTTTTGCATTTCCGGGTGGATTTTTGGGGTTTTTTGGGGTTTTTTTGGGGTGGATATTTGGGTTTTTGGGGCGTTTCATTTGATTTTTTTGAGGGTTTTTTTTTTTTATTTTTTGGGGTGTTTTATTTGATTTTTTGGGGGTTTTATTTATTTTGGTTTTTGTTGTTTTTTTTT
>NW_024525128.1:0-1535 GCF_017590135.1 Pyrgilauda ruficollis
TCCAACCCAAACTATTCTATGACTCTAGGAAATTCTCCTTACTGTTTTAATACTGTGATATTTATTGGTAACTTCTGCATAGGTTTTAGAAACGTAAGTTGTCATCAACTTGTATATGTAATGCACAAAAATATTGGGAAATCTAAAGTTTGTACACTGGGATTATAACCAAACTTTCAAGGTGAGCAAAAGAAAGGTGACAAAGCAAACACTCTATTTCCTTTTCTTAACTCATATAAAGGCTGCAGAAGTTTTACAGTACCTCATGCACCTACCACTTTAGAACACTAAAGAAGCCAAGCAGAATAGTGACTACAATATGCAAAATTGCTTCCACCAACAATTACCAAACTACAGTTTGACTTGATCCTATTTTCACAGCTCCGAAGGCAGAAAATTTTGGACCTCGAATCAGTGGACTCAGGACTGGGCCTTTAAATAGCAAAACTGTATTAAGTCTGTCTGGTCTCACAGAAGTTATCATTAACTCAGTTGTGCTGAACTGTCAAATATAATCAACAGGCACATCTAAATGAAGAAGCAGCAGACAAGAAAACAGAAACTCATGAATTTCAGACATAGTTCCATCACCAATTTATATCTGGATATTTCAAAATCTAGTCCCATACAGTCATTGTGAGATACTGGCAGTCATTGTGACAGAAGAAAGACAGGACACATCGTTCTCTCAGTCTGTAAAATGGCAACAAAAAATATTCCTGACCAATTGGAGAGGACTATTCTCCCATATTCAAAGCCCTGAGATTGTGATAAATTAAGCAGCATTATTCTTCTTACATTTTTCAGATTAAGATCATTTAAAAATTAAATGCATACCGTTTAGACCTCATGAATCACATTGAAATAATGTCCTGTCTGCTCCAATTAACATCAACACCAATCCTCCGACTTTCCTATCTCAATGGAAAGCAGGAAGTATACATCTACCTATTCCTAACCATTACTGCAGAGCATAACGTTGCACACCTCCATATGTGACTACAGGCACAAGTGTGAGCAACCAGGTAATTTCTTCAGTTTTCAAAACTACCATTTTAACTATGATGCCACATCAAATGAGTAATAGATTTCCTTTGCCACAGTTTTCTTCAGATGACACTGCTTTTATAGAACTCTGAATGCACTTCAATGGCTTTTTTACACATAAGCCATCAATACAATATGTTCATTTACTTCCACATCTGACTACTTGAAGTGTTGAGAGTAGTAATTTGCATTCCCACATTCTTAAAAGCTGCTTTTAATAAGAATTTTCTCATTTGCTATTTATACACACCATTTAAATACTTAAAATTTGGCAATTGAAAGGAACTGTTCTCTTTAAAATAAAGGATTTTTATTTCAGTATTTGAAATATAATTTTCTTGGGATCTTATTTGGTTTTGATTTTTAAAGATCAGATATTCAGATACTCTTTTTAAAGATCAGATATTCAGAGAAAAATTCTCTTGGATATGTGTTATTCAGAAAACTTCTAACCATTCTTTGAAACAAAACTGTGATTAAAAAAAAAC
>NW_024525129.1:0-1542 GCF_017590135.1 Pyrgilauda ruficollis
TTGGGGAGGAATGTCAGGTCACTGGAGGAGATACCATTGGTTGCATGGGGAGAAGGTGGGATGATGGGAAGAGGTGCCTGATGCACCAGAGTGGTGGGCAAGCTTTTCCAGGCAGGGAAAGCTTTCCCAGGCAGGCTGATGGATGCTCCATTTGTACAGCAGCTCTGATGCAGGCAGAGTTTGGAATGTCCCTCCAGAACAGACACAAAGCAGCTCCCTCAGCAAACACTGCGGTGACACTTTGTGCAAAGCTCTGCTCACCTTGAGAGCCCTCTCCACCCCATCCCATGCCAGGAGAGGCGGTGGGACAGGAATGAAGGATCTTTTTCCACCACACACCACCAGGCTGAGCCAAGCTCTGGCCCCACAGGAGGTCTCAGCAGGTTGGGGCTGTGACAGGACACATGGCAGAGCTTCAGGCACGTCACCACCTCCTCCTCACCTCCACTGCTGTCATCAAAGGGTGGCAGCCAGGTGAACGCCTCTTGCTCTTGCTGGCTGACTTCCAGAGCTCAATTAGAAATGCAAAACTGGTTAATTAGGGATGCCTCAGAGCTGGCCACCAAGCCAGACGCTGGTGGGTCTCCAGGGAAGATCTCTGAGCTCGTGCTCCGGAGGATCACAGCAGCCATCAGCCAAATGTGATCTAATAAGCAAATAAATAATCTGCAAATCAACTGCAGCTCTGACAAGTTCCTGCATTTGCAGTGCCCTGGAACTGCTCAGGGCAGTCAGGTTGGGTAATTCCTCCTGCCTCAAAGTCAAGCTGGTGTTCTGCTCCTCTATGAGGAGCAGACCTGCAAAAGCTGAAGGGAGGAAGGGGAATGGTTCTGGGGGCACAGCATCGGGCCAGAGGTTCTCCTGCTCACCCCATGGAGTGAAATAATTGTATAATTAGTGAATAATTGCTGCCCCTCGTGCTCCTGGATAAGGGATGGTAATGCCCAGCTCTCATTTTCTGTCCAGCATCCCATGGGATGAACACATGGGTGAACTCTTGTCTGGGCAGGGCATATATTCATATTCCATGTATTATTATATTCTGTAGAATATTATCTAGCCCATAAAATCATGTCACTGCACCTTTTGTTCTCTTTACATCTGTATTGTCCCTCTCATCTCAATGTCACCCACCATCTATGTCTGCAGCAACTTCCAGATCAGGCTGGAGACAGAATGAATCATAGAAGTCACTTTGCATTGGCTCACTCCTAGAATATTCCTAACCTTAAATCCTTACCCAGCTTAAAGCAAGGTTTCCACATTTCAAAGGGGTGTTCTTTTTTAATCCCACCACGTTTCCCAGGTAAGCCTTCCCTGGTTGCCTCTGTTGGGAAATGAGGCCGTTGGGCAGCTGCAGGAGCCCAAATTGTGTTCACACTTGAGTTTGGAGTAAACAGAGGACAGAGGAAGGAAAAAACAGAGGGGAAACTCTTCCCTTGGAAAATGGAAAATCAATTCCAAGATGATGGAAGATGACCATCAATCCATCAGGGCTGCACAAGGACAGCTTTGATTCTTCCCTGTGAGGGAGGTGAGGCC
>NW_024525130.1:0-1541 GCF_017590135.1 Pyrgilauda ruficollis
AAAAAACACCCCAAAACCCAACCAACCCCAACCCCAACCCGTGCTCCACTGGAAGGCGCCTCCAAACCCTGGGGAACCCAACGCTCCCCAGCCCCCCACCTCACACTCACCTGTTTTGGGGGGGTTCCTCTTCACCCTCATCCACTCGAAGGTCTGCGCTGCCCCGGCCCTGACGCCCACCTCGGGGTGCCCGGGGGGCTCGGGCTCCTCCAGCAAGGCCGCCGAGAGCTCGCCGTAGAGGCCGGGCAGGTAGGCGGGCTGCTCGAGGCCGAAGGCGGGCGGCTGCTGGAGCTGCCCCGCGGGCCCGCAGAAACCCTCGGGCAGCGAGCCCGAGCCGAAGGCGGCCGCGGGCAGGTACGGCCCATCCGCGTCCTGCTGGCCCGCGTAGAGCTGCTGGTAGCCCGGCTGAGCTGGGTAACCCGGGCTGGCGAAGCGGGAGGAAGAGGAAGAGGAGGGAGGGTGGAAGCCGTGCTGGGGGAGATGCCCGAGGGCGGGCGCGGTGCCGGGCAGGCCGAAGTGGCCGTCGGCGCTCGGAGTGGGGCTACCTGAGCACGGCGGGAAGGAAGGCGAGGCCGGCTCGGGGTGGTGCTGCGGGAAGGCGGCGGTGCCGCGGTTACAAATTGCGAACTCCAAGAAGGAGTTCATGGCGGTATTGTCCATCTGCCAGTGATGGAGGAGGGTCAGCGCGTTTTGGGGGCGATGCCGCCTGCCCTACAACCTTTGGGTAGTATGTCAAAGCTGGGAAACTTCCTGCCGGGCATGGGGGGACCCCGAGGAGCCGCGGCCGAGCCGGGGGGGACCCCGCGGGCGGAGCGGGCCCAGCCCAATGAGCGCGGGGCTCCCGAAGTTTGTGGCCGGCTCCGGGCTCATCCATCACGGCCGTGACATTTGCATGACAAAGGGGCTTCAATCAAACCCGGCCCATCAATCTGATAACAACACGGACGCGTCAAAATCTTCTCCTCAAAGACTTTAAAAGAGAGAGGGGCGAGGCGGGGTGCGGGGAGGTGCTGGGGACGCGGGGGGGAAGGATTGCAGTGACCCGCGAGTGTTTTTTAAGTGCTAAAAAGGGCCCCGAGTTATGCGAGGAGCCGGGTTCAGGCACAAGTTCTGACTTTAAAAGGTTTTTCCCCCCGGTGCCGGCTCGGTGTGAGGAAAAGAAAAGAGGGCGAGGGGATGGGGAGGTGTGAGCGCGGGCACAAAAGGATGCTCTTTTATTCTTTCGGGAACTTTTCCCCTCCGAGCTCCTCGCACCAAAGCGCCTCGGACTTTTCCGGGATGCTGAAAAATCCGCTCCGTCCTCGCTTTAATTTCCCCCGCCCGGGCTTTGTGCGCGCGGTAAAAGCGCCCTAATTAGATCGGCATTCTAATGAGGAGGCCAAATGAAGTTAGCGAGGGCAGAGCGGCTTTTGTTGGAGCCGTGCCAGGCCCGGCCTGGCAATTCCGGGATGGGAACTGAGCCCGAGCCCTGCGTCCACCTGGGGACCTTCCCGTCCATCCACGCACCGCGCTCTCCCCGCTAAAACCGGGTTTAGGGGCTC
>NW_024525131.1:0-1540 GCF_017590135.1 Pyrgilauda ruficollis
CAAAAACACCACAAAAACAGCCCAAAAACAACTACAACAACCCAGAAACACAGCAAAAACATAGAAAAACAACTAAAATACCCCAAAAACACACAAAAACACCCCAAAACCACCAAAAACACCCCAGAAACACAGCGCAAACACACAAAAACAGCCCAAAACCACCCCAAATAAACCAAAAACAGCCCAAAAACACACCAAAAACAACCCAGAAACACCAAAAACACCCCAAAAACACCACAAAAACAGCCCAAAACCAACTAAAACACCTCAGAAACACACCGAAAACACACAAAAACAGCCCAAAACCACAACAAAACACACCAAAACCACCAAAAATACCCCAGAAACACCAAAAACACACCAAACATACCCCAAAAACAACAAAACCACCCCAGAAACACCAAAAACAACCCAGAAACACACCAAAAAACCCACAAAAACAGCCCCAAAACACACCAAAAATAGCAAAAACACACCAAAAACACACCACAAAAACTGCCCAAAACCACCAAAAACAAAAACACCCCAGAAACACCAAAAACAACCCAAAAACACCCCAAAACCACACCGAAAACACAAAAAAATACCCCAGAAACACAAAGAACAACCCAAAACCACACCAAAAACCCCACAAAAACAGCCCGAAAACACACCAAAACCACCCCAGAAACACCAAAAACAACCCAAAAACACAGCGAAAACACACAAAAACAGCCCAAAAACAACAAAAACACCCCAAACACACCAAAACCAACCCAAAAACAGCCCAAAAACACACCAAAGAAACACCAAAAACAACCCAAAAACACAGCGAAAACACACAAAAACAGCCCAAAAACAACAAAAACACCCCAAACTCACCAAAACCACCCCAAAAACAGCCCAAAAACACACCAAAAATACCAAAAACACACCAAAAACAACCCAGAAACACACCAAAAAAAGACAAAAACAGCCCAAAAACACACCAAAAATACCAAAAACCACACCAAAAACACCCCAAAAACACACCACAAAAACTGCCCAAAACCACCAAAACCAAAACCACCCCAGAAACACCAAAACCAACCCAAAAACACACCGAAAAACCCACAAAACACCCCAAAACCACACCAAAAACACCCCAAAAACACCCAAAACACCCAAAAAAATACACCAAAAACACCCCCAAAACACCAAAACCTTGAACACCACAAGAACACCCCATAAACCACCAAAAATACCCCAAAATTTGGGGGTAATTTTGGTCTCATTTTGGGCTGATTTGGAGATCATTTTGGGTTGATTTCGGGACAATTTTGGGATAATTTTGGGGATAATTTGGGGCTGATTTCGGGCTGACTTGGGGATAATTTTGGAATAATTTGGGGCTGATTTAGGGATAATTTGGGGATAATTTTGGGCCGATTTTGGAATATTTCCGGCCTCATTCCGGGCTGATTTGGGGACAATTTTGGGCTGATTTGGGGATAATTTTGGGCTGATTTGGGGATAATTTTGGCGTCATTTCGGGCTGATTTGGGGATAATTTTGGGCT
>NW_024525132.1:0-1534 GCF_017590135.1 Pyrgilauda ruficollis
TTTTTTGTTGCTTCAAGTAAGGAAAATGCTCCTAGAATGTTGTATTACTTCATGATGCAAAAGACTGGTGATACAGAGAAACAGAATTTTTCAATGAATTTTACTTAGGTATCTAAAGTCCACAGAATAAAAACCCTCTGCAGTAGTGTGGCTGCAATACAATAAAGAAACAAAATCTTAACCCTCCAACATGATACATTGCCCTATTTACTCAAAATATCTGTTAAGGAAGAGACACATCACAGCTTTTTGGTTTTTGATCTTGTAATGTCTTACTTCTAAACAAATAATTTTTTCAGTTTTCTAGTTTCTTAGAAACTAGAAATCAGATTGTATCAGATTATATCACTGCCCAGTGCAGCTATGAGACATGATAGATATGCACACATGTTTTTATTCTTTTTCCATAGCAATTATAGACACCCATGTACAATACCCGTAAGTGTCACGATCTTTTTCCTTTTCCTTCCTCTAGTTACTTTCCCATCCCTAATTGTCCCTAAACTTGTGTCCCAAGTGACCAGCAGAGTTCAAGTGCAAGGGCAAAGCATTGAATTCCATGTTCATGCCTTATAAAAAAGCACCCTGTGAAAGAATACAAGATGTCAAAGCAAACACTTGTAATACAGTAGCTACATAACCATATAATGAAGGATCAGAAACAATGTGATCAGTTTAGCCTCTTCATAATGTTCAATAATAAAACGTTCATTTTAATTTATTCCAACTCAAAAAAAGGCACATTACATGTGGAATTACTGTGAAAATCATGTTTAAATTGAATGAAATTCAGCCTCACAGTTTTGTAAAATTACAGACTGGCTTCTGATTAGCCCCAAAGCACTTCTGTTGTATCTCCTATTTAAAATCAGTTATTGCTAACTTCTTGCTTTGTGCTATAGAGTCACCACTTGGGGTGATTAAAAATATTTTCTGTTGGAGTATTTACTTTTTTTAATTGGGCAGTGTGTTAAAGAAAATATGAGAATCTTTTTGTTGGGGATGAAGACCTGAGCAGAATGTTCTGAATTTCTGAGAAACCTTTAAATTTTTGGGAATGGGAGGAAGGGGAAGTTGCCGTTGCTTTCGTTGTTGTGAATTAAATTTTTTGGAAATTTTCTCTGTGAAAACATAATATCTAATGAAGATTTTTGAATTTTTCTAGTGCAGTTCTTTAATAAAACAGATTCAATAATAAACAAATTTACTCAAAATTGAGAAAGAATGATCAATCACAGATTTTCAAAGCAAGAAAACAGAAGTTAAGTTTCTGACATATGCCAAAGATTTTAAGTTCAGCGTTTAGAGCTTAAATTCTGTACAGGACCCCTTAGAGCAAGTTATGTTTTATGATCAGTCTCACTCAGCTATACAGCTGTTCTTTCACAGGATTTGATGACACCTTAGCTGCTCTTCAGATATCACATACAACAGGCAGGGTAGACCCAAGAAGAAAATGATATAATCTCGAAGTACATTGGTGCACTATGTTTGAGCCCATTAACTGAAACTATATCTAGACTGTGGACCTGTT
>NW_024525133.1:0-1537 GCF_017590135.1 Pyrgilauda ruficollis
GGGAGTGATAGAGAAGCTCTGGTGGGTGTCTGGCACCCAGCCTGGGTCAACCCACCACACCATGGGCTAATTAACCAAAGTAACTCAACAGAAAAATGCTCAGAGCACCCAGAGACACAGAGTGAAATGCTGACTCTGCTGAAGTTGGTGTTAGAAGTCACATTTGTCTGCAGTGGTGCCAGGTTTTGCTGCAGGAGGTGCCTCGTGGCTCTCATGCCATCTTTGAAAAGCAGCAGGAGATGCTGTCAGCTCTATCTACAGAACATCTGTGAGCATCTGGACTGCTCAGATTCTTGTCCTGTGCAAAATTCCCTCTGCAACATGAGGTCTGAAAACTCATTTAAAATTGACTATTAATCATTTTCTCCATGGCATTCCCGCACTTCCAGTGTTTCTTGAAACATCCAGCTACTCCCAACTGTTGCCAGTTCCTGCAGGACAAAACATGTGGAACACAGGAATCCTGCTGAAGCCTTCAGCATGGCATGGCACCACTGTCAGCAAACCTTTTGCGTTCCTTTGTTTTTAATAGTTATTTCAATGTGAATTCTTCCTTAAGAAGTCATAGGATGGAGATCAGATGTTGAAAGTGCAACATTAATTTTGTAGCTCCTGGTTTTCAATATCCTGTATCCCTCATTTTACTGAGATGGGTGGAAGTAACATAAATCTCACAGGAGCCTAAGCCACTGGTAAGATGATAGACCATGACTCAGAAAATTATCAGAAAAGCATAGTGCACTATTTCTGTGAAAGCATCCACAGCTTTCTATGGATTTTCTCATTCCTTCCATGCACTGAGTGCTTTAAAAAGAAATGGTAAAACAGCAGGAAATTTTTCAAGACCAATTTTCTTTACAGCTGAACTTCAAATGATGTCCTGAGACTGCTAAAAGGTGCACAAAGAAAACTAGAAACAAAATAAATGTCAAGTGAAATCCACCTCAGAGCAATAGGTTTGAAATTCTAGCAGGCATTCATGAGGTAAGAAAGCCTGGGATCTTAAAGACCTCTTTCTTTTGAACCATGGGAATTTTTGGAATCATATGGGTAAGCTGCAGGGTTTACTTCTTTGTTATCAAAGCTACCCACATGCCTACACACCTCCCTCTACCCTTACATTTGATGGCATGGCACTGGATTAGGGCTGTGTCTGTTCCTATTATTTTTACAAATCACCCAATTATTAATTGAAGATAAAGAGGTTCCTTCACAGAACAGTGCACTCTCTTATGATAATGCAGTTTTCTGCATGTTTGTTTGTTTAAATTACAAACCCTCTAACCTACATTTACTGCCACAGAAATAGAAAGGGGCAGAAATTCTTTGTAAGAGGATGTAACACACGTGGGTTTTTCTTCCTCTAGAGGACACAGCTGTGTTTTAAAGGTGAATTTCAGAAAGAAACTGAACAAGAGCTATGACATTTCACTGCAGTTCAGCTTAAAAAAATAAAAGCTCCACCAGTGAATACCTTGGGTCAGGAGATTCTTTCATTTACTTTCTCACAGAAGAGGGTGGGCAGGCCCTGGCACAG
>NW_024525134.1:0-936 GCF_017590135.1 Pyrgilauda ruficollis
ATATATATATATATATATATAATTTACACACACCTAATGCCTCTGTATATCTAATGCCATATTTAACTAATTTTTAAAAACCATTCCCAACAACAAGACAGTTAAACCCAGCTGATTTTCAGGGGGAAAAAAAAAAAACCTCCAATAAACGCATCCAAACAAATGTCAAACCGGAATGAATAATTAAAGCAGCGCTCACATGTCATTAGCAAGGAGATTGCAATGCTGTGCCGGAGCTGTTTTACCTGCCCGCTGCTCCCTCACCTGCGGCGCTGGCTCTGTCCCTCTGTCCCTCTGTCCTTCTGTCCCTCTGTCCCTCCGGCTGCTCCCGGGTTTAACTATTTAAGGAGCAGAGGGAAGGAGTGGCCTGGATAATCACAGCAGGGAGTGGCCGGGCAGGCGGGGACAGGATACCCGACCTGGGAGGCTCCTGCTCCGGGAAAAGGGACCAAAAGGGACAAAAAGGGACAAAAAGGGACCAAAGGTGTCCCTTGACCAGGCACAGCGGGAGGGTGGCACCGGGGAGGACTCAGGGCTGTCAGCAGTGGGGAAACTGAGGCAGGAAAGTTGTTCTGGGAGGGTGTTTGTTGTTGGAAAGAGAGGGGATGGTGGGGGATTGGGTTATTGGTCATAAACCCCCCAAAATTTTGGGTGGTTTTAGATTCAGGAGCTGTCAGAAGTGTCCTGGTGCTCCCTCGCTGTGTTTGGATGCACCAGAGGGATCTCAGAATTGTGGAACAGCCTGAGCTGGGAAGGATCCTTGAATCCCACTCCCAGGAATTCCCAAAGCTGGGAAGGAGCCATCAGGATCCTTGAATCCCACTCCCAGGAATTCCCAAAGCTGGGATGGAGCCATCAGGATCACTGAATCCCACTCCCAGGAACTCCCAGAGCTGGGATGGAGCCATCAGGATCCTTGAATCCCACTCCCAGGAA
>NW_024525134.1:2261-3277 GCF_017590135.1 Pyrgilauda ruficollis
CCCAGCCCCAGCAGCATCACCCCAAAGCCTGTCCCCAAGGCCACATCCAGACTCCTCTGGGACAATCCCAGTGACTCCAAACCTCCCTGGGCAGCTCAGCCCAAGGCCTGACCACTCTGCCAGGGAAATTTTCTGTCCCAGTCTCCAACCTGAGCCTCCCCTGGTGCCATTTGAGGCCATTTCCTCTCCTCCTTTCCCTGCCCCTCCTGGCAGGAGCTGTGCAGAGCAGTGAGGTCCCCCCGAGCCTCCTTTTCTCCAGGCTGAGCCCCTTCCCAGCTCCCTCAGGACTTTTCCAGCCCCTTCCCAGCTCCATTCCCTGCCCTGGCCATGCTCCAGCCCTTCCATGTCCTCTTTGAAGTGAGAGTTTCAAACTCTTCCCTGGATTTGATGGTTCTTTTGCCTCGGAAACCAGTGGAAATGCAGAAGGATAAATGTGGATAACAATCCCTTGGAGTGCTGGCCCTTGATCACCTGCACAACGTCGGGGGATGAGTGATTTTTTGTTTCATTGGGAATTTTCCTGATTCTCTGGGAGAGACACAGAATCCATGAGTCCAACCTGCCCTGGAGAGGAGCTTGATTGCTAATTAAGGCACGTGATTAGCGCCAGCCTCTAACTGCTGACCTGAAAAGTGTGTGAGGGTGGACTCCTCCCCAGCCATTCCTGGGAAAAAGGTGCAGGATTCTTCCTTGTCCTCAGCAGGGCAGCACAGTAGGGATCCCAATCCTCCAGCAGGGATCCCATATCCTCCAGAGCTGTGGATTTTTCTGTTTTTTTCTGCCAGGGTCAGGATTAAATGTGTGAGCTGGTATTTCTTGTTGGGACTCAGATGTTTATCAGCTCTTGTCTCTGTCACAGTCTCACAAACCCTGAGCTCTGCAGCACTTCGCTCCAACAAACTAAAAATGGAGCCCTGTCTCTCTCTCTGCAAGGCCTTTTAAGGGTAAACTGTCCAATTAAGAAATGACACCTCAATTATTTTCACTTTTAACCCAATACCCAACCACCCGTGCCC
>NW_024525134.1:3371-70667 GCF_017590135.1 Pyrgilauda ruficollis
AGAAGAAGGTGAAGAAGAAGGAGAAGAAGAAGGTGAAGAAGAAGGAGCAGCCTCCACCCTAAACCCTCATCTTATAGACACTACTGCATTCTAAACCCTTAAACTCTGAGTGAAAACCACGTTCACCCTCTTGTGAAAATTAAAAAGTTTAATAAAGGATGATAGGAGATAATGACCACAGAGCAAAGGTTGTACAGCCAGGTGGATTTTGGCACTTAGCCAAGAGCACACTGTTATTTTTGGGAATATTCCTTAAATACTTTTTTCATTACATTAGCTTGCTGTATATTTATAGACTTTTATGTACAGTAAACTTTTACTTCAAACATAGTTTACATGTTTCAAGGATTGTTTAGGATGGCTCCTCTTTAGGTCTGCATTTTTAGAGTATGCATATTTTTGGTTGTAGTTTAGTCTGTTCTTATCACTTCCAGATTCTAGGATTTAGTCTACACTGTCTTTAGAAGGTGAGTGTTAATAGTTAGCATCTTTGTAGCAAGTGTTCTCATTTCATGTTTATTGGATGTTATCTCATCTAAGTAAACATTTTAATACAAGCACAGCTATTTCATTACTATGTCCAAGCTTAATTAATAACAGAAATGACAATTATATATTCATAACAAAGTTCTTTTAACACCACACATATAAAATCAGTTTTAATTTTTGCAAAAAGCCAATATTACAACATGTATCTATAACACTCCGAGTTTCCCACCCTGTGATATCACACACCTCTATTCAAACTGCACACCCATAATCTCAGTTTTATTATTGAATTTTGGAAGCTTCTCCAGGCCCTCAGGTCAATGCAGTGCTCTCCTGGGGGTCAGGGCCTGGCAGCACAGAGAGTCTGGAATTCTCACTTCCAGGGTTCCAGCACAGAGGAGCATCCAGCTGCCGTTGCCAGGGCTGAGTGAAGGAGCTGGGGTGGTGTGGGATTTCCAGGGGGAGGGTGGGAATTCTGGGAGAGAGGAATAAGGAAAATTTCTGTTGGAAGCCAGAGCACAGGGAATATTCCTCTGCCTGTCCTGAGAAGTCCTGACCCCCAGGAGAACACTGCTTTTAATTTTCCTGTATGGACAAAGCTTCCAAGACTCTGGGATGAATTGGAAGCTGTGTGTGTGAAATAGACAGTAGGAGAGTTTATCACAGGGTGAAGCACTCAGAGGTTTGGGGTTTTAGTATGGAGGTGGATGGGAGACAAGTTGGAGGATTTGGGGCATTGTCTGATCTGCTTCTTGTTCTTCATCTGCTCCATTTTCTGCAGTGTTGGAGGCACAGGGTGGTTGGTTAGAAAGAGCCACAATCAGATGTTGTGTGAAGAAATAAATAATTAGTTATTGGTAAAAAGAAAAAAATAAAATGTGTTCTAAGAGTTAATTGGACAGAATAGCTTTAAAAGACCTTAAACCTGCGTGCCTGGTGACTTTTGGTGCCTTTCTCTTTGTACTCTGAGATGCAGACAGCATGCTGAGCTTTTGATAAGAGAAAAATAAACAACGACCTGAAAACCAAAAGAACAAAAGTCCCGTCCATCTCTCGATTCTGGCACAGAACTTTTCAGGAGTCTCCCCATCAGGGATTTCACAGATTTCCTTCCATTTCAGTTTTCCTTCATCTCCCTCAGCCTCTGTGCTGATGATCCTGAGGAGCATGGAAGTTTCCCCGGTTTTCCCTGGATTTCAGTGAAGCTGTAAGGAAGTCACCTTCTCTTCATTTGATCCTTCACAAAATGCTCTGAAGCTTTAATGCTCTTTCAGAAGCTGTGGCTCAGAAAGTGGGGATTTGGTGAGGAAGAAAACTGGAGGCAAAATCTGGAGACACAGCCGTGTCCCCCCAGCGACCCCTGCCCGAGGGTGTCCCCACCCCTCCTCCAGCCACAGCCCTGGGCTCTGGGCTTTTCCAGAGGAATGAGGGAGTGGGTTTGGAGCAGGAATACCGAGGTGCTAGGAAATAAACCTGGCAGTCTTCCAGTGGTGGCAGATCAACTGGGAAGTTTCCAGCAGTTTTATGGGACACAGGTCAGGGCACAGCTGAGGATTTGGTTCCCTTATTCCTGAAATTCCTTTTTTTTTTTTTTTTAAACACACCAGGCAAGGAACCAATCAAGCAAGGCTGTTTTAGTCCTGTTTTGTGGGAGATAGATTTATAGAAAATTCTAAGAAATTTTAATTTAAAATTCTAGGAAGCCTAACAAAAAACTCACATAATAGAGATCTGTGTACAAACGTTCAGATAAGAAATGCTAAGTTAGAAATACCACAAAATAAGACAAACATTTTGAAAGAAAAATTAAACTAAAAGCTATTTTCAAAAGATAGCCTTACAAATAAAACTAAATACTTTAAAGAAATGAAACTATGAAAGATACCTTGTAGTGAGACTCAAAAAGAGGAATTTTAAATAATTAGCTTTAAAACGTTTACAGCGTAATATAACAAAAGCTAATAAACAAAAAACCTACTTATATCATGTTTTTACACTATACACTTACAGTGTACTGTAATTAAAAAATAGTAATAGTGTAAATTATAACATCTATATTATCTCACCCTTCTCATAAAACTAAAAATAGAATAAAAGTTTTTTAAGCACCTCTCAGTTACCCCATCTCTAAATAAAAAGAAAAAAAAAACGTAGCCACTATTTTTGCCCAAATATTGGATTTTAAAGCGTCAAAACCCTGGATGGGCTGGGTGGGAATTGCCCTGATCTCTGTGTCCCCTCTCCCAGGAGCGAGGATACCTGGAAGCACAGGCAGGACATGAGCAAAGCCCTTTGAAATCCCAAAAGGCTGCGATGAGGCGATGGATGAGCTCCAGCCCGGAGCATTTCCCAGCCCCACTCTCCTCCCAGCTTGTTTTCCACGCTCCCAGCCCCGGGACACACAAGCTGGATCGTGTCTGACATTTCCTGTTGAGCCAGGGCTGCTGGCCCGGAGGAAATGGGCCGCAGGAATGTCTGGATGTGACAGCGACACCGGGGATGTGACACGGCTCACGTGAGGAGCCCGCAGCGCCCGTGGTCACCGGGGACAGCGGGGACAGCGGGGACAGCGGGGACAGCGGCCCGAGGGCTCGGCCACAGCTGGGTCCTGCTCCTTGTCCCTGCGACTCCTCCCAGAAAATCTGGGTCATGCCCTGGCAGGTGTTTGCTGCAGGAATGAGCCATTCCCCACGCTGGGATGATGAAGGATGACCCTTCCCCAGCATTCCTCCTCTTCCTCCTCCTCCTCCTCCTCCTCCTCTTCCTCCTCCTCCAAAGTGTCTTGGAGGCAGAAGCCTTGAGGATCATCCCATTCCTCACGGGCAGGGAGACCTTTCCCTATCCCAGGTTACTCCAAAACCTGTCCAAGCTGGCCTTAGACACTTCCAGGGCAATGTTTTGGAAGGCGTTTGCTGCAGGAATGAGCCATTCCCCAGCATCCCTCACCAGCATTCCTCCTCCTCCTCTTCCTCCTCCTCCTCCTCCTCCTCCAAAGTGTCTTGAAGGCAGAAGCCTTGAGGATCATCCCATTCCTCATGGGCAGGGACACCTTTCCCTATCCCAGGTTGCTCCAAACTGGCCTTGGACACTTCCAGGGTGATATTTTGGGAGGTGTTTGCTGCAGGAATGAGCCATTCCCCAGCCTGGGATGATGAGGGATGACCCTTCCCCAGCACTCCTCCTCTTCCTCCTCCTCCTCCTCCAAAGCGTCCTGGAGGCAGAAGCCTTGAGGATCATCCCATTCCCCACAGGCAGGGACATTCCCATGGGCAGGGACACCTTTCCCTATCTCAGGTTGCTCCAAGCCCCATCCAAGCTGGCCTTGGACACTTCCAGGGTGATATTTTGGGAGGTGTTTGCTGCAGGAATGAGTCATTCCCCACGCTGGGATGATGAGGGATGACCCCTCACCAGTATTTCTCCTCTTCCTCCTCCTCCAAAGCACAAAAGCTGGATGGGACCTGCCCAGACTGGCCCAGAAATGGGATCAGGAGGTGCCAGCAGAGCAGGGATATTTGGGGTCTGGGAAGAGATCTGGGTGCCACTGGGCCAGGCCTGGGGTGGGCTGTCCCCTGTTATCCCTGACTCTGGAATTTCTGGTTTCCTCTTGCCCCTCTCCTGAAGATTTCCAGGTGAAATGGGTTCATCTGAGCCACCTGCCCTGGGATTTATTGGGTTTCCCCAGATGCAACTGGTGAGCAACTGGGACACACTGGTGTGGTCCCTGCAGGAGGTGCAGCCTCCTCCTCCTCCTCCTCCTCCTCCTCCTCCAAAGTGTCTTGAAGGCAGAAGCCTTGAGGATCATCCCATTCCCATAGGCAGGGACACCTTTCCCTACCCCAGGTTGCTCCAAACTGGTCTTGGACACTTCCAGGGGGATATTTTGGGAGGCATTTGCTGCAGGAATGAGCCATTCCCCAGGCTGGGATGATGAGGGATGACCCCTTTACAACATTCCTCCTCTTCCTCCTCCTCCAAAGCATCCTAGAGGCAGAAGTCTTGAGGATCATTGTCATTATCAGACACGAAAAAACACGACGTGAACACGCTGTTGTTGCTGAGGTAAAAAAGGGTAGTTTGTTTTTTGACTTCAAGATTTACAGATTTCCAAAAGTGACAGTGGATTGGAAGGTGCAAGTGCCACCTCTCCAATGACACTGGACAAACCAACAGTCTATCAAATCTTTCTTCTTCTATAAAAGAATGCTCCTCCTCCTCCTCCTCCTCCTCCTCCAAAGTGTCTTGAAGGCAGAAGCCTTGAGGATCATCCCATTCCCATAGGCAGGGACACCTTTCCCTACCCCAGGTTGCTCCAAACTGGTCTTGGACACTTCCAGGGGGATATTTTGGGAGGCATTTGCTGCAGGAATGAGCCATTCCCCAGGCTGGGATGATGAGGGATGACCCCTTTACAACATTCCTCCTCTTCCTCCTCCTCCAAAGCATCCTAGAGGCAGAAGTCTTGAGGATCATTGTCATTATCAGACACGAAAAAACACGACGTGAACACGCTGTTGTTGCTGAGGTAAAAAAGGGTAGTTTGTTTTTTGACTTCAAGATTTACAGATTTCCAAAAGTGACAGTGGATTGGAAGGTGCAAGTGCCACCTCTCCAATGACACTGGACAAACCAACAGTCTATCAAATCTTTCTTCTTCTATAAAAGAATGAAAAACAATAAGTTATTTACAGAAAGTATGTGAGAAAATAGTTACAAGAATGCAAACATCAGAAGGCTTAGAAAATCTTAAAAAATCAGCGTGACAGATCATCCCATTCCCCACGGGCAGGGACATTCCCATGGGCAGGGACACCTTTCCCTATCTCAGGTTGCTCCAAGCCCCATCCAAGCTGGCCTTGGACAATTCCAGGGTGATATTTTGGGAGGTGTTTGCTGCAGGAATGAGCCATTCCCTAGGCAGGGATGATGAGGGATGACCCCTCACCAGTATATTTCACTTTCTCCTCCTCCAAAGCATCCTGGAGGAAGAAGCCTTGAGGATCATCCCATTCCCATGGGCAGAGACCCCTTTCCCTATCCCAGGTTGCTCCAAGCTGGCCTTGGACACATCCAGGGGGATGTTTTGAGGCTGTAGAGAGTTATGCAAGAGCTGGAGGAGATTTTTTTAGAGCCCAGAGATATTTTGCATGGAAAATCCCTTCCCAGGACCCTGCTTGGGCAGGGGGAGGATGTGTCCTGTCCTTCTCCTGGTCTCAGTGGTGGCTGAGCCATCTTGGCTTCCCAGGAGATGCCAGCTTGGCCAGGGTTTGGAGCATCCTGGAATGGCCCTACCCATGGCAGAGGGTTGGAAATAATTGATCTTTAATGTCCCTTCCAGCCCAAAGCATTCCAGGATTCCGTGGATGGTCCCAGTGCAGGTCAGAGCCACTCATGGATCCCATTCCCAGGTTCCTGGTTCCCAGGCCTGGCTCTGTGAGCTGTTTGTGTCTCCCCACACTCAGTGTGGGTGTGAGGAAAGCTCCTCTGAATCCTCCAGGATTTGTACAAAACACTCCCTCAGCCTGCTCCTGCTCCAGGGAACAGCTTGGTGCTGCTTTTTCCTACAGGAGCCCTGGATATTCCCAATATTCCTCCTCAGCAAGAGGAGAGCTATGGAAAACTTTTTGCACAGGAGCACATCCCGTGAAAGAAAAGAGTTTGTGTGAGCCAGAGGGGAAAAGAGATGTTATTGGACATTGTACAGTAAGGAATTCTGATTATAAAAGTTTTGCTCTTTCTTTCTTTCTTTCTTTCTCTCTCTTTCTCTCTCTCTTTCTCTCTTTCTCTCTCTTTTTCTCTTTATTTCTCTCTTTCTTTCTTTTTATTTTCCAGCATTTTTTCCAGCATGATTTGCTCTGAATGCATTCAGCTTTCTCACCACTCCACTCCACTGGAACAGGACTCCTCAGGACAGACCTCCACAGATTTTGCTCCTTTCCTGCCATTCTCAGACTCTCCCTTTGCCACAAATTCCATGTTTTGATGCTGCTGTGACCCCATGGGCAGCTGGGAATTTCTAAATCCACAGGGACTGGGAACCAAGCTGGCCTTGGACACATCCAGGGTGATATTTTGGGAGGTGTTTGCTGCAGGAATGAGCCATTCCCTAGGCAGGGATGATGAGGGATGACCCCTCACCAGCATTTCTCCTCTTCCTCCTCCTCCAAAGCACAAAAGCTGGATGGGACCTGCCCAGACTGGCCCAAAAATAGGATCAGGAGGTGCCAGCAGAGCAGGGATATTTGGGGTCTGGGAAGAGATCTGGGTGCCACTGGGCCAGGCCTGGGGTGGGCTGTCCCCTGTTGTCCCTGACTCTGGAATTCCTGGGTTCCTCTTGCCCCTCTCCTGAAGATTTCCAGGTGAAATGGGTTCATCTGAGCCACCTGCCCTGGGATTTATTGGGTTTCCCCAGATGCAACTGGTGAGCAACTGGGACACACTGGTATGGTCCCTGCAGGAGGTGAAGCCTCCTCCTCCTCCTGGAATGGGGAATTTAATGGAAGAAACCTATTAAATGTATGGAATAAACCCACAAACCCATCTGATAAACACAGCAGGTTGAGACTTTTCTCCCTTTTGAAAACCTCACAGGCAATTTAATTCTCTGTAAATCTCTAAAAAATGCCAGTGGATAAATCAAGAGGAGAAGCTGGAGCAGGGAATGCTCTGCCTGTGTTGGTTCCCACTGAAGGAAATTCAGGAGGGCAGAGGAAACCTTCCCAGAGTGGAGAAAAGAAGGATTCTTCAGAGCTCCTGGTGATTTCTCCATTTCAGTGACTCCTGGGAGTGGAAATGAGGAGCAAAACGCACATGGAAAAATCCAGGAGAGGCTGTTGAAAGTGCAGAGGTTGGATTAAATGATTTTTTATTAAGTAAAGACTCTGTTTCTATTGTCTGTGTTGTGCACTGAGCTGTGCAGCACCTCTGGAGTTGGGATCAGGATCAAATAATGGAATATCCTGGGCTGGAAGGGATCCCAGGGATTGAATCCAAGCCCTGGCCCTGCCCAGATCCCCCAACAATCCCATCCTGGGCACCCCTGGGAGTGGTATCCAAACGATCCTGGAGCTCTGGCATGAACCAGGCTGCTTCTCAGCTTCTTGCTGCTATTCAAAATGCCTTTTATTTTGTCACAATCCCTTTCTCCAGGTCAGGATTTGGATAGAAAAACAGCTGGGCTGGTGGTGAAGAGATCTCCATTTTTTTGAGGGAAATCCAGAAATGGAAGGAGATCAGAGATTTTGGGTGCCAGCCCCACCCTGGGTAAATCCCAGAGGGTCCCTGAGTGATGTCCGTGCTGGTTTTCCTATTCCTGCAGCACACATCCCAGTCTCATCCCAGCTCCATCCCTGCTCCCTGTCACGTGCAGGATCCACAACAGGGCCTGGCTCAGAGCCACATCCAGCTCCTGCCACTCCTGACTCAGCCCTGCAGCAAAACTCTGATTATCACCCTTGAATTGTGCCTGGGGAGCAACCAGGGAAAAAAAAATTCCATGATGAAAATCCCATAATGAAAATTCCATTTCTGCGGCCTGGTGTTCACGTTTTGGGCTGGGCTCCAGCGCTGTCACCTCCCGGCCAGAATGGAGGCAGCTGCCACTCCCATCCTGTGCTTCACATCCTGTTTCCACCACAGGCTGCACATTAAGGAGCCCTTGGCCAAGACAACATCACGTTGGGACAGCTGAGCCAGCAGTGGTGGCTGCTGGGGACACCAGGGGACAGGAGGTGGCTGCTGGGGACAGCAGAGGAGGAGAGGTGCTGTCCCCACAGGAGGACGAGAGCTGAGCAGAAAAACTGAACATTAAAGAGCTGACAAAAGCTGAAAATATCCATGGAATTGTCAAAGAGCTTTGTAGCCCTTGTTTTCCACTGCTAGGAGCCATCAGGGATCAGAGGAAGGGCAAGAGGAGGGCACAGGGTGGGAAAAGCTCTGCCCTGTCACCCCAGCTGTGGTGGCCCTTCAGGGCGTGCCTTCTGCTGGGACGAGCTCCTCCAAACCCACCTGGAGCTCCCAAAATCGCCACAGAATCCCAGAATGTGTGAGCTGGAGGGGACCTTAAAGGCCATCTCATCCCACCCCACCCATGGAGCATTTCTAAATGCACAGGGCTGGGATCCAGGGTGATATTTTGGAAAAAAAAATAAAATTATGGGCAGGGTTTGATGGTTTATCGCTCAGGATCTGACCCAGCCCCGAGTCCCTGGGAATGGGGCTGCTGGGGGGAGTTCCAGAGGTGAAATGGGCAGGATCTGCCTGCAGAGTCGGTGTGACATTCTTGTTTGCAACTTTTTCCCAGCTCCCTTTGGCACCGTTGGGTGGGAACAGAAAATAAAGCCTTGAGGAAACCCTGCCAGGACAAAAAGTGCTGGAAGTGCCTGGACGCAGAGCAGAGGCTGGAGGTTCAGGTGCACAGCAGCTGCTGGAGCCATGCTGCCCTGAGAAATCCCTGCTGCCACTGGAGCTGCAGGTCAGGAGGAAAAAGGAAATGGAACTCAGGATCCATTGTTGGGAACAATGGGAGAGATCCTGATAGGAGATCTCCTGCTGAGGAGAGGGCAGCTCCTGGGGCTGCAGGCCAGGGCTGGAGCTTGCAGGGAAACCTGGAGGAGCATGAGCATGGAAATAGTGGGAGACAGAAGAGACAGAGCTGCTGGGGCTGTGCCAAAGGAGCAATCCCTGGAGAACAGCTTGGGATCAATCCCTGATCCCCCTGGGGCAGCTCCAGCTCTCCCAGGGCTGCTCCATCTGCTCATCCCAGCCTGGGCCGATCCCGGGATTGTCCCAAGTGCAGCCCCTGGCCTTGTTGGAGCTCAGCAGATTCCCAGGGGCCCTTCTGGAGCTGCTGGTGCAGGTCCCTCCGGATGGCTCCTGCCGCATTCCCGCTGGCTCCCGCAGCTCTCGAGCCGGGTTTGTGCTGCTCCCTGCAGCCATTCCTTGAGAAAAGCTCCCTGGAGCTTCCACATGCCCAGCTGAGGGCTCCAGCTGGATCAGGACACCGGGGACCGAGTTTGGGGCAGTGATAACAACGTGTAAAACTGAAACAGGATGCCAGAGAAATATTACACGAGATAAGAGCAGTTATCAGCTGTAAAGAATGTTCTGCCGGCTTCTGATTGCTCCTATCTTCTATTTTTATCAGTTTCCTCCTGCTTGTCTCTGAACAAGTTTCCAGGTTTAGCAGGTCTGACCCAGCCAGCTGCAAATCAAGATAGTCCTGATAATTCCAAATGGCACAGGGCAACTCATTCCAGCCTCACAGAGCCTTTGGCTGGGAAGGATTTTCCAGCTGGACTCTTCAATCCCAGGGGTTTCATCTCCCATCCCTGCAGCGCTGAAGTAAAATAAATAATAATATTTTCTGCTGGTAAAATAAAACCCCACCTGCTGCAGGTGCAAGTTCTCCATGAGGAGGGAAATAAGAGCTTGGAGTTCTCCAGGATGGAGAAGGGAAAGGCTGAGCCCTCAGCAGGTCAGAGCTGCCTCGGAGCAGCACAGATTCTCTTCCCTGCCTGCAGATGAACTCCTGGATTCATTCCTGGGATGGGTTTCCCTCAGTGCTGCCCTCACCTTTCCTTCCAGCTGGAATTGGCACCTTGGCCGAGCCTGGGCCACGCTCACGGCTCTCTGAGGGTGGATTTAATGTGGGCAGGCAGGGACACATTTAAACTGACAGAAGGATTGGGTTGGAGACTGGGATGGCCCAGGGATCCAGGGGCAGCCCCAGCTGCTCTGGGAATTCCATCCCAGCCCCTGCCCACCCTGCCAGGGAGCAATTCCTCGTTCCCAAGATCCCATCAAATCCTACTCTGAAGGGGCCGATCCCGGGATTGTCCCAAGTGCAGCCCCTGGCCTTGTTGGAGCTCAGCAGATTCCCAGGGGCCCTTCTGGAGCTGCTGGTGCAGGTCCCTCCGGATGGCTCCTGCCGCATTCCCGCTGGCTCCCGCAGCTCTCGAGCCGGGTTTGTGCTGCTCCCTGCAGCCATTCCTTGAGAAAAGCTTCCTGGAGCTTCCACATGCCCAGCTGAGGGCTCCAGCTGGATCAGGACACCGGGGACCGAGTTTGGGGCAGTGATAACAACGTGTAAAACTGAAACAGGATGCCAGAGAAATATTACACGAGATAAGAGCAGTTATCAGCTGTAAAGAATGTTCTGCCGGCTTCTGATTGCTCCTATCTTCTATTTTTATCAGTTTCCTCCTGCTTGTCTCTGAACAAGTTTCCAGGTTTAGCAGGTCTGACCCAGCCAGCTGCAAATCAAGATAGTCCTGATAATTCCAAATGGCACAGGGCAACTCATTCCAGCCTCACAGAGCCTTTGGCTGGGAAGGATTTTCCAGCTGGACTCTTCAATCCCAGGGGTTTCATCTCCCATCCCTGCAGCGCTGAAGTAAAATAAATAATAATATTTTCTGCTGGTAAAATAAAACCCCACCTGCTGCAGGTGCAAGTTCTCCATGAGGAGGGAAATAAGAGCTTGGAGTTCTCCAGGATGGGGAGGGGAAAGGCTGAGCCCTCAGCAGGTCAGAGCTGCCTCGGAGCAGCACAGATTCTCTTCCCTGCCTGCAGATGAACTCCTGGATTCATTCCTGGGATGGGTTTCCCTCAGTGCTGCCCTCACCTTTCCTTCCAGCTGGAATTGGCACCTTGGCCGAGCCTGGGCCACGCTCACGGCTCTCTGAGGGTGGATTTAATGTGGGCAGGCAGGGACACATTTAAACTGACAGAAGGATTGGGTTGGAGACTGGGATGGCCCAGGGATCCAGGGGCAGCCCCAGCTGCTCTGGGAATTCCATCCCAGCCCCTGCCCACCCTGCCAGGGAGCAATTCCTCGTTCCCAAGATCCCATCAAATCCTACTCTGAAGCCATTCCCTGTGCTGTCCCTCCATCCCTTGTCCCCAGTCCCTCTGCAGCTCTCCTGGAGCCCCCTCAGGGCTGAGGTCTCCCTCAGGGGCTCTGAGCTCTCCCTGGATCCTCTCCTCTCCATGTGAGCACCCCCAGCTCTCCCAGAGCCCTCAGAACACCTCCATGGCTCCCTCTGGACTCACCCCCACACTCCCATGGCTTTTTCCAGGCCCGCCGTCATTCCCTGGAGCTGCAGGTGCCCCCGAGCCCTGGCTGCCCTGGGCAGGGAGCCGTGCCCAGCCGGCCCTGGGGGCTGCAAAGCCCGGCAGTCAGCTCCAGGTGAGGAATTCAGCGCTGACATTTCGATATTTGTGCAGCTCTGGGAGAGATCCCGGCAGGGCCCGGCCCTGGTTAATCGGGTGGAGAGAGGGGACGGGTGAGTGGGTGCCCCTGGGGAGGATCTGCCCCCTGCCCCGAGCCTGCGGAACAGGTTGGCAGGAAAAAACAACATCTGAGGCCACGAGCAGTGCTTGAAATTCAGATTTTATTGCTCTGTATAAGTGAAAAAAAAAACAGGGGGGTGGAAGAGAACTCCAAGACTGAAAAGTGGGAAGCCACCACAGGCACTCACCCAGGGGTGAGGGTGGCACAGCAAAGCTCCTCTCTTTTTTAAAATTTCAGTTTAAAAAAAAAGGCAGAGCTGCTAATAGGAAAAAAAAAAATGGGGTGCAATTAATGCTGAGCATCATCCTACTCACAAATAACCCCGATGGAGCTATGAAAATAAAATGACCCAAAATCCCTGAAAATACCTGGGGTGGAGAGAGAGCTGAGGAGGGAGCCCTGGGGATGAGCTTCACTCCCAGGGTTTAATGCCATTAAATCTTTTAACTGTTAAATTAAAGGGTTTAATGTCATTAAAAGCAATTTTTGGTGCAAGTTTAAGCCAAGTCCAGGGGCCTGTTTCTGCAAATCCTCTCCCAGGGCAAGTCCTAAACAGTGAGATCCCAAAAGAGCAGCGCCCAAGCTGAGAAATCAACATTTTTTCAGAGCTGGGCTTGGGTTTTCATTCCCCCAGAGGAAAAAGTGACTGGGATAATTAAGTTGCTGGAGATTTCCCAAGCTGCTCCAGACACCAAAAATATGGATCTTGTCCTCAGCTTAATGGAAGGCACTATATAAATATAATTTTAAAAAACCAGCCCTGTGTTTTGAGTGTCCTGAGTGCTCTGGGAACGCAGACACGGCTGGAATATTGCTCAGATGGAAGTGCAGTGCTAAAGAAGTGCCTGGAAAAGGGCTCTGCTGGGATTGCTTCCCTCTCCAAGCTCTCTGCCCTCACCTTGCCTTGGAAGCAGCTGCTCTGCTCCTCTCCCCAGCCTCCCCCAGTCTCTTCCCTCTCCAGCAGCTAAAAATGGGATTTGTGTCTGCAGGGCAGAAATAAAATCCCCACTCCTGCCCAGAGTGTTGCTTCCTTCTCCCTAAACCAGCTCCAAGCTGGCAAAGCTGTTCTTTTAGGGAACACAATGTCCAGGGGAGATGGATTTCTCCTTTCACAGGCAGGTGGAGGAGGGAAAAGGAGGGAAGGGCAGGAAAACCTTCCTGGATTTTGTGTTGGATCCTTGGATGGACGCCTGGGAGCTGCTCACGGAACCTGAGCTAAGCACAGACAGCACCTCTGGGTGATTCTACAGCAGAAATGATGGAATTGCTCTTCCCACAGTGGAAATTCCCTTCCCAGCCAGGGGCTGGCACTCGGGGCTCGTGCAATAATTAATTGGGATTGAAATTTGGGAATGTTCCCCACATCCATGGCACACACCCAGTCTTTGCACATGGATTTTGTTGCCAGGATCAGACCCCATCCATGGGAAGGAAATTAAATTGACTGGCCCCCAGGGAGACCTGCTAGGAATCAGAATTGATGTTGGAAAAGCCCTCCAAGATCTTTGAGTCCAGCCCCTAACCCAGCACTAACCATGTCCCCAAGTGCCACACCCATCCCAGTCACTAAAGTTTCCCTTCAAAGTCTGCATTCTTCCACGGAAATATTTTTCAGACAAAAAAATGGGAATCTTTTCCTAATATTTTATCACTAAGAGGTGCATGATTCTGAAGGAAACAGGTTAGCACAGCACTGCACTATTTATAAAATCATTATTCTAAGCTGGACAAAAATTCAAATAAAATCTTTCAGCTTCTATTTCCTGGGAGAATTTGGTCATTCTGGAATACGATTGTCTAAGCCATGCTTGGCAATTAACACCTCTGCCCTGTATTTGGTTCTAATGAGTCCTAATTAGGCTCTAATTTCACACCAGCAACGCTAAGATTTGCCTTTGTAGAGAGCCAGAATGTCTGTCCTATCCCATGGCATTTCTAAGTCAGCATTTCTTGTCTCAAGGTTTGCACACAGGTGCACACTGTGTAAGCCTTCTGTCAGGCTTGGAGAATTCCCTACAAATTCATTCCCCACTTTTCCCCCTCTCTCTTGAATGGAAAAACTTCTTTGATGGATCTCACAGATGAAGATGGGATTTCCTCTGTCTCCCTTTCCTGCTTCCCCTCCTCAGTGAGGGATTTACCTCTGGGAGCCTGGGTGTGATGCCTTGAGTTTCAGCTTTTCTATTTTTCAGATTCTGTACTGCTTTAGTGTGTAGCTCTGAGCTTCATATTGGGTGTTAGCAAGTTCTCTTCACAGGGCAGGGAGACAGAGCAATCCTTTTCCAGCTTGACCAAGGACAACTGGTACAAGCTCCAGGACTAAAATGTGTAAACAAGGGAGAATTGAAGAGAGAAAAACAAGCAGGAAAGGGCCTGCCCACCCTGCCAGGGCAGATTTATCCCCAAAATCCCCCCCAGCCTGAGGCCTGGGTCAGGAGGTGAAGCTGATGAGTCCGCCGCGTTCCGCGTGAATCCCGACGTTCCCTCACGGCGATTCCCACACGATGCCGGTGCCGGGCACTGGGGCAGCACTGGCATCTCCCAGATCCATCAGCTTCACCAGCACTGCTCCTCCAGCCTGGCCAGGCCCTGTGGCTCTGCAGAAGAGCCAGCAGCTCCCCTGGCCCACAGCAGGCACTGCTCACACCGTCCCCGTGCCGCGCACCATCCTCCCCCACCCCCGCTTCTCCCTAGGAAGATTTCTCCTCAGGGATCTTCATGCCCGGCTGCTCCACGGCCAGCTGGTTCTCCAGGACACAGCAGAGCTTGTAACTCTCGATGAGCTTGGCCTGGAGGTACTCCCTGTCCTTCTTGTGCCAGGCGTCGGTGGCGATGTAGGTGTTGTAGGGGTCGCGGGGCCCCTCGAGGCGCCGCGCCCGCAGGTTGGTCACCATCACCCCCACGGTGAAGAACCCAAAGAGCCCCAGCATGAGCAGCACGTAGATGATGGCCAGGCTGTCGCTGGCGCTGCTCTCCTGGGAAGGAGCTGAGCTGTTGGTCTGTTCCGGGCACTCCTGGAGCAGTTTGGAGAGGAGCAGGTTCAGGGCCGTGGTGTTCGACAGCACCAACATCTGGATTTTCTGTCCTTGGCGCTTCTTCCTTCCTGTGGCTGGAAAAGGATAAAAATCAGGGGGTGGCATCAGGTAAATGTCTGATTAAGCTCTTTTCTGACCCAGAGATGGGGTCAGCCTGCACAAGGCATCAGTTCAATGTGAAGAACCCCTCTCATCTCTCACCTGTAACCCAGCCAGGGCTGAGTCCACCCCCAGCAACAGCTCCAAAACCCCCTGGTGCTGCACAGCTGGTCTGTGTGATGTGGAGCTGGCACAGATCTCACCCCGAGCTCCCTGCTGCTGTTTGGAGTTCAGGACTCCCTCCCTGAGCCCCCCAGGCAGGAGCAGTGTCCCAGCCAGAGGGACAGCTCTGATCTCTGCTCTGGGACAGGGGCAGCACCCAGGGAGGGGCTGGAGCTGGGCCAGGAGGGATTTAAGTTGGATTTTAGGGAAAGGTTCTTCCCCAGAGGCTGCTGGCACTGCCCAGGCTGCCCAGGGAATGGGCACGGCCCCGAGGCTGCCAGAGCTCCAGGAGCAGGAGATGGGGACACCCAGAAGCTCCTGGAAGGCCAAAGCCTCGCAGGCACAGCCTCTGCTCTGCCAGTCTCACACAGGAGGCTGAAGGGTCCTTTTCCCTTTCCAATCCATCTGTAAATCACTTAATGAGAGGAACCCTGTCAGCACTGCATTCCCAAATCCTCAGCAGCCAGGCAACATCAAATCATGAAATCATTTTGGGGTTGAGAGGGACCTCAAAGCCCACCCAGTGCCACCCCTGCCATGGCAGGGACACCTTCCCCTGTGCCAGGCTGCTCCAGCCCCAGTGTCCAGCCTGGCCTTGGGCACTGCCAGGGATCCAGGGGCAGCCCCAGCTGCTCTGGGAATCCCATCCCAGACCCTGCCCACCCTGCCAGGGAGGAAATTGTTCCTAATATCTGATCCAAACCTGTAATTTTTCAGTTGGAAGCCATTCCCTGGAAATTGTCTCTCTCCAGGTTTCCTGGGGCTCCTTCAGGCCCTGCAAGGCCACCCTGAGCTCAGCCCAAAGCTTCTCCTGTGCAGCTGAACAATCCCAGCTGTGCCAGCCTTTCCTCATCCATGACTGACAGCCCCACCACAGCCCCTCAGTTAAAAGAGTCTGGAAAAGAAGACACCAACGTCCCTGGACCACCTGAATGGGGCATTGTCACTCAAGGTGACCTTGGCACCCCCTGGGGTGGCTCTCAGGGCTTCCCACAACTTTAAATCCACGGCAGCAGCTCAGCAAATCCTTCTCCAGAACACTCAGCCATTGTTGTTGGGGGGTTTTGAGGAGGAAGTACATCAGAACCATTTCTAATCCATCCAGGCTGAGAAGGAGCCCGGGGCAGGAGTGACACCTCTGGCAGGGGATGGTGGCAGCTCAGGGATGTTTTCCAGGAGCTCTGCGTGGGAGGGAGCTGAGCTGGGCACAGCCTGCAGCTGCTGGGAATGATCCTGCAGGAACAGCAGGTACCTGGAGGCTTCCTTGGGTTTGTTTGTGCCTTGCTGTGGAATGAAAGCTGCACAAGGAGCTGCTGAAACAGAGGGACAGAGCCAGGGCTCTGCTCTTGTCCCCAACGTCCCTCAGGAGGAGAACATTTCCCTGGAGTATTCACAGCCAAGGGAACGCAGCAGGCATGGAGAGGGTCACACACGGGAATGAATTGTTAATTAATGAGTCCTTGTGATGATTTTCACTGTGAATTCTTTATCTGAGCACTCACGGGTCTGAGGCTGAAACACTGAGAATTTCAGCACGGGGTGGGGAATTCTTGTGGAATCCTGGAATGGTTTGGGTGGGAAGGACTTTAAATCCCAGCCAGTGCCACCCCTGCCATGGCAGGGACACCTTCCCCTGTGCCAGGCTGCTCCAGCCCCAGTGTCCAGCCTGGCCTTGGGCACTGCCAGGGATCCAGGGGCAGCCCCAGCTGCTCTGGGAATTCCATCCCAGCCCCTGCCCACCCTGCCAGGGAACAATTCCTCATTACCGTCCCAGCCCAAACCATTCCAGGATTCCATAAAAACTGACTCTTGGCTGCCTCTATTTCTCTTCCCTGCTGAGGCTTCAATGTGATTTTTATCACACAAACCGAGCTGGATGTGAAGTGACAGATTTTAACAGCGTTTTCTCAGCTCTCCCAAATCAGAGCACCTCTATTTTCATTTCCACCAAGCAAACATCTCCAACCCTCTCTCCTATCGCTGCCAAAGCATCAGCAGCCAGCCCCAGAAACCCAGGCATTTTAGAGGAACACTCACCTTTAGAAAACACAGCTCTATCACCATTTCCTGTGGTTTGATGACACAGAAATAAAGCCTTTGCTACTCTCAGAGCAAAAAACCAGCACAGCACATCACCCACCTCCCAGATTTCCTGCCTTCCAAACGTCCTGCTGCTTCTGCAGTGCCATGAAGGATCCAGTGACCTCCCTGGCTCGTTTCCCTGCCATTCCTTCAGGGATGAGTAGCTCTGACACCGTTCCCATTGCACAAGGGAGCCCCATTTCCTCACCCCAGCTGCCGGGAATTTTGCAACCCGGCAGCATCCAGGGCACTGCTGCTGCCCGGGCCGGGAGGGAGAGCTGCTGCAGGGGGGGATCTGCAGCTCTGGGCTCTGCAAGCGCCTCCCGCAGCCCCCAGCTGTGCACGGCAGCTCTGCAGCCTCTCCTGCCTGCCCAGGCCCGTCCTTCCCTGCTCACCTGGGCAGCAGCACCGCAGCTCCTGGGCAAAGAGCAGCACCTGTGCACTGGGGACACTGAATTGTCCCCAAATCTCCAGTGAATTGTCCCCAAACCCCACTGAATTGTCCCCAAATCTCCAGTGAATTGTCCCCAAATCTCCAGTGAATTGTCCCCAAACCCCCACTGAATTGTCCCCAAACCCCACTGAATTGTCCCCAAATCTCCAGTGAATTGTCCCCAAATCTCCAGTGAATTGTCCCCAAACCCCACTGAATTGTCTCCAGATCTCCAGTGAATTGTCCCCAAATCCCCAGTGAACTGTCCCCAAATCCCCACTGAGTGAATTGTCCCCAGACCTCCAGTGAGATGTCCTCAAACCCCACTGAATTGTTCCCAAACCCCCACTGAGTGAACTGTCCCCAAACCCCCACTGAATTGTCCCCAAACCCCTACTGAGTGTGAATTATCCCCAAACCCCCACTGAGTTGTCCTCAAATCCCACTGAATTGTCCCCAAACACCCACTGAGTGAATTGTCCCCAAATCCCCAGTGAACTGTCCCCAAATCCCCACTGAGTGAATTGTCCCCAGACCTCCAGTGAGATGTCCTCAAACCCTACTGAATTGTCCCCAAACCCCCACTGAATTGTCCACAAATTCCACTGAATTGTCCCCAAACCCGCACTGAGTGAACTGTCCCCAAACCTCTGGTGAACTGTCCCCAGACCTCCGGTGAACTGTCCCCAAACCCCACTTTTCTCTGATCACAAGCCAGCAGTTCAGTTTCCTTGCACACATCATGCAGATATCCCGCTATTCCAAAGTGGGAACTCCAGCACTCCCTAAAAGCCACCCATCCCGGCGAATCCCGGGCTGCAGCAGCCTGGGGGCTGCTCCCAGCCCCGGGGAGCAAACACCGGCACGGCTGGAACGGCGAACAAACCCCGGCAGCTCTGCTCCTCCATCGGTTCAGCTCTGCTGAGCTCCCGGGCTCCTGGACATTCCCATTTTTCCAGCAGCCCCGCTCCCATCCCGGGCTGCCCGGACACACCTGCGGGGCTCCAGCCCCTCGTGGAGATGGAGATGCCAGCCCTGGGGATGGGCGTGGGGCTGAGCTGGCTCCGGCTGCTGCAGGGCCACCAGCCCGGCTGTCACTGTCCCGTCCTGGCAGAGGCGAGCGGGGAAAAGCCGGGCTGGGAGGAGGAGGAGGAGGAGGGAGGGAAGGAGGAAGGGAGGGAGGGCAGCAGAGCCGTGCCCGCTGCAGGTGCCCAGGTGGGAGGTGCTGAGGGGGCACCGCAGCTCCTGGCATGGGAGTTGTGCAGCCAGAGCAGCACAGGAGAGAGGGAAACATGGAATTCCTGGGTGGGAATAAACCCCCAGGGATCCCCCAGTGCCACCCTGCCCTGCCCAGAGTCCCACCAACCCCAGCCTGGGCATCCCTGGCAGTGCTGGCCAAAGGCTCCTGGAGCTCCGGCAGCCTCGGGGCCGTGCCCATTCCCTGGGCAGCCTGGGCAGTGCCAGCAGCCTCTGGGGAAGAGCCTTTCTCTAAAATCCAACCTAAATCCCTCCTGGGCCAGCCCCAGCCCCTCCCTGGGTCCTGCAGCCCTGGGAGCTCCGAGCTCAGGCTGCTCTGCTCCAGGAAGGCTCCGGGGGTTGGGACATTCCCAGTGATTCCCTGGCCCCCTGGCACTCCTTGAGCTCCATCCTGCAGGGATATTGCACATTTTGGGCCGGGAGCAGGAAGGGGAGGTCATTGCAGGGCTCCCCTCTAACACCTCCCTGAAGGGAGACTCCCTGCAGCCAGCACCAAAACCTCAAAATCCCACCCCAAATCTCACCCTCTGCTTCCCATGGGAGGGAGAAGCGTCTGTGGGTATCCCTGAGCCACAGGGGGCTCAGCAGTGCCCACCTGGAAGCTACAAAATGAATTTATCAGCCTTGAAAGATGCATTTGAGCTCCTTTGGAGGATGCTGCTGGTGTGGGGTGACATCTCCTCAGCATTCCCATCCTTCCCAAGGGATAACATCCCCTCAGCATTCCCATCCCTCCTGTGGGGTGAAATCCCCTCAGCATTCCTGGGCCAGGGCACATCCCAATCCATCCCATTCCATGGCTCTGGCAGGGACAGTGGCCCCCAGACTCTCATCAGCTGCAGTAAACAGGGATGGGATGGGATGGGATGGGATGGGATGGGATGGGATGGGATGGGATGGGATGGGATGGGATGGGATGGATTGGATGGGGATTTGGATTGGGATGGGGATTGGGATGGGGTGGGATACAGTGGGATGGGATGGGATTCAGATTCAGATTGGGATGGGATGGGTTGGGAGGGATTGATGGGATGGGATGGGATAGGAGAGATTGGGATAGATGGAATGGGATTGGGATTGGGATGGGATGGGATGGGATAAAATAGGATGGGATTGGTTTAATATTCAGATTGGGATGGGATGCGATGGGTTGGGTTGGGATTGGGTGGGATGGGATTGATGGGATAGGGTGGGATGAGATGGGATGGGATTGATGGGATGGGCTGGGATTGATGGGATGGGGTTGGATGGGATGGAGATTGGGATTGGGATTGGGAGTGGGATTGGGATGGGTTGGGATGGGTTGGGATGTTATGGGATGAGAGATGGGATGGAATGGGAGGGGATGGGATGGAGATTGGGATGGGGTGGGATTGGGTGGGATTGGATTCAGATTCAAATTGGGATGGGATGCGTTGGTAGGGATTTGGATGGATGGGATTGGATTGAAATTGGGATTGGGATGGGATGGAATGGGATGGAGTGATGGGATGGGATGGAGCAATGGGATGGGATGGGATGGGATGGAGCAATGGGATGGGATGGGATGGGATGGGATGGGATGGGATGGAGCGGCAGCCTCGGGGCCGTGCCCATTCCCTGGGCAGCCTGGGCAGTGCCAGCAGCCTCTGGGGAAGAACCTTTCCCTAAAATCCAACCTAAATCCCTCCTGGGCCAGCCCCAGCCCCTCCCTGGGTCCTGCAGCCCTGGGAGCTCCGAGCTCAGGCTGCTCTGCTCCAGGAAGGCTCCGGGGGTTGGGACATTCCCAGTGATTCCCTGGCCCCCTGGCACTCCTTGAGCTCCATCCTGCAGGGATATTGCACATTTTGGGCCGGGAGCAGGAAGGGGAGGTCATTGCAGGGCTCCCCTCTAACACCTCCCTGAAGGGAGACTCCCTGCAGCCAGCACCAAAACCTCAAAATCCCACCCCAAATCTCACCCTCTGCTTCCCATGGGAGGGAGAAGCGTCTGTGGGTATCCCTGAGCCACAGGGGGCTCAGCAGTGCCCACCTGGAAGCTACAAAATGAATTTATCAGCCTTGAAAGATGCATTTGAGCTCCTTTGGAGGATGCTGCTGGTGTGGGGTGACATCTCCTCAGCATTCCCATCCTTCCCAAGGGATAACATCCCCTCAGCATTCCCATCCCTCCTGTGGGGTGAAATCCCCTCAGCATTCCTGGGCCAGGGCACATCCCAATCCATCCCATTCCATGGCTCTGGCAGGGACAGTGGCCCCCAGACTCTCATCAGCTGCAGTAAACAGGGATGGGATGGGATGGGATGGGATGGGATGGATTGGGTGGAGATTGGGTTTGGGAAAGGGATTGGGATGGGGTGGGATACAATGGGATGGGATTCAGATTCAGATTGGGATGGGATGGGTTGGGAGGGATTGGGTGGGATGGGATTGGGATTGGGATTGGGATTGGGATTGGGATTGGGATGGGATGGGATGGGATGGGATAAAATAGGATGGGATTGGTTTAATATTCAGATTGGGATGGGATGCGATGGGTTGGGTTGGGATTGGGTGGGATGGGATTGATGGGATAGGGTGGGATGAGATGGGATGGGATTGATGGGATGGGCTGGGATTGATGGGATGGGGTTGGATGGGATGGAGATTGGGATTGGGATTGGGAGTGGGATTGGGATGGGTTGGGATGGGTTGGGATGTTATGGGATGATGGGATGGGATGGGACAATGGGATGGCATGGGATGGCATGGGATGGCATGGCATGGGATGGGATGGGATAATGGGATGGCATGGGACGGGACAATGGGATGGGATAATGGGATGGGATGGCCCCTCCTTGCATGACACTCTTTTCTAGCTGCTGTTGCCTGGGCAGCAGCTGGGGAAAGGAATTGAGGTGGTGATGGAGGCATTCAACAAACGGATGAAAATATCTCAGCTGCTCACTTTTCCAGAGCTTTATTCCATTTTTCCTCAGGGTGAGGATGCAGCCCCTGCTTCCCTTGCCTGAGCTGCTGCTGCCTCTCAGAGAAGGAGCAGGCTGTGGGATTCATTTCCAGGCTGGCCCAAATCTCTTTTCTGCCTGCCCAGTTTCCCCTCTCCAGGGCAGCCCAGTTCAGTTCTCCCCTGCCCCTGGGAAGCCTGGAGCAGGATCTGATCCTCTTCTTTTCACAGCCCCCAGGGAATTCCCCCTTCTGGGTGAGTTTTAAAGCCTGGCACGGGAGCTGGGGTACCAGGAAGAGGGAGAAGCTGAAGGGGTGGCCCAGGCTCAGGAGGAGTCACAGGGAGGAGATTCCCTTCCCCAGACCAGTGGCACCAGTTTGAGGCCAAGCAGGGCCACCAAGACCCTGGGATGTGAAGGAATGTCGTGCCTGGGTGTGTGATCTCCCAAATGACTGAAGGGTGTCCCAGAGTTTAACCCAGCCCGGGAACATCCCCAGGAAAAGCTGTGGGAGGACGGGCCGGGGCTGATTAGGGAAAGTGCACTTGTGGATAAATGCATTTGATGAAATAAATGGGTTAAATCAGCAATGCTGAAGGCTCAGAAATGGGGTTAGGGCAGCAAAGGCTCCCTCTGGGGTGGCCACAGCGTGTTGGATCCAGGAGAGATCCATGAGGGAGGAGGAGGAGGAGGAAGAGGAGGAAGAGGAGGAGGGTTTTGAGGGTCAGTGACAGCAGAGTCAGGCCCTGCTTCCTCCTCATGGGGGAAATCTGGGACAAAACCAGATCCTGGCACTTCCCGGGCCAGCCTGCCTCTTCCCTGAATGCTGGGAAGGGGGTGTGGGACAGGAGCAAGGGTCTGGGGTGGCACAGGGTCTGGGGTGGCAGAGGTGGCCGTGCCAGGGCAGGGAGCTGTCAGGGCAGGCCGGGCACAAAGAGGGCACTGCAGCCATTCCCTGTCCCCTTCTCCCAGGGCAGGGCTCTGGTGTCCCCCAGCCAGCTGTGGGGTCACCCTGCCACCCCACGGGACACAGGGGGACAGGGGGGCTCTGCTGAGCCCTGGTGACATCCCAGCTCCCTGCTGGGGCCAGCTCGGGAATTCCAGCCCTGGGAGGAGCTGGAGCTGCTGCAGAGAGCCCAGAGGAGGCTCCAGGATGAGCAGAGGGATGGAGCAGCTCTGCTGGCAGGAAAGGCTGGCACAGCTGGGATTGTTCAGCTGCACAGGAGAAGCTTTGGGCTGAGCTCAGGGTGGCCTTGCAGGGCCTGAAGGAGCCCCAGGAAACCTGGAGAGAGACAATTTCCAGGGGATGCAGGGACAGCACACAGGGAATGGCTTCCAACTGAAAAATTACAGGTTTAGATCAGATATGAGGAACAATTTCCTCCCTGGCAGGGTGGGCAGGGGCTGGGATGGAATTCCCAGAGCAGCTGGGGCTGCCCCTGGATCCCTGGCAGTGCCCAAGGCCAGGCTGGACACTGGGGCTGGAGCAGCCTGGCACAGTGGAAGGTGTCCCTGCCATGGAACAGGATGAGCTTTAAGGTCCTTTCCAAACCTTTTATGCCATTTTAGGATTCATTCTCTGGGATCTCAGAGTCTGTGGGCCCCGCTCCCCTCCCAGTCCCTCCAGTGTCACCTCCAGCCCAGGCAAGGTTGTGTCTCCAGCAGAGCAGATCTGTCACTTCTGTTTGACTTTGGGGGGACTTGAGAGCGCCTGTGACTGGGAGATTATTATTTAATATATTTTTTAAAAGCTCCAACTCGGTGTAGGAATCCTTTTTGCCCTCCTGGATCTGTCAGTAGCCACAGATTTCATTTTCCCCAGGTCAATGACGACCTGTGGAGTGATGGGATCCCTCAGGAAGTTTTCTCTGGAAGGTGACAAAGGACATTTCCCAGCACAGGGGCTTGCAGATCTCTTGAAACCGCATTCCTGGAAGCCTTTGGGTTTTAAATTTGCCTCATTTTTTTTGTTTTGAGGAAAGAAACACTGAAATAAGAATGGGGAGCAGACACTTTAAAGTTTAAATACACTTTATAGTGTATTTAACTTTAACTTTAAAGTTAAAATTCACTTTATTCTTTCAATGGAATTCCCATTTTCCTTGAAAAGCTGCTGCTGTGGCCCTTGTACAGGAATAGATGAGGTCTAACATGTTTCTGTCCAGGTCTTTTTCTGTGGCATGGTAACCCCTGAAAACAAGGGGGAAGGACCAGAGCTGTACAAACCCTCCCTGGCAGAGTTCTCTGGGCTCCTGAGCAAGAGGGAGGGAGAAATAATTCAGAATTCATTCAATAATTCAGAATTCATTCAGAAATAATTTGGTTTGTGGCCACACAGTGCCACAAGCTGGGCCCAGCTCTGCTCCCTTGGCCAAGCCCAGGGGACAGGAGGTGGCCAGGCCCTTCTGCAGCTCCATCCCCCACCCCAAGCCTGTCCCCCCATCACAGAGCTCTGCTGCCCAAGGGCTTGGCCAGCCCCTGGGGATGGCACCTCCAGTCCAGCCCAAACCCTGCAGAGATCATTTTGGATTGAGGTTTTCCAAGTCACCCTACAAAGGATGGCCAAGAGGGGGGCATAATCCACCTGCTGCTATCCCAGCATTAATACAATTAATTAATTAATTCATTACCACCCCAAAGCCCTAAAAACAGGGGTTTGGAGCACCTGGTTCCCCCCTTTGCACCATCTGTGCCAGGATCCAGAGCTTCCCTTGGCAGCAGCAGCGAGGCCACAGCTCAGGGATGCAGCTCAGGGAGCTGTGGGATTTCCTGCAGCTGGGAAAACTGGCTGCACTCTGCAGCCTGCCACTGAAATGCAGTTTAGAGTGGAAAAAAACCCCGAAAACCCAGTGTTAAATGAAAGATGTGCTGACAGCTGCAGCTTTGGAAGGGGCTGGATGGAGAGGCTTCAAACCCCCGGAGCCACTGAATGCCATTCCATGGAATTCCTGTCCTTCACAGGAGCTCTGAGCCCTCAGCTGAGGCACAGGGACTGCAGAGTTGATTTTGGTGAGGATGATTCAGATGGGGCACCACCGATCACCACTCACGGCTTTAATGACCAGACACAGGAAATTTGGATTAGTGCTGACCAAAGCTGGAGTTTATTGTTCCCAAGGGTCCTGGGAAGGTTCCTCCCTGAGCCACAAACTCATCCCCACTGGCACAGGGTGCCCAGAGCAGCTGGGGCTGCCCCTGGATCCCTGGCAGTGCCCAAGGCCAGGCTGGACACTGGGGCTGGAGCAGCCTGGCACAGGGGAAGGTGTCCCTGCCATGGCAGGGGTGGCACTGGGTGGGATTTAGAGCCCCTGCCAACCCAATCCAGTCTGGGATTCTGGGATCCCCTGAGAGATTATTTGGGTTATCAGCTCCCACAGGCTGAGCAGAACCCTCTGGGATCTAGGACGAGGGAGGCCTCTGCCAACCGAATCCAGTCTGGGATTCTGGGATCCCCTGAGAGATTATTTGGGTTATCAGCTCCCACAGGCTGAGCAGAACCCTCTGGGATCTAGGACGAGGGAGGAAGGCGAGACCCTGGATCCCAAGCACAAACAGACATCCCAGGAGCACACAGAATCCCAGAATGGGTTGGGTTGGAAGGACCTTAAAGATCATTTTGTCCCAGCCCTGCCATGGCAGGGATGCCTTCCACTGGCCCAGGCTGCTCCACCCCCAGTGTCCAGCCTGAATCACCACATCCCTGGAGCTTGGTTCATCCTCCCAGCATTTAAAGTATTGAAGATCTGACCTGGTGGATCTCCTTTGATCCTTCAGCAAAAATATTATTGAATCTTTGGATTTTCCTCCACAGAATCCAACCACCTCAGAGGGCATTTTGTACCCCCATTTTTATCTGCAGATCCCCAAATCCCTGGGGCAGGCACAGCCCTCCCAGCCCAGGCAGTGCCAGCTGTGCCCCATGGCCACCTTGTCCCCAGCCCAGAGCACTCAGTGCCACCCCCAGGGGACACCTGCAGGGATGGGCACTGCAAAGCTCCCTGGGCAGCCCCTGCCAAGGCCTGAGCACCCTTTCCATGGGGAAACTCCTCCCAGCACACTGAGAAGCAGAGATGTTTTATGCTCAGAAACCAATTTTCATGGTGGTGCTGCTAGAAAAATGAAAGATTCCCCCATGGTGCAGCAAAAAGGATCTGTCCAAACATCCCCTCCAAGCTCCCAGGAATTTGCACCAAATCCCTGGGGAATGTCAGGAGAGGAGGCTCCTCCATGCACAAGGAAGGACCTCAAAAATACCCCCAGTTCAGGGAAAGAGCAGATCACAGGGGCAGGGGAACTTCTGTCCTGAGAAGCAAAACTGGGAAAGGCATTTCTGTTAACTGGGGAGGGAGCAGGGGCAGGGGAACTTCTGTCCTGAGAAGCAAAACTGGGAAAGGCCTTTGTCTTAACTGGGCTGAGCTTTCTGCCCACGCCACCTGGAGCAGGTGAGCCCCAGCCTTGCCTCCCTTATCAAGGAAGTTTTTCAGAGGCAGCAGCAGCCCTGAGTGATTTCTTTATCTCATTTCCTCTTCTTTAGAAGTGCCTGTGTTATGGTGTGAGGCCCAGATAAGCTTTTCTCTCCAGGCAGCCCCTGTGTGTCTTCCTGCTGGGCTGGTTTTTCCCTGAGAGCACACAGATGGGGGCAGCAGCAGCTGATTCCCAATTCCCACCCTTCCCAAAGCTCAGGAGTCTCAGCTCCTGCTCCACTGATCCCCAGTGGAGTGAGAGGGTCAGGAGTTCTCCTGGATGTGCTACACCCCTGCAGCCTTCACTGGAGAGCTGGTGTGGATTTGTGTAAGAACAGATTTGCTCTGTCCTGAGCTGCTCATCCCTCCTTAGCCCAATTTTCCATGGATTCAACCATGTTAGAAGGAGCAAATTCATTCCAAGTGTGGTGTGACTGAAGTCAAACCTCATTCATGGTCTCCAGCCAGAGCCAGAACTGCTGGAATTGCTCCCAAAATCCCTTCCTGAGCAGCAGCAGAGGAGCCAGGCCATGGAAATGGGAAAGGTTTGGGTTGGGATGGACCTTTAGGATCATCCAATTTCATGGGCAGGATTTCCACTATCTCAGCTTGTTCCGGCCTGGCCTTGGACACTTCCAGGGATGAGACAGCCACAGCTTCTCCTGGACTTTTGGAAGGTGTCCACATGGCAGGGGTGGCACTGGATGGGCTGTAGGCTCCCTCCCATCCCAGTCCATGCTGGGATTCCATGGCCATTCCCAGGTTAGCACAAGGGGTCAGGGCAGTGTTTATGTGGCCTCTCTGCTCACCTGTGTGGGCTGAGCTTGTGCAAATCCACTCAGCTTTGAAATCCTTACCTGGCTGAGGAGGAGAACACCAAGTCCTTCTTCCAGGCAAATCCTTCCCTTCCTTCTCCAGGTGGAACTTCCCAGGACCACTGAGGCTGGAGGAGACCTCCAAGGCTGAGCCCAGCACTGCCCAAAGGCTGCTCCTGCTCAGCTCCTGCTTCACTAAAAACTCTCAGAGCTGGGGCGTGTGAGAGGTGGAGGAAGTGCTGATGCTGATAATAAATTGATTTTGGAGTGATCATCTGCCCTCAGCATCTGAGGAGGGACAGAGCCAGAGCTCCCCGAGGTGCCCGAGGCTGCAGCTGCCCCTGCCAACATCCTGGCACTGCTCAAAGCGAAATTTTTAACTTAAAATTCATCTCATCCACATCCATTCATGTCCTGCCATGGACAGGGACACCTTCCACTGTCCCAGGCTGCTCCAAGCCCTGTCCTGGGGCTGGGACACTTCCAAGAATGGGGCAACCACAGCCTTTCTAAGCTCTCTGAACTTCAGAGCTCCTTCCTTCTCCTGAGCTTTCTGCTGCACTTTGCATGAGTGATAAATGTGTTTTCCTTTCTTTCTTTTACATCTGACAAGAAAAAAATGGACAGTATAGGGAGGGGCTGGGGTTTAGGGCTCTACTGGAAATGTTATGGATCATCAGAGCTCCAGGGGGAATTTACAGAAGATTTCCAGTACCTGAAGGGGCTTCAGGAGGGCTGGAGAGGGACTTTTTACAAGGAGATGAAATGACAGGAGAAGGAATTTAATATTAGGGAGG
Organism: Pyrgilauda ruficollis; assembly: GCF_017590135.1. Lineage (NCBI taxonomy): Eukaryota > Metazoa > Chordata > Aves > Passeriformes > Passeridae > Pyrgilauda > Pyrgilauda ruficollis. Next base: position 31,217 of record NW_024525134.1, read on the forward strand.
AATTGTTCCCTGGCAGGGTGGGCAGGGGCTGGGATGGAATTCCCAGAGCAGCTGGGGCTGCCCCTGGATCCCTGGCAGTGCCCAAGGCCAGGCTGGACACTGGGGCTGGAGCAGCCTGGCACAGGGGAAGGTGTCCCTGCCGTGGCTCTGGGTGGGATTTGAGGTCCTCCCAAGCCAAAGCTGTCTGGAATTCTGTGCCCACATGGATGCTGTGGATGGACAGGACCAGGCACAGCCCCCAAAGTCCTTCCCAGCCCATTCCCCAGCCCTGAATCTCACCCAGGTCCTTCCTGCTCTGCTCCTGCCCTTGCCCTGCACTTCTCAGGTGCACATTTATCCACACAGGTACTTTTTCCTCTCACCCCTTATATTTTCCTTACTTCAGGCATTTCTTTTCCTTCTGGGCAAACAAGTCATCCCAGTTTTTTTGAGTTCCCTCCCTCTCAAAACAATAGGTCAGGTAGGAGTGAAACTGTCCCTCCTTAAGCCAGGCTGCCACAAATTCCTCCTGCTTTCAGTAAGGGACTGGTGCTAAACTCAGGATTCTCCTTCTTCCCTGGCCAGCAGGAAAGGCTGAATCCTGCTCAGCATCTCAGTCAGGACTGAAAAAGCCTCTGGTGTTGCCCATCCTGGGTTTGTTGCCTCAGTCACAATCCAGGGGTTACACCAGCACAAGAAAGGGATGAGCTGACCTTAATGACAAGGTTTGTGAAAGAGTTGGACTTAATTTCTGAGATGTTTTAATGAACTACTCTGGCTCCCTCCTTCTAAAAATTCCCAACCCTCTGCTGCCTCCTGACTGAAAAGGAAACACCCTCAGAGAACAGGGTGCAGGTGAAGGAAAGGCTGAGGGTGCAAACAGCTTCAGACCCACCCAGAGACACTTTGGAACACTCAAATTTACCGTGGGAGAGAGGATCTTTCATGGAAATCCCAAACTGCTACAAAACCCATTGGATTTTGCAGAATTCCCAAATCCCTGGTGCTGGCACAGCCCTCCCAGCCCAGGCAGTGCCAGCTGTGCCCCATGGCCACCTTGTCCCCAGCCCAGAGCACTCAGTGCCACCCCCAGGGGACACCTGCAGGGATGGGCACTGCAAAGCTCCCTGGGCAGCCCCTGCCAAGGCCTGAGCACCCTTTCCATGGGCAAATTCCTGCTGCTGTCCCAGCTGAGAGTAGTTTTGGATTAGAAACTGGGAAGCAATCTTGTCTGTGAAGGTGGAAAGGCCCTGGCACAGAGCAGCTGGGATCCCTGGAATGTTCAGTTCCAGGCTGGACACTGAGGCTGGAGCAGCCTGGGACAGTGGGAGGTGTCCCTGCCATGGCAGGGTGGCACTGGGTGATCCTGAAGGTCCCTTCCAACTCAGCCATTCCATAACTCCGTGATCACCCCACCATGCCATTCCTAATGCCATGACTAAAGGATTTACTAATTTTAAACCTCCTTTGTTTGTTCCACACAAGGAAGTGGAAAAAGTGCATTCCTGTTGATCAACCCCTCTGCCAGATCCAGCACATTATTCCTTTTGTTTGCAAAGTTTCATTTCCAAACGCCATCCATTAACCACAGCCCATTCATGCAGCACTTTGACCATCCAGCAGAGCTCACCAAAGGGATTTTTTTATCCTGCTGTTATGACCAGCTCCACTCCCATTAAAAAGCTCAGCAGGGCATCACCTTTTAACCCAAAGTGAAAACAATAAGTGGGATTTTTATCCATTTAGGAGCTTTAACCACCTGTGACATCACGGGAATGCTCTGGAAGTGAGGAGCACTGGGAATGATGAGGGGCTGGGAGCTGGGGTTTGTTTGGAATTCTCCTCCACACAGCTCTGCCCCAGCAAAGCTGAGCTTTAACATCTTCACTGCTTCCATCCTTCACTACATGTAATAAAGCTTCTGATGGCAAATTAATTAAACACGTTGACAGCTGTGATTTAATTGTGGGGGGATGAGGGAGCCTCTTGGAAAGAGTCAAAGAGAGGTGTCCCTCAGAGTGAGGCTTTCTAGGGCAAGGCAGTGGCTGGAAAAGTTTGCTCCACTGCACTTGAAGTTCAAAATTAACTCCTTATTTTTCCACACAACATAAAAACGTTCCATAGGAATTTTTTCTTTTGAATCTCACCCAAAAATTCATGTTTGGTGTGAGAGGGACCTTAAATGCCATCCCATTCCAGCCCTGCCATGGGCAGGGACACTTTCCACTCTGCCAGGCTGTTCCAATCCCTGTCCAGCCTTGCAGAGGTGTCCATGACCTGGGTGCTGCTCATCACACCAGTCAATAAGCCAGGACACAAACCTGCTTAAAATACCAAGAAACAAACCTGAAATAATCAAGGAATCAACACTTCCATTTAATTAAAGCTGCAACATCCAAATTCTGCAGTGGGTTTGGATCACAGAATGGGTTGGGTTTGGCATTGTTTATTTTTTTAGAAACTGAGATCAAAACCAAATTATCTGCAAATGTGGCTTTTACAGGGCCAAAGAATCATCAGGGTTGGAAGAGACCTTGAAAATCCCCCAGCACCACCAGCATCATCCCAAGGGCCACATCCTGAACACTCCCAGAGACTCCAGCACCTCCCTGGGGAGCTCATCCCAAGGCCTGACCACTCTGCCAGGGAAAAATATCCTGTAATACCCATTCTGCACCTCTGTGACCTCCCAACAGCACTCTGGAGAGCACAGATCCAGCCTGTGGTGGCTGGGCCAGGCCTCCAGCAGCCACCCCTGGCCAGGTGTGTCCAACCAAGGCTGCTTTTCCTTTCAAGGTGTGCCAGGATTTCCCTCCATGCCCCAAACAGCCACTGGCCAACAAAGCAAATGCACTCAGGGCAAAGTCAGTGCAAATAATTGGGGAGTTTTCTGCAGTTCAAAAGGAGGAGGATTGCTTCCTCCCCAGCTCCACCCACAGCAAACCCAGCACAAAAGGCTTCTGTTCTGTCTCCCAAAGAAAAATCCCCTGGCATTTCACTTTGATTGATGACACGCAATAAACTGAGGCAGGAACCCAGTGAATGTGTGGGTTTAGAAAACAGGGACTCCAAACATGGATCCTGCCCCATTCCTGGGGCTGCCCATGCCCAGGGACCCTGGAACCCAGCTCAGGGAGGAGCTGGAGCTGCTGCAGAGAGCCCAGAGGAGGCTCCAGGATGAGCAGAGGGATGGAGCAGCTCTGCTGGCAGGAAAGGCTGGCACAGCTGGGATTGTTCAGCTGCACAGGAGAAGCTTTGGGCTGAGCTCAGGGTGGCCTTGCAGGGCCTGAAGGAGCCCCAGGACTTTGCTGCTCCCTCTGGCAGCCACTCATCCCATGGGAAATGGAGATGTTTGGAAGCAAAGGCAGCAGCACCTGCAGAGGGCAGAGCCCTGGTGGCAGCCAGGCTGGGATCATCAGGAGTCTGGCATTCCCCAGATCCAGGATTTTGCAGTGCCAGCACTGGGGTTTGTGGTGACTGATGCTCAGCTTGGGTAACGGCACCAAAACACCAAATCCCCCCTGGGCAGGAGGCGGCCGCTCCCTGGAGTGTCCTTGGGATGCAGGGAGTGGGAATGGAGCAAATCCAGCCCCTGTGTGCCCCTCCTGGTGCCCAGCAGGCAGGCTGGGCCGGGCTGGAGCAGCCCTGGGGACTCAGCAGGACAAATGAAGGCTTTCAGTGCCCAGGACACGCTGGCAGTGCTGCCCACTCTGTCCCTGTTCGACTCACTGCCACCAGAAAGGACTTCCCAGAACTCACATCAATCCTGGCTGCTCTGGGGTACAGAAATGGATTTCCAGTTGGATTTCATGTCCAAAGTGTTCTGGTAAAGCTCTGAGAGCTTTCCCTGTGCCAGGGAGCCGAGCCATGGATTGGGGTTGTGCCTGTGCCACCCCACTGGTGCTCAGGGATTTGTCCTTCCTGGCATCTGTGTCTCCCACAGCCGAGTGTCTCTGCCCACACTGCAGCTCTGGAGACAGATTTTTTCTGGAGCCTGAGGTTTGCCAACAAAAGCATCACTGTGAGTTTTGGTGGACAATTAATCATAGTGTTCAATTAGTCCTTCCCTCCTGCTCCTCCAGCCCCCTTTGGAATAATCTCTCCCATTCCAACGCTTCCTCAGCTGCTCTTCCTGACCTCAGGAGCTGCAGAAACAAGCAGGGAACTCAAGAAGCTGCAAGGAAAGTTCTGTCCAGTCCAGTCATTTCTCAAATGTGTATTTGAGAGGCTCTGTGTGAACCCCTGAGAGCAGGTGGAGGATGCAAGGAGCATGCACAGGGAACAGAATTCCTGGGGGAGGGAACTGCAGGATCCTCGTGTTCTCACACTGAAGGTCAGAGCTGCTGCCTGGCAGCACAGGGAGTGTCCTGGCTGGAGGGAAACGGGGCAGTTGTGGTGAAGGACACTGGGAAGGAGTTTAAATTGTTAAGAGAGGAAGAAAAACTGCAGGGAAAAATCTGCATTTCCAGATCCATATTTTCCGGATTGTATTCCCAGTCTGTGTAAGGTGGCTCTGGCTGAACAAGGCACTGCCCAAGGTGTCCCATCCTGTGTTTCTGGGATCACAGAATCCCCAAATCCCTGGGGCTGGCACAGCCCTGCCAGCCCAGGCAGTGCCAGCTGTGCCCCATGGCCACCTTGTCCCCAGCCCAGAGCACTCAGTGCCACCCCCAGGGGACACCTGCAGGGATGGGCACTGCAAAGCTCCCTGGGCAGCCCCTGCCAAGGCCTGAGCACCCTTTCCATGGGCAAATTCCTGCTGCTGTCCCAGCTGAGCCTGCCCTGGCCCAGCCTGAGGCTGTTTCCTCAAGGAATCTTCCAGAAGGAACACAGGGCTGCTGTACCCACGAGGAAAGTCTGGAATCTGTTTGGATGAGCCCCAGCTCTTCACTCTGAAGTCTCAGACAACACCAAAAAACCTCACATTACATTAAAATCCTAATTAAAAACCACCCCAAGCAATTTGCTGAGTAACCCTCCCTTCTGCAGGAGCTCAGCCCTCGGAGCTCTCTCCAGAAGGAAGCTCTGCCATGGCTTTAATGACAGGGCAGTGGTGCTGTGGCAGCTCCCAGCCCAGCATTCCTGCACGTCCCAGCAGCTCCTGCTGATTCAGGAGACAGCCTGAGCAGCCAGAAATGGTCCAGCAGATTAAAAAGCAGGTGCAGCACATGGTAATCCCTCTGCCAAATTGGGCTGTGTGGGAGAGGCATTCAGCAAGGACTTTCCATGCCTTGGCAGCACGTGGAGCCATCCAGGCTCCCACAGCCTTCCAGGGAAGGCACTGGCACAGTTTTGGGGAGGGTTGTGTTGCTGAGGAGGAAAAGCTGTTTTTTATGGCAAGTCCTGCAGTTTCCCACTCGAGTAACATCAATAAATGGATCATTACTTTACTTACAGAGGCTCAACCCACCACAGTTCAGCTCCTAGAAAAGGTAAAAAAACCCCATGCTGCTATTAAAGGCACTTAAGAGAATCCCAGAATTGGGCTGGAAGGGATTTTAAGGATCATTTTCATGTCCCACAGGCAGGGACACCTTCCCCTGTGCCAGGCTGCTCCAGCCCCAGTGTCCAGCCTGGCCTTGGGCACTGCCAGGGATCCAGGGGCAGCCCCAGCTGCTCTGGGAATTCCATCCCAGCCCCTGCCCACCCTGCCAGGGAACAATTCCTCATTGCCAAAATCCCATCCAGCCCTGCCCTTCTTCAATTTAAAACCATTCCCTGTGTCCTGGCACTCTCTGCCCATGTAAAAACCCCTCTCCCTCCTTTTCAGAGCCCCCTTCAGGCTCTGAGCTCTCCCAGGAGTCTCCTCCAGGCTCTTCCCACCAGCCTGACAGTGACTCCCACCAGGGAATCACTTGGATGAAAATCCCACACACCCTGGGGATCAGGATCACTTCTACAGAGGCACAAGTGGCACCCAAAATTTACCTTTTCCATCTGGAACCAGCCACTTTTCGCTGTGGGTGGCCCCACGTGCTCCTTCAAAGCAAAGAGATTTACAAAGAGAAATGCAAAACAGCAGTTTGGGAAAGGTGGGATCATAAAATCATGGAATGCTGAGGGCTGGCAGGGATGTCAAAGATCTTTTCCAACATCTGCTGTGGGGACGGGAGCCAGAGCTGGAAGCTGAGTTTTACTGGAGCTGGTTTTATTCAGGATAAAGCCATTGTTGGATATTTAGCTCCACCTATGGGCACCTCCTCGTGCCTCTGGAAATCCCTCAGATTCAGCCATTTAGTCCTGCTTTAAAGCTCTAATCCCAGATTTTCCAGGTGGGAAGAGCCCTTCAGGAGCACCCAGTGCCACCCAGCATCACCCCAAGGAGACATCCAGACTCCTCCTGGACACAGTGATCCCAAACCTCCCTGGGCAGCTCGGACCCAAACATCCCACGGATTTTAAGAGGGGCATGAAGAAAGAAATTCCTTTCAGAAACTTCCACAAAGGAAAATGATTAACTCGGTTTATCTTCAGTGGTGTCAGGAAGCTTTGATCTCTAGCCCTGGGCATCCAGCAGGGTGTCAAGAGGATGCACCAGGCTCTTCCTAGTGGTGCCAAGCTGTGGAATAAGAGGAATGGGCAGAGACTGATGTCCAGGAATCCCAACTTCTCTCTCTGCCCATGTAAAAACCCCTCTCCCTCCTTTTCAGAGCCCCCTTCAGGCTCTGAGCTCTCCCAGGAGTCTCCTCCAGGCTCTTCCCACCAGCCTGACAGTGATTCCCACCAGGGAATCACTTGGATGAACTGTCTGGAAATCCCACACACCCTGGGGAACAGGATCACTTCTACAGAGGCACAAGTGGCACCCAAAATTTACCTTTTCCATCTGGAACCAGCCACTTTTCGCTGTGGGTGGCCCCACGTGCTCCTTCAAAGCAAAGAGATTTACAAAGAGAAATGCAAAACAGCAGTTTGGGAAAGGTGGGATCATAAAATCATGGAATGCTGAGGGCTGGCAGGGATGTCAAAGATCTTTTCCAACATCTGCTGTGGGGACGGGAGCCAGAGCTGGAAGCTGAGTTTTACTGGAGCTGGGTTTATTCAGGATAAAGCCATTGTTGGATATTTAGCTCCACCTATGGGCACCTCCTCGTGCCTCTGGAAATCCCTCAGATTCAGCCATTTAGTCCTGCTTTAAAGCTCTAATCCCAGATTTTCCAGGTGGGAAGAGCCCTTCAGGAGCACCCAGTGCCACCCAGCATCACCCCAAGGAGACATCCAGACTCCTCCTGGACACAGTGATCCCAAACCTCCCTGGGCAGCTCGGACCCAAACATCCCACGGATTTTAAGAGGGGCATGAAGAAAGAAATTCCTTTCAGAAACTTCCACAAAGGAAAATGATTAACTCGGTTTATCTTCAGTGGTGTCAGGAAGCTTTGATCTCTAGCCCTGGGCATCCAGCAGGGTGTCAAGAGGATGCACCAGGCTCTTCCTAGTGGTGCCAAGCTGTGGAATAAGAGGAATGGGCAGAGACTGATGTCCAGGAATCCCAACTTCTGCCCTGGGCAGTGCCAGCCCTGGGGTCTCCTCCCTGGGATATTCCAGAGCCACCTGGACAAGCCCTGTGCCCTGAGCTCATTCCAGTGAAGGGAATTTTTCTTTCCCAATCTCCAACCTGAGCCTGCCCTGGTGCAATTCCAGCCCCTTTCCTCTCCTCCTTTCCCTGTCCCTGAGTTTTGGGGAGCAGTGAGGTCCCCCTGAGCCTCCTCTTGTCCATTCCAAACCCCCCCAGCTGCTCCTCCCAGGATGTGTTTTCCAGCCATTTCCAAAGGGACTCCAAACAAAAGGAATTCCTGGCAGGAAAACACGCACACTCTCAACATGACAAAGTCTGGAATGGGACAGTTCCCTGTTATCAATGGGAATTTTGTCAGGGAAGATAAATCCAGCCCTGCCAGCTCCATCCTGTCCTTGGAGTCACCTCTGTGTTCCTGCCTCACTCCTTGTAACACTGAAAATGTGGGATTATCTGAAAGCTCAGTATCAAAATGTTCTTCACCACTGTCTTGGGGAATATCTTCATCATCGTTTTATTTTTTCAGATCCAATGATGAATTATTAAAAGCATTAGCAGGGAATAATTCCCTGGAAAATGTTTCTGAAGTGTGCTGGCCAAGGCAGGATAAAAGCAAAAAGGAAGAACTTGTGTTCCCCAGGACAAGCCAGAAGCAGAACTTGAGCAGGCAGGTGATGATGCCACGGGCAAAATCCCTGCTGGAATTGTTCAGAGATAGTTCAAAAATTGTTCAAGTGGCTGCAGAGCTCTGGAGTTCATTCCTTCCCCACTCCTGGCAAGTCTGGACTGAAGAAGAACCTTCTGCTGCACTGATCCAGTGTCAAACAGCAAAGTTTCCACACTTGGGGCTGCTCTGGGAAACAAAACTGATTAAAAACCAACTTTGGTCCTTTCGAGGTCGTTGCCTTCACCTCTTTAATGAGGAAGGGCTTTAATTGGGCACCAGAAATTCCTTTCTGCCATCACAGGACTGCCATTCCTTCCCATGGCAAAACCTTCATGGTTTCCCTTAATTCATTTTGTAACAAAAGGACTTGAAGTTATCAGGTAAAGCCATTTAATACTGATGTATTTTCTGTATTCCAGGAGCTTCAAAAACCATGGGATCATGGAATGGTTTGGGATGGAGGGACCTTAGAGCTCATCTCATTCCATCTTCCACCATCCCAGGCTGCTCCAAGCCCTGTCCAGCCTGACCCTGGACACTTCCAGGGATGGGGAATCCAGAGCCTCTCTGGAAAAAACCCAAATTATTCATTTAAATAGAAATATTTCATGTATTATCAATGCACAGGGATTATTCTGGAGCAGAAGATGCTGACACCTCTATTAGGAACTTGAGGCTCAGAAGAATCAGGTTTTCACTGGAACATCCTCACTGGATTTTATTCATGAGCAGATTCTCCCATGTGGAGGTCATGCAATTCTCTGAAGGCTGGAAACCTTTTCAAGGCATCATTTATGAGGGCCTGGCACAACATTCTGCCCCTTTGGAAGCTGAAAATTCCCATTTTGGTGCTGAAATTTGAGTGGTTCTGTGCAGAAAACACCAGGACATTTACAATAAGACAATAAAATATTTTAATTTCAATCTGCCCCGTGCTATACAAGTGTATAAAATACCAACTAAGCATCCATTGGAACATTACAAAAATAACCAGAAAAAGCAAGCAGCACACTGGAGTCATGAGGACAGGAGGTGGCAGATCCAACCAGGAACACACTGAGAGCATTCCAAGATTTCCATGGTTCCCACCTCAGGCAGGGGTCAGGTATTAAAATGGCAAAAATCAGATTTATTGATGGTTTGAACTGAAAAGCAGCTCTGCTTTTGGAGGGAACACAGCAGCAGCCACCTGGGTTTCTACTGCCAAAGTCATGCTTGGATTTTTCATGGAAAAAGGACAGGACAGGAATTATTCCCAATGCTTTGAACTGAATGTGGTGAGACACAAAGTCCAGCAGTCGTTTGAGAAACATGGAAAAGTCTTGGAAAGGCTTCAAGGCAGTTGTGGCAAACCTACAAAGTTTTTCTCTATTAATTCCTTTATTTTGGGTGTTGAATGCAGCACGTGGAGCCAGCTGAGGGTAACCCAAAATAATCTGATTTTCCTGGGTGTCCAGCTGCAGCAGTCCATGGAATCAGCTCTTCTCACCAGCTCCCACGGAGCCAGGGCCACTCAGACACCAGAACCAGGCTTTGCTCCACTTCCCAGGGAATAACAATCCAAGCTAGAGCAAGAAATTCAGTATATTCCTGGTCTCTAGGCCCACATTTCTGTTCCAGTCAAGAATTCCAGGCATTCCCTGTCTCCCTGCACCTGGAATGGCTCCACTCTCTTTAAAACAAGTATTATTTAAAAAATCAAGGTGTCAACCAGGAATTTCAGTCAACATTTGCTTCAATCTCTTCTCAGACCAACTGTGGCAAGAGCACACCAGGAGAGAGCCAGAGTTTGATTCCTAAAAACATCCCTTTTCCAAGACCCCAAGTGGTATTTTTTATGGATAGCAATTCCTGTCTCCTCCAAAAAAATCCTGAACCCTGTTTCAAGGTGAGGATCTCCAGTTTAAAACACAGTATTAAAATATTTCTGCCATTTTTCTTCTTTAAAATTTGCATTTAGGAGCCTTTAAACACTGCCATAAAAAAGCCCTAAAGCTTCTCCCACATATTCCCAGGGCTTAAATCAGCATTCCTTGGCATTAAGCATTTCATCCCAGCTGAGTTTGGAAGCAAAGCTCAGAAAGTTTGGATTTTTGGATATCCAAAACCAGTAGAAAAAGATCCAAGTGTGCAGCTTGGAGTAGGAATGGACAAGGAAAAGGCACTCCAGCTCTCCTCACTGCTTCCTGGGTGGAATTTTCCAATCCCAATGAAATCTTTACTCACCAAAATTGCAGATTCAAGTTTCTCCATAGTTTTTTTTTTTTTTCACTGGAAAAATCCCCCTGCTCTGAATATGCACCATCAGCATTATCTGAGTCCTTTTTCCCCCCCTTGAGTCAAAACTCCAAACAAATCCTACTGGAGGTATAAATTACCTGAACTTAAATAATTTAAAATCCATGTTTTCCAACAACTCTCCTATTGCACGTTTTTCCATTCCTTTTTTCCAAAACTCTCTGCAGGAATTCCAAAGGTTAAAATTTTAAAAGCACAACTTCCAGAGCACCAAAAGCAGGTGCTGGAGGAATTGGATCCTGCTGGAAAACGAGTGCCAATAAAACCAAATATAAATATATCATGTATGTACACATCCAGGAGGAATTCTGGGATGCTGAGTTTATAAATACTTTGAAACAATTCCCACATTTCCAGAAACTTGGGAGAAACTCTAGAAAAGAAAGCAAATTACTTGAGAAGACCAAGAAGAAACATGCACAAAACCTAGTGTAAGAAAAAGGGTTAAATTCCCAAAATTCCCATCATCTCTCCAACCCTGTCATCCCAAGGTTTTCCAAACACCCATCAGGGGTGTCACAACAAGGAATTTTCCCCCAGAATAAGCCCAGTTTGTCCTGTTATGTCCCAAAATGCCCCCTTCTCCCATCCTTTGTTCCCAACATCTGGGAATTCACTCAGCGCATGGATCAACACTCCAAACTGAGCAGGGAATTCTTTCATCTGGAGCAAACCTGGAATTCTCCTCCCGCGGCTGCAGCTGGGCCACCACAGCTGGGCTGGTTTCCACTGCAAATCCTTGGGAAAACCCCTGGAATTGTGGATTTCCTCTGGAAGAAGCAGCAGCTGGGCTGGGCTCAGCTCAGGGGGGCGGGGGTGTAGTCGGGCCGGCGGGTCTGGATGATTTTGGGTTTGGGTTTCTTGGGCTCCTCCTCGGCCTCGCCCTCCGGGTCGCTCTCGCACACGTGCACGACCACGCTGGGCGTGGTGGCCGTGGCCGCGTGCAGCTCGTACTTGTCCCCTGGGGAGGGAAAAATGGGAATTCCTGAGGAAAGGGCAGCTGGGGGCTTCTCCAGGGGGGTTTTAGGGGGGGAATTCCTGAGGAAATGGGATATGGTGATTTTTTAATGGGGTTTTTAGGTGGGGAAGTCCTGAGGAAAAGGGGCATGGTGAGTCTTTAATGGGGTTTTTAGGGGGAGAATTCCGGAGGAAAGGTCACCTGGGGACTTTTCCATGGAGGTTTTAGAGAGGGAATTCCTGAGGAAAGGTCACCTGGGGCTTTTTCATGGTGGAGAATTCCTGGGCAAAGGGCACCTAGGGGCTTTTTAATGGGGGATTTAGGGGGGGAATTCCTGAGTAAAAGTCACCTGGGGGCTTTTCCATGAGGGATTTAGGAGGGAATTCCTGAGGAAAGGGCACCTGGGTCACTTGGGGGCTTTTCCATGGAGGGGAATTCCTGAGGAAAGGTCACCTGGGGCTTTTTCATGGTGGAGAATTCCTGGGCAAAGGGCACCTAGGGGCTTTTTAATGGGGGATTTAGGGGGGGAATTCCTGAGTAAAAGTCACCTGGGGGCTTTTCCATGAGGGATTTAGGAGGGAATTCCTGAGGAAAGGGCACCTGGGGGCTTTTCCATGGGGGGTTTAGGGGGGGGATTCCTGAGGAAATGGGATATTGTGATTTTTTTAATGGGGTTTTTAGGTGGGGAAGTCCTGAGGAAAATTCACCTGGGGGCTTTTCCATGGGGTTTTTAGGAGAGGAAAGGAAAGGGCACCTGGGGGCTTTTTAATGGGGGATTTAGGGGGGGAATTCCTGAGGAAAGGGCACCTGGGGCTTTTCCATGGAGGGGAAGTCCTGAGGAAAATTCACCTGGGGGCTTTTCCAGGGGGTTTTTAGGGGGGAATTCCTGAGGAAAGGTCACCTGGGGCTTTTCCATGGTGGGGAATTCCTGAGGAAAGGGCGCCTGGGGGCTTTTCCATGGGGGTTTTAGGGGGGGAATTCCTGAGGAAATGGGATATGGTGATTTTTTTAATGGGGTTTTTAGGTGGGGAAGTCCTGAGGAAAATTCACCTGGGGGCTTTTCCATGGGGTTTTTAGGAGAGGAAAGGAAAGGGCACCTGGGGGCTTTTTAATGGGGGATTTAGGGGGGGAATTCCTGAGTAAAAGTCACCTGGGGGCTTTTCCATGAGGGATTTAGGGGGGGAATTCCTGAGGAAAGGACACCTGGGGGCTTTTTAATGGGCATTTCAGGTGGGGAATTCCTTAGGAAATGTGACATGGTGATTTTTCAGGGGGCGAAATTCCATAGGAAATGTGACCTGGGGAATTTTTAATGGGGTTTTAGGGGGGAAAATTCTTTAGGAAATGGGACATGGTGACTCTTTAATGGGGTTTTTAGGCAAGGAAATTCCTGAGGAAATGGGACATGGTGAATTTTTAATTGTTTGTTTTAGGAAACATGACACGGTGATTTTTCAGGGAAGAAAACTCCTTAGGAAATGGGACACGGTGACTTTTTAATGGGGTTTTTTAGGAAATGTGATACAGCGAATTTTCAATGGGGTTTTTAGGCAGGGAAATTCCTGAGGAAATGTGACATGGTGATTTTTCAGGGAAGAAAATTCTTTAGGAAATGTGACATGGTGAATTTTTTTATGGGTTTTTTTAGAAAATGTAATATGGTGAATTTTTAATGGGTTTTTTTAGGAAATGTGACATGTTAAATTTTCTATGGGTTTCTATGGGTTTTTTTGGAAAATATGGTGAATTTTTAATGGGTTTTTTTTAGGAAATGTGACATGGTGACTTTTCAATGGGGTTTTTTAGGAAATGTGACATGGTGATTTTGCAGGGGGGGAAAATTCCTTAGGAAATGTGATATGGTGAATTTTTAACGGGGGTTTTAGGTGGGATAATTCCTTAGGAAATGGGACATGGTGACTCTTTAATGGAGTTTTTAGGTAGGAAAATTCCATAGGAAATGCTCAGTAACAGGGGAAAATGACCAATTTTTAATGCTTGGAAAGGCCTAAAATATTTGTTTTAAAGTTTCTTTTTGGTTTTCCTAAAATTTGGAAGGAAAACTTGGAGCAAAGGAACAGCAGCATGGAGCAGCTCTGAACTCCCACACAAACTGAGGCTGCTGTGTTATTTATTCATTTATTCATTTTTTAACTTATTTATTCCAAGTGTTCCATCAAAAACAACCTCTGCTTCCAAAATCCACCGCAGGGAAATAAAATCTCATTATTTCATAATGAATTATTTGGAATATTTAATTAGGAGGATTCTTGATGGGAAGTTTGAAATCCCAACATGCAGGAGCTCAGAAGTTGTGTCTGCCCTTTTCTCCAGCCTTTACAATTCCCTAAGTTTGGAGGTGAACAGGAATTTTAAAAATCCACCAGTAAAATGAATCTGACACAGTTTTCATTCTCTTTGATCTTATTAATGAGAATAATTATTCTCATATAATAAGAATAATTTAATTCTCTTTAATGTTATTAAATTTTTCTCTCCCCTAAAATTAATAATACAGCCCCAAAGAGGTTAAATTTGGTCTGGATTAAAGGAAAGATTAATTTGCATATCCAATTTTCATGGATAAGTTGTATAAAATATGGGAGAAAAAGGAAATCAAAGGATGAGATCAATAATCACTGGGGAAAGGAGCGGCAGGAATTTATCCCTCTTAAATTCCAAGGAATTTTAGTTTCATACTGATAGTTCCTCCTACACTCAGTAGCAGTTTCCTCCTCTGAGGAAAACAGAAATAAAAATAAATAGAAATAAAAAGAAATATAAAATATAAAGTAAAACAAAATAGAAATAGAATTAGAAATTAATAAAATAAATAGAAATAGAAAATAAATATAGAAAGAAAATATAAACAGAAATAAAAATAAATAGGAATAAATATAAATAGATATAAAATATAAATTAAAAAATAGAACTAAAATATAAATAGAACTAAAATATAAATAGAAAAATAAACAGAAATAAAAATATAAATAAGAATAAATAAAAATAAAACCAAAATATAAGTAGAAATAAAATATAAACGGAAATAAAATTAAATAGAACTAAAATATAAATAGAAAGAAAAATAAACAGAAACAAAATATAAATAAGACTAAATAAAAATAAAACCAAAATATAAATAGAACTAAAATATAAATGGAAATAAAATTAAATAGAACTAAAATATAAATAGAAAGAAAAATAAACAGAAACAAAATATAAATAGAAAGAAAAAATAAACAGAAATAAAAATTTCTTGGAAAACTTTTAGAAACCCAGGAAGTTTTGAGTGTTTTCCTCAACCAAAATTCTGCTTTCCCACCTCCTTACCTGGTCCTAGCTTGGAGATTGCATATAAAAGGTCGTAGTTAATGACTGGAGTGGCATCCTCCACTTGTTTCCAGTCCACAGGAGGAGAGGCAGGAGGGGAGATCAGGAACTGCTTGTCTGGATTTGGGGGGGCCAGGTGGGAGCTCCCGATGTGCAAAGTCTGCAGGAGAAAGCAGATGAGCCCATGGTGTCCCTGAATGCCTGCATCCCTGAATTCCTGCATCCCTGCATGCCTGAATGCCTGCATCCCTGAATGCCTGAAACCCTCAATTCCTGCATCCCTGAATGCCTGCATCCCTGAATTCCTGCATCCCTGAATTCCTGCATGCCTGAATGCCTGCATCCCTCAATTCCTGCATCCCTGACTGCCTGCAACCCTGCATCCCTGCATGCCTGCAACCCTCAATTCCTGCATCCCTGCATCCCTCAATTCCTGCATCCCTCAATTCCTGCATCGCTGCACCCCTGCATTCTTTCTTCCTTGCATCTCTGAATGCCTGTCTCCCTCAATTCCTGCATCCCTCAAT
Source organism: Pyrgilauda ruficollis (assembly GCF_017590135.1). Lineage (NCBI taxonomy): Eukaryota > Metazoa > Chordata > Aves > Passeriformes > Passeridae > Pyrgilauda > Pyrgilauda ruficollis. The sequence goes on from NW_024525134.1 coordinate 46,494, forward strand.
TCCTGTATTCCTGAATGCCTGCATCCCTCAATTCCTATATTCCTGAATGCCTGCATCTCTGCACAACTGCATCCCTGAATCCCTGCATCTTTTCATCCCTGCACCCCTGAATCCCTCAATTCCTGCATCCCTGAATGCCTGCACCCCTGCATGCCTGGATCCCTCAATTCCTGCATGCCTGAATCCCTGCATCCCTCAATGCCTGCATCACTGAGCCCTGCATCCCTGCACCCCTGTATCCCTCAATTCCTGCATCCCTGAATCCTTGCACCCCTGAATCCCTGCATAACTGCATACTTTCATCCCTGAATGCCTGCATCCCTGAATTCCTGCATCCCTGAATTCCTGCATGCCTGAATGCCTGAATCCCTCAATTCCTGTATCCCTGAATGCCTGCACCCCTGCATGCCTGAATCCCTGCATCCCTGAATGCCTCCATCCCTGCATTCCTGCACCCCTGCCTGCTTGCACCCCTGCATTCCTCAATTCCTGAATCTCTACATCCCTCAATTCCTGCATCCCTGAATCCTTGCACCCCTGAATCCCTGCATCCCCAAATCCCTGAATAATTGCAACCCTGCATCCTTTCATCCCTGAATGCCTGCATCCCTGAATCCCCACATCCCTGCATGCCTGCATCCTTTCCTCCCTGCATTCCTGCATCCCCACATCCCGGGGCTGTCGTGCCCTGCCCGGCACTCAGGGTGGCAGCACCAGCCAGGACACAGCTCCGAGGGAAATTCCACCGGGATCCTCTTCCCTAAAAATCAAACCCCTGCCCTTCCAAACCTCCAGCAGGACAGGGCTCTAAGGCCCCGTGACAGATGGTGCTGGGAGTCATCCCCAAAGTGGGAGTGGAGGGAATTCCAGCAGGGAAAAAAATAACCTGGATCATGGGGGGTGTCCAAAACTTCTGGATTTGTTTTCCCACTCAATTTTCAGACGGAAAAGCAGCTGGAAAAGCAGCTGGAAAAGCAGCCTGATTGCCAGAGCCCGAGTTTGGGCAGAAGCAGAGAGATCCAGAGCTGCTCTGGGGGAGATCCCCAAGACTGGGATGGGCAGGGAGAGCCTGGAATGTGCAGCTCCAGAGCTTGGAATGTGCAGCTCCAAGTCTGGAATGTGCAGCTCCACACTTTCAATCCCCCAGGGACTCCCTGGGTGCTGGCAGAGCCCACCCAGCCTCCCCCATCCCTTTAAATTCTTGGAATGTTCTCATTCCCATCCAAGGTTATCCAAAAAAATGGAAAATATCAACAGCCTCCAAATGTGGGGAGCTCTGGAACAACCCTGGATTCTCAAAACAAAAAATGACCATGAAGGAATTCTGGGATGCTGAGTTTATAAATATTTGAAGCAATTCCCAGATTTCCAGAAATTTGGGAGAAACTCTAGAAAAGAAAGCAAATTACTTGAGAAGACCAGGAAGAAACATGCACAAAACCAAATGTACGAAAAAGGGTTAAATTCCAAAAATTCCCATCTTTATCCCAAACCCAAAATTTAACCCCAAAACTGGGGTTTTCCAAACACCAGCTTGGAAAAATAAATCCTCCACATCAGCTGGAGGATTTATGGGAGTCAGAACAAGGAAAGCTTTAATCCCCCATGGGATAATGCCAACAAGCTTTTTTTTACCTGAGCAAAATAGAGTTTGAGCTCTTTTCCAAGGAATTCTGTCTTGTCCAGCTGGATCCTGGCATCTGCTGCAGACAAGGGGTTGCTGAAGTTGATTCTCACTCTTTTGAAGCTCTTAAAATACTGAAAGGTGAGGTCCCTGTCGTAGGGTCGGAACAGGGATTCAAATTTGGCCTGGAGAGAAGAGCAGAGGAGAAAATCAGCACTGAACACTGATAAAGAAATTAATTTAAATGAGAAGTTACTGATAAGGGCAAATTACCACTCTTGAATATTCATTATTGCAGCAGCTTCATTTATTTTCCTTTTTCTTTCTACTATGAAGTTTTCTACCTTATCCCTGATTTCACTGTATCATTAAAATAGATTATTAATAAGTGATATTATCACTCATTATATTATTACCTGAAATTAATGTTGGACAAAACACTCCAATTTAGCTACAGAAGATATTGAAATGTTTCTCAGAAAATTAATACCCAAAAAACCTTGACAAAAAACTCTGCCAAGCCTTTGCCCAAATGTGCAAATTTCAATGGAACCAGCACAAGTTTTAATAGAGAAACATGAAAAAATCCTGATTTTCAAGCTAAATGTGATTTTCTTCAGGGACTCAGCACAAAGAATGAAGTCCATGAACATCTCCTGCCTTCCTGCTACGTTTAATTTCATTTATGGAAAGTGTTTCCACTCTCCCTGCAGGATTCCAGGCCAAGAGAGACACAAGAGGAGGCTCTGGAGCTGCCAGGTCCTTCCCAAGTGTTTTATTCCAATGGATTCAAATTGGAGGAATTTCCAGGTATTTTCTCTCCCTAAAAGCTTCCTAGAAACTCAGGGTAGAGCCATAATAAACATTATTCCATTGAGGGTTTTTTACTACAATATTTTGAATTAGTAGGGAAAAAAGCAGGGACATTACGTAAGAAGGCAGAAATTAATTCAGAATTTCGTTTTCCTCCCTGAGAAGCTCCACTTCACTCACTCACCACAGCTGGGTATAAAATCATTCTATTCCAAAGAGATTTTAAAATCAGAGCTGCTTCTCCAACTTCTTCACAGGAGCAGGACCCTCCCCACACAGAGCTGGTGTTTGGGATACCTCAAAATACACCTTTGGAATATCTCAAAGCTGAGCTGGAACCATGGAAAATACACCCAAAAACTGCATTTCCAAGTTCCCATTCTGTATTTAAAGACAGAGAGATCTGGGTTGTTTTATTGTTATTATTATTATTTATTTAAATGTGTGATGATAGAGGTCAGAAATATCACTTTATTACTATGATACTAAAAAAAAAAAAGTTATTTTTGTCCTTAAGGTATCTTAGCAGTAACAGCTCACTGTATCAGGACTGATAAATGTTTTATATTGTTTTATATTTACATTATTATTTATTTTCTATTGCAAATCAGCTAAATACAGACCCAAGAGGATTTCTTATAGTTTTACCAGGAAAAAAAAAATCCCAGGAGAAGTATCATATGGATTGTAAATTTGTGGATCTTGCTACCAGAATTAGTAAAGGAACAGCAGCATGGAGCAGCTCTGAACTCCCACACAAACTGAGGCTGCTGTTTTATTTAGTAATTTATTTACTTATTTATTGCATGTGTTCTATGAAAATCAACCTCTGCTTCCAAAAACCCATTGCAGCGAAATAAAATCTCTGATACAAAATATTTCATAACGAATTATTAAGAATATTTAATTAGGAAGATTCTTGATGGGAAGTTTGAAATCCCAACATGCAGGAGCTCAGAAGTTGTGTCGTGCCCTTTTCTCTAAAATCAGAATTACAGAATCCCAGAATCCCTGGGTTGGGAGAGACCTTCCAGCCCATGGAGCCCAGCCCAGCCCCAAGAGCTCAGCCAAAGCCTGGCCCCCAGTGCCACATCCAGGCTCTGTTAAACACCCCCATTCCAGAACTGATTAAATATTTGCTGAAAATTCAGAATACACCACACAATCTAAGAAGTCTGGAGGGAAACCTGAGATCATTTTCCCAACCACACAGAGGTAAAATTGAATAATTCCCAGAGCTGGAATCATTCCCATCAGAGCAGCCTGCTGCAGACTCCCAAGCTCCAAGACTTTTATGACAAGCTGCAATTTCCTTCCAAATGCAAGCAGCACCTCTGGAGTGCAGCTCCAAGAAATAACCCCAAAACCAAAACCTACCCTCGTTTCTGGCTGGGTGAAGAGCTCCCCATCGGGCAGGCAGGCGATGAGCGAGCCGAAGCTGTAGTGGAAATTACGGAAATGCATTTTGGGGCCGGGATCCCGGCTGCTCAGGAGCCCTGGCTGCTGCTCCCGGCGTTTATAAAGCAAAGCCAGCCCAGCCCCTGGTGACAAAAGGCTCTCAGAGCATCCTGTGGGTGACAGCGAATTCCTGAGCGCAGTCCCGCATGCTTGGGAACAAAATGTAAGCGGGACTGGAAAGAGGTGACGTCAGTAATTAGTCAGCTTCCCTCTGCTAATTACCGGGAGCATGGAAAATGCAGCTGAGCTGAGCAGCTCAGCCTCTTGCAGCATAGTTTCCACTGGCAGTAATTCCATGCAGCTCCCATTCCACGGATGGAAAATGTTCCTGTCCTGCCTCGGCAGAACGCTCCGGGAAGGGGCTGGGGAGAAAGAGAAGGCAGCAGGAAAATGCCCAGTTCTGACTCTCTGGGGATAGGAAATAAATCCCTCAGCTTGCTTCTTGTTCTACTCAAGAGCTACAGGTGGAAACACTCCAGGAATGGGCTAGGGAGAAAGAAAAGGCAGCAGAAAAATGCCTAATTCTGATTCTCTGGGGATGGGAAATAAATCCCTCAGCTTGTTTCTTGTTCTACTCAATAATCACAGGTGGAAATGCTGCAGGAATGGGCTGGGGAGAAAGAGAAGACAGGAGAAAAATGCCCAGTTCTGATCCTCTGGGGATGGGAAATAAATCCCTCCGTTCGCTCCTTGTTCCACCAAACAGCCACAGGTGGAAACATCATGGCCCTGTGTTAAAACAGAATGATCTAAAAGCACTTTAGATTTTGACTGTGTTATAATTTTGGAGCTGAATGTGTGTGGGAGAGTTTCAAATAGCTTGTGAAAGCTTCAGTTTAAACTTCATTAATTACCTGAAATGGTGATGAGCTTTCTTTAGTGGTTCTTGCTTTAAACAAAAATACCAAACAAACACACAAAGCAAAAAAACCTCCCACTCCCCTCAAAAAAAACCCAAAAAATCCACAAGATCACAAAAACCTGTGTTCTGTGCTGCTTTTTGGGAAATGCTTTGGGATTTCTTGTCCCAGAAAATGTCAGGAATTCAGGTTCCAGGAATGGGCTGCACTGAAGGCAGCAGGAAAATGCCTAATTCTGATTCTCTGGGGATGGGAAACAAATCCCTCAGCTTGCATCTTGTTCCACTCAATAATCACAGGTGGAAATGCTCCAGGAATGGGCTGGGGAGAAAGAGAAGGCAGCAGGAAAATGCTCAATTCTCATCCTCTGGGGATGGGAAATAAATCCCTCAGCTTGGTTCTTGTTCCACCAAACAGCCACAGGTGGAAATGTAGAGATTGTGATTTGGGGAAATGATTTTCCTGCCATCACAAGGAGGATTCGTTTGGAAACTTCTTCAAAGCAGCTCTGTGGATTAATTACTCCTCTTGCCTTATTAAAAACTTTCCCATCGAGCAGGGAGGGTTTGCCAGGGGTTGGTTTGTGCCTCTTTTTCCTACCAGGAGCCTGCTCAGCAATCTGCTGGCAGGGTTCTACCAGAACCTGAGACACAGCAGCAGGGAGCAGCTGTGGAACCTGAATTCCTGACATGTTCTGGGACACCTGGATCCCAAAGCATTTCCCAAAAAGCAGCACAGAACACAGGTTTTTGTGAGGGTTTTATGGGCTTTTCTTGTGATTTTTTTAGGGAGGGTGGGAGGTTTTTTTTGCTTTGTGTGTTTGGGTTTTTGTTTTTTTTTTTTTGTTTAAAGTAACAACCACTAAAAAACCTCATCACCATTTCAAGTAATTAATGAAGTTTAAACTGAAGCTTTCACAAGCTATTTGGAACTCTCCCATGCACATGCAGCTCCAAAATTAAAACACAGTCAAAATCTGAAGTGCCTTTAGTTCCTTCTGTTTTAACACAGGGCTATGAGAGAAGCACCAAGTTTTAGGGAATACCTGCAAACAATGCACAGTGCTAAGTTCAAAACCTGATTTCATCAATATATAACTACACAAAACTTTTCACATGAAGACCATTCTCCATTTTTAGGGGATCTACTTGCTAAATCCCCACTTAAAGTCAAACTCTCCGTTGTTCTTAGGTTACCTCAGTGTAAAAGTTACCACAGCATGAAAAGAATACTTAATACAATTTATTAGAACCTTTTCTTGGAAGGCATCACTTCAAAATCCCAGGAGCACTGAAATTGGAGAAGCACTTCAGGACTATCAAGTCCCACCTGTGCCTGAATCATCACCCACCTTGTCCCCAGCCCTGAGTGCCACATCCAGACATTCCCTGGCCACCTGCAGGGATGGGCACTCCAAACCCCCCTGGGCAGCCCCTGCCAAGGCCTGAGCACCTTTTCTGGGAAGAATGGGATGAATTCCATCAGTGAGGATGGGATGAGAGATCTGCAGTAGGCACACACAGAAATTCAGGGTTCACAGAGCCCAGAAAACCACACTGAGCACATCCCAAACCCTGTCCCTGACCTGGAATTTCTGTCAGGTACCCTCTAGCCTCGGGATGTGGAAGGAGCAGGTGTGACTCCATAAAGCAGAGGTCAGGATGCTCACCTGGAAAGAATGGCCATGACTCACCTGAGCACAAACAGGCTGCCCACATGCCAGGGAACTGCAGCTCCTGATAAGAAAGCAGAGCAGGTTCCTGCTCCAAGCTGGCACAGCCTCGGGTCACTGCAGCACCTCTGGGGACATTTCTGTCCCCGGAGCTCATGAGGAGTAAAACAGAAAAAATCTCTCTGATGGCCATGCTCAAGGCCACCTGCACATTGCTGAGAGCCAGGGAAAATGACTTCAGAAGCCACCCCTCAAACAGAACTTTGTCAGCTAATCCAGGACTAGAGCCTGGCTAGGAACAAACCAAGTGGGCCTGAGAAATGCAACACCTCACAAAAGAATTTTTTCACAGTGCTCTCCAGATTTAAAAGAAGCATTTAAGTCCTACTGATACACACAATGTTTTTAACTTGGCTTTTTAAAACTAAGAAATCACTCGTAGTATGTTGCACTTTGTCACTATCACATGATTTTGTAACATGGTTCTGTACCAAATCACGGAATCACAAAAAGGTTTGGGCTGGAAGGGACCTCAGAGCCCAGCCAGTGCCACCCTGCCATGGCAGGGACACCTTCCCCTGTGCCAGGCTGCTCCAGCCCCAGTGTCCAGCCTGGCCTTGGGCACTGCCAGGGATCCAGGGGCAGCCCCAGCTGCTCTGGGAATTCCATCCCAGCCCTGCCCACCCTGCCAGGGAACAATTCCTCATTGCCAAGATCCCACCCATCCCTGTCCTCCTCCAGCTCAGGCCAGGTCTCTCAGTGTATTAAATAAACCTCTCTGAGTTATTACACTTTGTCAAAGAAAAAGCCCCAGTTCCCACTGCCCCTGGTGCAGGTAATGAAGAGCTGTTTGAGGCAGGAGAGCCCTGAATGATGTGGAAACCACGAGGCAAAGTTACAAAAACCCTACTGCCAAACCCTGAGTGTTGCAATGTTCCCTCCTGGAAGGTTTGGTACCCAAACAACTTTGGCTGGGACAGGAACATTGCAACACCTCAGCAGTCCTGGATTTGATGTTCTGATATTATCAGAGGGCAGTTTTTTCTGCTCCCTTATCTCCCTTCAGAGAGTCTGTTGCTTCCTGTCCTCTCTTTGAGACTGCCTGGTAAGCTACAGACAGAACAAGGGCAAAATCACCTGCACAGGGAGGAGCTGGAGCTGCTGCAGAGAGCCCAGAGGAGGCTCCAGGATGAGCAGAGGGATGGAGCAGCTCTGCTGGCAGGAAAGGCTGGCACAGCTGGGATTGTTCAGCTGCACAGGAGAAGCTTTGGGCTGAGCTCAGGGTGTGCTGCTGCACTTTGGGAATGAAAGCAAAGGGCTCAGAGCAGTGGGGCAGGAGAGCAGGGTCAGCTCCAGCTCCTCAGCTCCCACCCTTCCCTTGGAAGCTGCAGATTCCAGGGCTCACATTCTGGAAGTTGAGTTCTAAAACTGCAGACAAGATGCTCAATCAAAATCTAAACTGCTCCCAAACACCAAGAGCACCTGAGAGATCCTCCAGCACTGCCAAGGACAGAAATGTGACAGAGACCATTTTTGGGGGCTGGAAGGACAATCAGAGAGTCCAATAAATACATGAAATAGTGGGAACACAGAATGACTGAATGCCATAATTAGCTCCCCAATTTCACCTCCACATGCAGTGGAATAGGCAAGGCACAGAAGAGAAGGAAGTGAGGCCACAGAAGCAGAAATCAGGGAAGTCACCAAAAGTGCCAATAACTCCAACAGCAAAGTGAACAAACAGAGAAGGGAAATGAATGTGAAGTTAAATATGTTGGGAATTCTCTAAGTTGATAAAATTACCCCCAAGAGCCATAAACCAGAACAATCCAGTCCATTCTCTCTCCTCCCTGGCAGGTTTTACAGCTGCCCTTGGAGGTGCTCTTTGTGTAATCCCTGCACTCCCACTCCAGACCTGCTGCTCTTTTCCTATCAACACACAGCTTCTATTCCTGGCTCCATCTTAATTATCCTGCCTCAGCCCTTCCTCAGGACAGGGATAAACATCTTCAAGTTATCTGCAATGAAAATCACATTGGCTTCATTTTCCTGGCACAGCCTTACTCTCATTTTACTGGCTAAAAAATGAATTCACATTCCCAACCACTCCCTTTGCTCCTCACAAAAAAAAAAAAAACCAAAAAACCCAAAACAAAAATCATAAATTCCCAGACTGGTTTGGGTTGGGAGAAAGCTCAAAGCCCACCCAGTGCCACCCCTGCCATGGCAGGGACACCTTCCCCTGTGCCAGGCTGCTCCAGCCCCAGTGTCCAGCCTGGCCTTGGGCACTGCCAGGGATCCAGGGGCAGCCCCAGCTGCTCTGGGCACCCTGTGCCAGGGCCTCACTGCCCTCTGAGTAAAGAATTTCTTCTTAAAATGTCTTTAACATTAATACTGGGTGATAATTCTGCCTCCCTGTGTTTGTGACCTGGGTGTGCTTGGCATTGGAAAAATTTACAGGGCTAAGTCAGAGGCAGGGGTGGGTGTGATGCCATGCCAGGCATGGCCAGTGCCAGGCTCCCAGGGATCAGGCTGCTGGAGGAATCTGGGGAGAAAACTGTTCCAAAGTTTCTGAAATGTTCTAAAGGATTGGTCTGCCAGGGAATTTTACCTCATGAGAAATCCTGTCAGACTTGCAGGAAGAAATCATGCCCAGATTTCCTTTCAGACACCTTTCCCAGAGCAGCTGGGGCTGCCCCTGGATCCCTGGCAGTGCCCAAGGCCAGGCTGGACACTGGGGCTGGAGCAGCCTGGCACAGGGGAAGGTGTCCCTGCCATGGCAGGAGGGTGAAACTAAATTGTCTTTAAGGTCCCTTCAAACTTAAACCATTCTGTAATTCTGTGACAACTTCTGCTCTGGGGTTATAAAAAGCTGGTTTGTAAAGTTACCTGTTCCACGTTATATTTTGTGCATTTCTCAGAAAGATGTAAGTGAAACAAATCCATTCCTCCAGCAGGGAAATCATCTGCACAAACCAATTTGTTAGCGAGCTCAGAAGTCTGTGGGATCACAGAATGAACTGTACAAGGAGCATGTGCAGACTTATTTACAGTAAAGGAATCAGAGCACAGCAACACAAGGCCACAAAGTGTTAGTAAGGAATCAGAGCACAGCAACACAAGGCCACAAAGTGTTAGTAAGGAATCAGAGCACAGCAACACAAGGCCACAAAGTGTTAGTAAGGAATCAGAGCACAGCAACACAAGGCCACAAAGTGTTTTCCCAGTGACAGCATGCCCTGGGTGGAGCCAAGGAATGCCCACAGTCCCTGGAAAAGGGGCAGCAGCAGCTCCTGTCCCCATGTGTGCCCCAGCACACACAAGGGCTCAGTGCTGCACAGCCCTGCAGGTGTTTCACCCCCTGAGTGCCCAGGCAGACAGAGCCCAAAGTTTGGGCAGGTTTGAGCAACTTGAAGGATCTGATTCCATGGAATGGGCACAAAGGCCTGGTGTGTTTGTACTGCTGGGGTACATTCCTTTATTTGCAGCATCAGCCTCTTCACATGGCTGAGACAATTTCAAAATGGCAAAGCTCATGTACAGCCAGCAGCAGCCACAGATTTCTCTGTTACAGAGCATTTTTAATCTTTCTAGCCAACAGCACATTGCTAAAGGTCACAGACAATTGTTCCAACCAATCACTAAAAGCACACATACACCTGCTTCACACAATGCCTGCTTGTCTTCTTTCTATTTACAATACACAATAGTCCATTATTAAGTTTAAAACCTCCTACCACCTTGCTAAGCACGTTTTTCTGCAGGCTTAAGGTCTATCTCAGCCAAGCCTAAAGCTCAAGCTACTGTTTCATGTCCTTGCTGTACTATTGTAACTTTTCTACTTTCAGACTTTGCAGTTAGCTCTGAGTTCTCTGCTCTTTCTGTTTCTGTGTTGCTTTTACAGCTTCCTCAAAGCCTTCTTACCTTTACTGTGCTCCCCCAACCTGCCTGGGCTCCACCCAGTTATGCTGAGTGCTCCTCTCAAAGGAGTGCACGGTTCTAAAGCTCCAGCACTGGGCAATTCTGAGATCTTTTCAGAAATCAAAGACTGCTGGAAATATCTATCAGAGCATTAATTCAGCACAATTAGCACTGGCTAATGGTAACAGAGGTGTTTACTGCAAAGGATAAACTCAGCTGACAATAAAAATGGAAAACTACATGTCTGGGGTGCAGTGTCACCTCTGGTTTAGACTTCCAGCTATTCCAGGAAAATCTCCTCCTGTTCCAAACAGAAGCAGAGGAATGAGTGCCCGTTTTCTAAGATGTCAGGCAAACCCACAGGAAAGCCAATGGAAAAGTTTTGAGGATTCTGCACCTTAAGACCAAGACTCAAATGCAAACTTAAGACTCAAACACTTTTCTGCACCTGAAGTTACAGAGGGATAAATGTCTATGAGTTTGTAAAAAAACTCTGCCTATTTCTACTGTCTTTATTTCTGTTTAAACTCATTAACTGCTTTACTCTCATTCCAAAATTATCTGCAGATAATGTATTTATAGTAGAAAAAGCCCATTATGAAACACCTTTTGCAGTAATTGGGTTGGGAGATTAGAAAAGGGAAGGAGAAAGTTCTTGCAAAGTCAATCCAAGAAACATTTCCTTCACCACAGAGAGAGAATCTGGGTCCAGATCATCAAAACAGCCTTCAAGAAGATGCTTTTTAAAAGTCTATGAAAATTCCTGAGGAGGACTGTCCAGCAATAATATAATTAATCCATGATATGTTGGGATGAGAGAAAATAAACAGCCAAAGACACAAAAAAAAGCCAAAGATGACAAGAAACCACGACAAAAGTAATCAAGAACATTCCCATGGCCAGCTGCAGTTGCAGTGCTGATTTTTATTTCTATTTCTGGCAGAAAGGAGGAAAGAAGGTGACAGGGACAAGAGTCCAGTGTCCAGCTCACCAGGGAACCCGTGCACAGGCCACCCCAGGAAAAGCTAACTCTGGAAAGGGAAGGGCAGGAAATTCTCCAACAACTCCTCTGCAGCTTGCTGAAGGCTTCTCTAAATATAGCTGTCTATATAAATCCTTCCCTCAGAGTGGAGGTGAAAAAAGGGGGAAGAGGTGGAAATTCTCCAAAGATCACATCTATTTGTCAGGAACTATAAAAGGACAAGGACTTTGAAAACAAAATGGGTTAATAGGGCATTTTTCATACTGGAGGAAAACTATTTACAGCAGAATTGAAGGAAATGATTTGTTGAAAATGCTCCTGCAGCCACCAAGACAAAAAGAGGTTTCTCCCAAGCACTGGGTAACAATGAAATAAAGGAAGCATGAGAGACTCTTACCACTTCAACCAGGAAAAATCAGCTCCACTCTGACCTTTTCAAGGTTATTTCTTTGAATTAATAATTCAAAGGGGAAAAAACCCATCTAGACAGTAATTACCAGACCTGTGGAGCTGCAAGATGAAATAATTCAAGTCAGAAAGAAGGGACATGTTCAAACACATCAATGCTGAAGCAAAAAGGGGCTTTGGATCATGATTTCTTGAGTGAGGGGGCATCTTCTGCAGGAAGATCTGGCTGTTTTATGAAGAGAGAGCAGCTGTGAAGTTATTTATAAGTGAGACTGAGCAGAGAGGTGCAGAACAGGGCACGTGCTCCCAGTGGGATCCCTGCATTCCTGGAGCGTGCCCTGCATGCTCTGCCAGCGAGCACAGCTGGAGCCCTGCACACCACCAGGGCTGGGCTGGGACACAGTGCCACGTTTGGGGACTGAGCAGGGACCACATGTCAGAGAAATTTAACCCAGATCTGCTGAAATGGTGACAGGGCCACAAGGAGAACAGCCCTGAACAGCCCAAACATGGAGGGATGGGGAATGGAAGCTCCTACACAAACACAGGAGCTGTGACAGCTCCTGAGAGAGGATGGGGGGGAAAAGGACGAGGAGCTACAAGAACCATGGAGAGAGACAATTCCCAAGGGCTGGAGGGACAGCACCCAGGGAATGGCTGCCAGTGCCAGAGGGCAGGGCTGGATGGGATCTGGGCAATGAGGAATTGTTCCCTGGCAGGGTGGGCAGGGGCTGGGATGGAATTCCCAGAGCAGCTGGGGCTGCCCCTGGATCCCTGGCAGTGCCCAAGGCCAGGCTGGACACTGGGGCTGGAGCAGCCTGGCACAGGGGAAGGTGTCCCTGCCCTGGCAGGGGTGGCACTGGGTGGGCTCTGAGGTCCTTCCCAACTCAAACCATTCCATAATTCCAATATGCATAACACATTATATCTTCAAAATATTTATCTGTAGAAGAGGTTTTACAGCAACTCCTGTGAGCCAGAGAGAAGTCTGATCAGAGGATCCATGTTTGTCCTGGAAAGAATTTTCTACCAAGGTCGTTGACACAGAAACCAAGAAAGAAAGAAGGAGAAATAAGAGAAACCTGCAACTGCCCATTCCAATGAGCACTTTGTTTGTCTTTCCTGACCAATGGGTAAAGTGCAAACTTCTGAGCTTTGTAAGAATGTATAAAAAGAATAAAAACAGTTTGAAGCCTTCTGAAAATGAAGGGCTACTTTGTATTGTGGCTGCCTCAACTACAACATATACCCACTTTATCATGTTTGAGTAAGAGCCTGATGTCAGCACCCCAGTCTTTTAAATATTTATTGAGAAAAAAAATATTTCTTTGGCTTGCTGGCTTGATTACACACATACTGATCATCACAGCAGCACCAAAAGGCAGGTGGAAATTTTAGTTCAGTATGATTTCACCTTCACTGAAACTTTTCTGAGAAGACCAAAGAAGTTAAGATATTTTTACCTCACTTTGTACATTCCAGATAATGAAGGAGGTAAAGATAAAAGGTCAGTACAGAGGAAAAAAAAGCAAAAGGAATGAATCTGTGTCAGCCTGTCTATATTCCCCACTCAACATCTCAATCAAGAGTCAATCAGTGCATATTAAAGGTTCAGGTAAAGCAATTAAAGAAGCCCAATTACTTTTTCTTTGAGCAACCAAGGCTTTGCTTCCAAATCTGTTCTGAAAGTCAAAGGGGCTGGAGCATGGCCAGGGCAGGGAACGGAGCTGGGAAGGGGCTGGAGAATTCCTGAGGGAGCTGGGAACCAGGGGGTCAGGCTGTCTCCCAGGAACAGGGACAGGAGCAGAGGGAACAGCCTCAGGCTGGGCCAGGGGAGTTTTCCTTTCTGAGTTTCACCTGCACTTTCCCATTGGAAGGCCTTCAAATTGTGCAGGCTGGAGTTTCTCCAGCAGAGCTGCTCATTCCTCAAGGCTCATGGAAATAAAACAGGCAGCACTGTCCTGAACCCTGCATTTACTCCTCCAAGAAGAGCCAAATGCCACCTTTATCCAGAGGAGTGTCTTGGTGGTCCCTGCTCTGACGCTGCTTCTCAGATGTCCCACGTGGCTTTTGGCAATTTGGTGTGGCCTTAGAGCCAGGATAACCCCCAGGTGTGATTCCATGGGCTGCTCCTCCTCCCAGCTGGGCTCCAGCTGATCCAAGCCCTCCCAGAGCTGTTACTGCTCCCTGATGACATTTGCTAAAGGAACAAGTCTGGTCACTGTGCAGCAAACAAAGCTGTGGAGAATGGCTTGGAACAGGCAGTTTTTCCTCAGGGCATCTCCAAAACCTGTGAGACAATTTTGTTTACCATTTAATCCTAGACTGGTTTGGGTTGGAAGGACCTCAGAGCCCACCCATGCCACCCCTGCCATGGCAGGGACACCTTCCCCTGTGCCAGGCTGCTCCAGCCCCAGTGTCCAGCCTGGCCTTGGGCACTGCCAGGGATCCAGGGGCAGCCCCAGCTGCTCTGGGCACCCTGTGCCAGGGCCTTTTAATTTCCTCATTTTCTGGATCTTAATTCAACAGCTGTTCTTGGCATGGAAGAAAGAAACTCTTCCAGAAGGTTTCCTACATCTCTTGGTACTATTTCAAAAAGAGAATAAAGAAGAATCCTGGAATATCCTGAGTGGAAGGGACCCACAGGATCATTGATCCAAGGCCTGGCCTGGCCTTGCCCAAAATCCCAGCCTGGGCATCCCTGGCAGCGCTGGCCAAAGGCTCCTGGAGCTCTGGCAGCCTCGGGGCCGTGCCCATTCCCTGGGCAGGATTCCTCCTCCAGTTAATTCCCAGTGCAATCACACACGCTGCTCTGCAGGGCCGTGCCCTGGGGCTGTGTGTCCTTCCAGCAGAAGCTGCAGTGCTGGGGGAGCCCCATGGAAGTGGGGCTGGGCACCTCTGCATGCCAGGGGGTTCCTGGGAAGCCAATTCCTGAATTCCCACACAAACTGCAGCCACTCCACAATGACTCCACTGAAGGATTAAAACAAGATTCAAATAAAGCCCTGATGATTTTTTAATGCAAATTCCAACTGCAGTGCCAAGAAGGAGCTGTTTTTCCTGAAGACTTACAGGATACATTTGAATAGCTTCAAGTGTATGAGCTGGTGTCATTTTTGCATTAGGAGATCCAAATATATTCAAATAAAATTTCCAGAGTTGTGCTCTGTCACACAAGGGCCTTTTACAGATTCCATGGGCCACAGTTTTCCAGCCACCCATCTGAAAAATAAATACCTGCAGTGTGCTTCTTCCATCCTTGGAAAAATCTATGATTTACACTTCCATTTCCAAGAATTAAACACTGAATTCCTGTGCACTGAGTGGGAACACAAAAGTGGGCACTTGGAAATTCCACTACAGAGCAGCTGAGTAACCATCAGCCTCATTTAGAAAACTTTCAAATGTGGGAAATATATTCCAAAATGTAAAGGTTTTTTCCAACACGTTTCCACTCCTGCTGGGAATACACTCAAATGATCCAGAGTAAATTAATGATGATTTTGCCCTCATTTGAGTACTCAAAAGGAAACAAACATTTTCAGACAGTATTTATGGCAATTATTTTTCTATTCATCTAAAAAAAAAAATCATTCCATTTGGTAAAATATTCCAACACCTGTGCCATCCAGGATTTCCAACCAAACCTGCTGAAGGAAGAACAAAACCCTCTAAAGAAAATCCAGAAATCTCTCTGCTTAGTTCAAAAATTGGTATTTTGGAACAGAGCAATGTAAGCTGAGGAATTATGATGCTCATTTATCCCTAATCCACTGGAAGGGAAGGAAAATGTCCCTTCCAGAGCTTTCTCCAAGTCATCTTGGGAGGCAGTTCCCCAAGAAATGTCTGGAGCCTCTTAGAAAATCTCCACCAGGAAAAAGGGTTAAGGGACAAGGCAGAAATGAAAAGTGTACTTGGCAGAGGATGCAGGCTTTGGGTTTTAAGAATCAAACACCAAAAGTGACAGGAAGAATTCTAAATGACTCTCTGAGGCATTGCAAAGTGGACACAAACTGTGGAGAAATAAAAATTCCAAAGGATGCAGGGGTGCAGTGAGAGGGTCAAGCTTGGTTCTGAGGGATCTTGAATGGCTGAACTTTTAAAATGTCTTCAGGTGGTCAAAAATTTCTTCAGGTGGATTTAACTGGAAGTGAGGCATCATCCACTTTGCCAGGAAATTCAAGGTGTTTAAGCACCATTCCTTTCCTTTGCCTTCCTCCCAAAGCAGCCCAGGAGCTGAGCAGGGCAGTTCAGGACAGCTGAACACAAAACACAGGCAGCAGCTTTCATTTATTAATAACAAAAATTCAACCTATTCCCCCTGGCCTGGCTGGTTTAATCCAGGATATCTCCATGCATGAGCTGTTCCCACAGGAAAAGAAACCACCACCATCAAACCCAACACACCAAAAAACCCAAACACAACCCAACTTCCTCTGCAGCTTCCTAAAAAATCCTAGATGCATCACCTTTGGCAGAGGCAGCTCTTGGCAAAGAAGTGGGAGCTGCAGAAAATGGGATTTGACAGGCATTCAATACTCAGCTGCACATCTCTGACAGGACAGAAGCAGCTCTTCCCAAAGCAGCTCTTCCCAAAGCCCAGGAGCTGCCCCAGACATTTGGATCCACAGCCCACTCCCAAAAATTCCCCCAGGATTCACTCCAAGAACACTGAAAGCTGCCATCCCTCACCCTCCCCATTTTTTTTCGTGGCATTTCTGGTTTCTTTTAGCCCTGTAACAGCAGAATAATGAACACAGATCATGTTAAAACCATGGGAAGGAGTGGGAAAACCATGGAGGCTCCCACACTGCCAGGCATTTGCAGGGACAAAGCAGAGACTGGAGATAATTACACTGATAACATGAAATAATTAATTCATCATCAACCAGCAAAGAAATATTTGGCCAATTTACTGTCTGTGAGGACACCATTCACTGCCAGTTCCTCCCCAACTGCCTTGATTATGCCAGCAGGAAAATCCAGGGAAGAAAAGGGAAATTGAGAGAAAAGCCCTTCTGGCTGGCATTAAATGTCATATTTATTTCAAAATAAGCATTTTTAGCAAGTCAATGAGCAGCAATTTTTCACTTGCTCTTTTCATGAGAGCTTTTGAAAATGGCTGTCCCATGATCTGTACAGAATCATGGAAAGCTGCCCCATTTCCTGATAGGCAAAGGGTGGCCACTGCAGCATTTCTTTGACTAATTCCTTCCACTGGGTTTTCCATAAGTGATTCATGGCTGTACTCAGCTTTCCTGGAAAACATTTCTCAAAGTCTGCAAGGTATGGAAAGCAGGATATTCTCCTGGGCTGGCTTCTAACCGGGAATCTTTGTGCCTCTCTTTAGACACAAACAGCAGTTTTAATAACTTCATTCTGTAAACTCTGATTTAATTATTTTTCCCCTAAATCTCAGAACAAAACAAAACTCAAACATATCTTTCACTCTATTCCCTGCATATCTTGATTTCTTAGAATTCTAGCCTTAGAAGCCTAAAAACTGGGTGCCTTTTTCTATGATTTTACTTTTATTTAAAGGAAATTCAGAAAGGGCCTCCCTGAACACTTATATCACCTGTTAAATTTTGTTCTTTTCTTAGAAGTCACAACACTACAAAGAGTTGTTTTACGTAGAGGGACTGTGAAATAATTACAAGTTCCCTGAGACTCCATGGCTGACGACCAAAACAGATTTCCAGTGCTGTAAAATGTTCCAAGTGAAGGTCAAATAATAAATCTGAGGGTGATAACACACCTGGAGGGAATTCGTAAGGTTTCAAATAATCCCAATCTGGTTTGGGTTGGGAGAAAGCTCAAAGCCCACCCAGTGCCACCCCTGCCATGGCAGGGACACCTTCCCCTGTGCCAGGCTGCTCCAGCCCCAGTGTCCAGCCTGGCCTTGGGCACTGCCAGGGATCCAGGGGCAGCCCCAGCTGCTCTGGCAATTCCATCCCAGCCCCTGCCCACCCTGCCAGGGCAGACTGTTTCAGAATTTCTGTTTCCTGCTTTTTTTTTTCAGCCCCCAAGCCCTGTTTTGGAAAATCCCCCCACTCCTTTCCCCATGGAGGCAGGAAGGGCCCAAAGCTCCCAGGAGGGCTCTGCCCTGAGCTATTCCTGGTGTGTTTGCAACTGGTGCCACTCTCCAAGGTATTTCCGAGGAACCTCATTAAGCTCCTGCAACAACCATGTCCCAGTGAAAGGGAAAACTTGTGCTGTGTGCTCAGTCCTTCAGCAAACACTGACAGCAGGGCTGTGCCCGTGTGAGCAGCTGAGCCTCAGCATTTTTTCCAGATGAACTGGGTTCTGATTGAAGTACTCCTCTAAAAAGCTTGGAGTGTTTCATTGGACTGGGAGGAAAGAACACAAATGTGCTCGAGTGTTCTCCATAAAAACAGCCTGGCCATGATTCACAGCCCCTTTTAGCAGGCAGTTTCACAAACTCTATTTTGTATTTTTAGGCACCACAAACCAGTCACTTCTCAAAGTGACATGATCCAACGGCCTCTACCTTGATAGTGTCCAAAGCCAGCTCAGAAAATCACAGCTGACATTTCCAACCTGCCCAGCAGAGCAAGGGAAGAGCTTAAACAGCATTTCCAGTTCCACCTTCTGCAACCTCAACGTTACAGCAAGGGCTGGAATGCCAAATTAGAGAGACTTCAAATTAGAGAAGCTGCAAGGCAAAGCCCTAATCAGGACAGGCAGCAACAAAGGGAGACTCAAATAACTGGGGGGGAGAGAGATTAAACAATAATTTGCAAATACATGAAATAAATACAGTCAGAGCTCTCTGCTCATTAGTGAATTTGGTGCTCCACATCCAATCTATTTTTAAAAAATAAAGATTCTTCACTTTCAGGCTGACCTGATTGGGCTGGCACATTAAAATCTTTCAGCATTTCTTTGCTCATGGTGATTGTTTGTGTTTAGATTTATTGATGCAGCTCTTTTCCCCAAATCCTCATGGCCTGTCACGTTGCAGCTGGATTCTGTTCTCCCCTCACTCAGCTCTCACAGGATCCTTTCCCTTGGGCTGAGAGTTTATCCTTGGGCAGTTTTTAAGGATAAAATGATGGGGGAACTGCTCTCCTATATGATGATTAAACCACCAGCACCAAACACTGAACTGGGGCAGTTTAAACCAGGCTTAGTCCAGGACAGGGTGACACAGAAGGAAGATTTAAGTAACTCAGCTTTCCAATTTACAATCACTGAGTGATCAACACCTCATTCCTGTCATTCCATCTGCTCCTCCTAGAACCAAGGATTTTTTACATGTATTTCTTCAGGAGTTTTTTAGATTTTTACCTTTTAAAGCATCGTTACTCACCAAGGCACTGGAGAAGATGGAGCTACTACAAATAACTCCAGGGGCTGATGAACAGTGAGAAATAAACACCTCTCAAAAATAGCCCCCACTGCCAGCATTTGTTTCCCAGCCCAAAGTGGGCCCTAAATAGCACCAAGCCAGGTCTCAGCTCCTCCTCATCCCCCTGAATTCCAAAGTACAATGGGGCTGGATTTCACTCTTTATTTACTTCCTGCACTGACAACTCCACAGCAATCTACCAGAGACAGTCACTAAAATAATCTCATTTAACACAAGTCCACTCTTCCACAAGGCCTGCAGGGACAGCACCCAGGGAATGGCTGCCAGTGCCAGAGGCAGGGCTGGGTGGGATCTGGGCAATGAGGAATTGTTCCCTGGCAGGGTGGGCAGGGGCTGGGATGGAATTCCCAGAGCAGCTGGGGCTGCCCCTGGATCCCTGGCAGTGTCCCAGGCCAGGCTGGACACTGGGGACAGTGGAAGGTGTCCCTGCCATGGCAGGGCTGGCAATGAGACCATCTTTGACCTCCCTTCCATCCCAAACCATCCTGATTCCATTCCATAAAAACCTCATTCTCAGCATTTCCAGATCACCCCTGTGAACCACGGAAGGGATTCCCAGCAGTGCCTAAGAATTATTCAGCTGCTCATTATTTTATATTGGTTCATTAATTCGCTCTGATTAACAAACATTTTGCAGCCATTTCGTGCTTCCCACACAGCTTCAGGACTGTATCATCTGTGGGGTCATTTTTTTTTCTTTTCCTGTTTAACTGCCATTCCTGAAAAGTTAAAAGAGATTTTAAGAGGTAAGGCAGTTGTCCCTGAAGTACTTTTTTAAATTTTTATGGTGTTTTTTCAGCTGTGACAGGTACAAGAACTGTCCCAGTGACTGAAGATATGACCATAATCCCACTGGAGTAGGATGAAAAAGACTTCTGTAGTTAACAACTGATTATCATGAAAAATGCAGCTGTATTATGCCAAAACTATGACTGGAGGGAGAGCAAAGATAAGGATGAAAACAGCAGGTGTTTGGGATTGTTTTAAATTTCTAGTTCCTTCTAACATGACAGCAGGATTTGTTTAACAGAAATATTAAAGATATCATCCCAGGCAAGCAGAAGTTACGTGTTCATCCTCTGACACATCCTCTGTGACTAAGGGAAAAACAAAAGGAAATAAAAAATTCAGCTTTAACACAGGAGGCTTTGGAAAACAACAGGAGCTGGTCAGAGCAGGCTGGTATTTCCGTGATCTTTAAAGAATGACATTTTCCACTGCACTCACAGAAGGAAGAATGGAAGATAAACTTCAAAAATATTTTCTAAGAATGTTCTGGGAGGGTAGGAAAAAAACGAAAGCAATTACAAGAAGTTTCTGCATTTCAAAGAACAAATCAAGTGTACCTGGAAATTTCAAAAGGATTTCAAAGCCACTAATGGAATGGTTTGGTTGGAAGAGACTTTAAAAATATCTAATTCCAACCCCCTTCCATATCCCATCCAAGCCCTTGATAAAATAATAAAAGATAATAAAAGGAGCCAAAGAAGAGTCAGGAATTTATCCCAAATCACCTGCATTTTTGGTGAGGTTAATGCCTGACACACTGTAATTATCTTAG
The DNA here is from genome assembly GCF_017590135.1 of Pyrgilauda ruficollis. Lineage (NCBI taxonomy): Eukaryota > Metazoa > Chordata > Aves > Passeriformes > Passeridae > Pyrgilauda > Pyrgilauda ruficollis. Next base: position 67,186 of record NW_024525134.1, read on the forward strand.
ACATTAATTAGTGACACATCAGCAGCACACTGGCATTTAAAGCTGTTAAGGCATACAACAACAGAGCTTTGGGGATGCATTTTAGTTATTTATTCATATGGCAAGAACCCACCTGTTTTTGATTAAAGGGGCAAAAAAGTCAGCATTAGAAAATAATTCTTGAAAAGATTTTAAATGCCTGAATATTCCAGGCAGTGGTTTTTGGGTTAGGAACTCTCACTTGCTGAAAGTTCTGCATTTCCTTCCAACTTCTGCTAGAGAAATGTCTGGATGTGCCTTTTTCCCAGCAGGGGAGGCAAAACATCACTGCAGAGCAGTGGGTAAGAACAGAATTCCACTTTGGCAGCTTAGGAAGGAAGGCACAGATTAAGGAACAACCTCTACTGACACCTCCTGTGAAGAATTCCTGCACTTCAGCTGCTCTGGGCAAGGTGAGGAGCTGAAACAAACCTGAAAAACTTCCAAAAATGGGTTTATTTATACCTAATATAGATTCTAAGGCTTCCCCAAGGGGAGAACACCCCGCTGATGTGGGAGGCTTGGTGGGGTTTGGAGAGGCCCTGCCGATCTCACCTGCTCTCAGCTGATTTTCTGCGTGTTGCACAACCCCAGGCAGGAGCTGTTCATACTTTCCACTGCCTGCCCCTGCAGCTGCTTCATCCTGGAGCCTCAGGACAATTCAAGCCTTTCATCAGAGTTTCCATGAGCCAGGCAGTGCTGGCTCCCAGCTGGATGGCAACTGGCCCAAGGGCCAATGAATTCTGCAAAGGAATGGCCACACACCCCAGGACTGGGCAAACACCCCAGCAATTCCCACTGATTTCCCTCCACAAGTTCTGGTTGCCACCAGAAACTCTCTCATTATTTAACCTGCAAGAAATGGACATTTTAGTTCTCACTTCACCATCTTTTTCCATAGTAATGGACATTTCAGTCCTTAATTCATCATCTTTTCCAACAGTAATGGACATTTTAATTCTTATTTCCTATTTCCATAGTAATGGACATTTTAATTCTTATTTCCTATTTCCATAGTAATGGACATTTTAATTCTTATTTCCTATTTCCATAGTAGTGGACATTTTAATTCTTATTTCATCTTCTTTTTCCACAGTAATGGACATTTTAGTTCTTATTTTCTTTTTACACAGTAATGGACATTTCAGTTCTTATTTTGTCTTCTATTTCCACAGGAATGGACATATTCCTACTGCAGCTTTCAGGAATTATCAACAATTCTATACTAAAACAATCAGAGATGGGAGTTGTTCTTAAAGAATTTAACAATATTATCTCACTTGCTGGGTTATCAGAAAGGTGGAGGATATTTTAACTACAAACCCACAGAAGTGTTTTGTTTAACTATATGGATTATGAATGGGGAAAAAATACAAACAGGAAAAAAATCCATTTATTATAACAATACAACTTGGCTTTTCTGGCACTTCACCAGCTCAGCTTCCTACCTTCAGGAAAAAAAAAACCAAAAAAAGAACAATTCTCCTGCCTTTCAGCCAGTTCTTCTTGGAAAACAGCCTGAATTTTAAGAGGCCTCCACACAAACAGCCACTTGTTTTGAAATCAGGACCAAACCTTCAGGAAGTTTCCAGAATGGTTTTCAGTCCATGCAAGAAAATAAAGTGATTTTGGTTTACTTGGCTGCATCTAGAAGTCAAAACCCTCAATTGATGGGTATTTTAGGATTATTTTTTCCAAGCTGTGTGATACAGACATTTTCAATAAATCAATTTATCAAAAAGCCCTGAACTGCCAGAGCTGGCCCTCCCACAGCACTCTCTCAATTTTCCTGCTGCCTTTTGCATTTCAGCAACACAAAGGAACTCCAATCCAGCTCCTGAGAGCTCAATTACCAAGAGTTGTTTGCCAGCACCAAAATAACTGCAAAGAAAACCTCAAAAAGCAAAATCACACCCAGCTCTTCACTTGTGAGCCTCTGAAAATCTGCCCAGGGAAGAGAGAAGTTACGTTTTAATAAATGAAATTCACTGAGAATTGACAGCTCTGCTGCTGTGAGTGATCAATCACTGACTGCCATAATTAATTAAATTAATTCTGGTTATCTCTGGCAGTAAAAAATGCTGAGAGGGAGAGAGCAAAGGTTTAAAGCAGGTACTGCTGGATGATTCTGTTCCCATCTAAAGCTGGCAGAAGCTCACAGACTCCATTTATTGTCACATCCTAAATCCCTGTGCCTGGCAGTCACCACTCACCCACCACCTTGTTTTTAATATCAGCATTCCCAAACATTTTAGGACAATGTTCCATAGTTTAATTATGCATCACACCCACAAAAAAAATTTTAAATGGTATTTTAGAGCTCTGTCATGACTTCAGGTTCACTGAACACAGCCCACGTTTCAACCATTCCCAGCGTATTTCCATATTTTATGAGGAAAAAAAGAGCACCTGGCCAGAACAAGAGATAAAAGCCCAATGAAAACCACCCCAAATGGCCACTGAGGAAAGTGCTTAAAGACCAGGAACAAAGCCCAGAATTCAGCCAAACCCAGGCAGCTCAGGGGTCCCTGCCCAGGGCTGGAGCTGGATCATCCCTGGGGTCCCTTCCAAGCCAACCCATCCCAGGATTTTCTGTTTTCACACAAGAACAGCCCCAGACTTCGCTGGAAATTGTGGTTAACATCAATATATGAATTTGCATCATTGTTTTATAATTATTTCCCTCATTTTCAGTTCTCCTGACCTTCAGTTACGACACCAAGTAATGTTATTTATTAATATGCAATATAATTTAGAAACGCTGCTTATTCAAACTTGAATTAATTACTTTAGCAACAAACTGTCACAGAACCAAACCTTTGCTGCTATAATTTAAGCCTGCTCTGCATGGGACAGTTCAGTGTCTGCTGATATTAATAATTATATCATGCTGATGTTATTGAGGGGTGTTTGGGCTGAGTTTCACGTCAGTCTCACCTCCAAACCATGGCACTTATTTCCATATTTTTAATTAATGAATGGGACAATAATGCTGGGAACAAAGCTCCACTTGCTGCTACAAAAGGCAGAACCCAAGGAAATGGTGATCCCAGGGATGCCTCAGGTTTAATCTTTTCTATTTTCAGACTCAGTGCTGCTTTAGTGTGTGGGTCTGGGTTCATATTATGGGATGGTGAGCTCTGTGCACAGAGCAGGGACACAAAACAATTCCTGCTCCAGCTGGGCACCAAGGACAAATGATCCAAATCTCAGCCCAGGAGCACAAAGCCCGTGGGCTGCAGAGAGAAAAACAAGCAGGATGGGAGTGCAGGGGCTGAGCTGGAATTGGACACTGAACTGCAATGTGCACATGGAGCAGAGCTGATCCCAGGGAGAGACCCCGTGAGCGCTCGTGCATTTTGGGACCATTTGGGTTCATCTTGGGTTCATTTTGGGACCAGCTCTTGTGCTGCCCAAGGTGGATCCATGGAGGAGATCCTTTGAATAAATCCCTGCTTTATTCT
>NW_024525134.1:71541-102176 GCF_017590135.1 Pyrgilauda ruficollis
CACATTCTGTGCTGCTTCAGTGTGTGGGTCTGGGTTCACATCAGGGGATGGTGAGCTCTGTGCACAGAGAGGGAGACAAAACAATTCCTGCTCCAGCTGGGCACCAAGGACAAATGATCCAAATCTCAGCCCAGGAGCACAAAGCCCGTGGGCTGCAGAGAGAAAAACAAGCAGGATGGGAGTGCAGGGGCTGAGCTGGAATTGGACACTGAACTGCAATGTGCACATGGAGCAGAGCTGATCCCAGGGAGAGACCCCGGGAGCGCTCGTGCATTTTGGGGCCATTTGGGTTCATCTTGGGTGCAGCCCTGGCTGGGCTCTTGTGCTGCCCAAGGTGCATCCATGGAGGCCTTTTAATAAATCTTTATTAAAAGATTGATTAAATTTTATTTTAATAAATTATTAAGTTTCATTATTAAAATAAGACATTTCTTATACTATAATATTATATTAGGCCATAATAATTAATTACCAAATTATTATTTATTTATTCTTTATTTATTTAATAAATCCCTACTTTATTCTATAACTCTGTCCAGCCTCTGCTCCAGGTCAGCATTCCCAAAGCATCATCAGGGATTTCACCAACGTTTTCCTAAATTTCCCTTTTCTCCAAGAAAACAAAATTGTTAATCATTAAAAGATTGATTAAATTTTATTTTAATAAATTATTTTTATTATTAAAATAATACATTTCTTATACCATAATATTATATAATGTCATAATAATTAATTACCAAATTATTATTTATTCTTTATTCATTTAATAAATCCCTACTTTATTCTATAACTCTGTCCAGCCTCTGCTCCAGGTCAGCATTCCCAAAGCATCATCAGGGATTTCACCAACGTTTTCCTAAATTTCCCTTTTCTCCAAGAAAACAAAATTGTTAATCCTGGCACAGCTCTGACCTCGTGTGGGATCTTTCTTCCAGACTCTGAGCTCAGGATTGATCTTGGGTGCAGCCCTGGCTGGGCTCTTGTGCTGCCCAAGGTGCATCCATGGAGGCCTTTTAATAAATCTTTATTAAAAGATTGATTAAATTTTATTTTAATAAATTATTAAGTTTCATTATTAAAATAAGACATTTCTTATACTATAATATTATATTAGGCCATAATAATTAATTACCAAATTATTATTTATTTATTCTTTATTTATTTAATAAATCCCTACTTTATTCTATAACTCTGTCCAGCCTCTGCTCCAGGTCAGCATTCCCAAAGCATCATCAGGGATTTCACCAACGTTTTCCTAAATTTCCCTTTTCTCCAAGAAAACAAAATTGTTAATCCTGGCACAGCTCTGACCTCGTGTGGGATCTTTCTTCCAGACTCTGAGCTCAGGATTGGAGCACTGGATCCCAGGGAAGCAATTTTTGTTAAGAATTCCAACATTGAGGCTTCTCATGACAATTTTACAGCACTGCTATTCTAGGTTTAGGTATTTTTAAGGGACCCAACAATCATCTTGTGCAGCAAGAGTTATTTGAATATTTAAATAAATATATAAATATTATATATTTCCATTTTTTTTTTCTACCTATAGAAGTATTTGTATTGTTTGCTTGAAGCATTGACTGATCAGCCCACTCTGAGGATTTCAATAAGTGGATTTTTGGCACAGAATTAATTCTTTTGGGGACCTACAGAAGGTCCAAGTGTGATATAAACCTGAAGCTGCTCAAAATACCTCCACTGAACTAAATACCTCCAGAAGCTGTATTGAAAAACTTTTCACAATGGAAGGTTTCTCATTTTCTTGTAATGGTTTTAGTGTTCAAAGTAAATCCAGATTATTGAGATGTGATTTTGAACCATGCTCTTAACCCTGAGCTTTATTTGGAAACCAGAAGCATTACAAACTATAAACACTGCCACAAAAAAAAAAAAGATATTTTTTTTGGCAGTGAAAGAATGAAAACCTTCAAAATATATGCAGGTGCCAATATTTAAGTTTTACATTCCCATTAGGGAGTATTTTGCCAAAACCAGAGCTGTGGTCACAAAAATCCATAAATGTAAAACCACTTTTTTTTTTGGAAATCTGCTTTTAAAAAGTTTTTTTTTAATGTGATCTAAGAGGCTTAAAAAATGTGAAGTAAAAGGATTATGAGGCATGTGGCTGAGGCAGGAAGAGATTACCAGAAAATGGAGATTATTTGTAAAGAAAGTTTTATAAATACTCCTGAGAAATCTGCTAAACTTCCTGCAAAGCACAAGGAATTCTTTAAATACTTTAAAAAACCCCAAATCCACCTCCTGATTATTTCAGTGGCCTGCAAGGCAATTCAGAATGCCCAAAGCAAGGCTCCAAAAGCTCACCAAAAGCTTTTCTGCACTGAAACCCCCCCCAAGCTGGAGGAAAAGCAGAATTTGGGAGCTGGAATTCCCAGGATTCTGCTTCTCCTGGGCTGCACAACTCACCTTGCTGGGTTTTATCTTCAAGAACAAATAGATTTAATTTATTTTTAATAAATAATTGCAGAGACTTTGCAGCCAGGGTTATGTGAGGACACAGACTCAGCTCCAACTCTGCACTTCCAGCTAGATGAATTTCTTTAATAATTCAGTTTTCCACTGAAGTTTTCCCAGAGAAAAGCTGTTCCCATGACAGAACTGCCTGCTTTCAGCTTCTCTGTGAATATAAGTTGTTGTTAATCATGGAAAACTTGCTGCTGTGTTCATTAATTTGCAAAAATTAGCAGATTAAGGTAATTATCACAGAACCATTAAAGGTGGAAGTGACTTTCCCAGCAGAACCATCGTGGAAATAGGACAAAACATGGTCTAAAACATGGAACTAGGTTTAAAATATGGTTTTTAAACACCTAAAATGTCCCCAAGTGCCACATCCAAACACCTCTGGAACACTCCCAGAGATGGAGACTCCACCAGATCAAAATCTGAGAAATATTTTAAATATTTTAAATGTAAGGGGAAATTGTCTCCATCGAAAATCTCTCCTAGTCCTAAACCCCAATGATTTTCTGAGGAATTAAATTCTTTGTAGGAACTCTCTGTGCTCCTCTTTGCCCAGCTGAGAGGTGCCCACAGTGAAGGGGAAATGGAAACTGGCTTTGGGGTTTTTTTAAGCTTGGGATTAAGTGTGTGAGATGATATTTTTTTGTTTAAGTTTCACAAACTGTGAGTTTTATAGTATTTTATTTTCATAAATTAAAAATGAAGCTGTATTTTTATAAGGGTTTTAAGGATAAATTGCTTAATTAAGAAATGATATTTAAATTATTTTTACTTTTAACTTAATAACTAACTACTTGTGGTTTGTAATATGGATTTTTTTATTTAGTTACACAATATTACATATGAAGAAGGATTAGTTTCTGTTTTAAAACTTTTATCTTGTTTTATTATATTTTAAAACTCTAACTTTTCTACTGTGTGATACTACACACTTCTATTTAAACTACACACTTGTAATTTTGGTTCTATTATTTAATTTTCTTCACAGCTTTAGATTAAATGCAGAGTTCTCTTGGTGCTCAGTGCTTATCAGCACAGAAAGTCTGAAATTCTCAGTACCCACGGTTCCAACAAGGCAGAAATGAAATTATTTCATTTTTTAACCTTCCTGTGGCTGTGCCTAAGTTTTCTACTGTGTGATACTACACACTTCTATTTAAACTACACACTTGTAATTTTGGTTCTATTATTTAATTTTCTTCACAGCTTTAGATTAAATGCAGAGTTCTCTTGGTGCTCAGTGCTTATCAGCACAGAAAGTCTGAAATTCTCAGTACCCACGGTTCCAACAAGGCAGAAATGAAATTATTTCATTTTTTAACCTTCCTGTGGCTGTGCCAGAATTGTGAAGTTCCCAGGGAAGTGTGGAACATCCCTGGGGATGACAGAGCCAGGGAAGTGTTTTACCTGCTTGGATCTGACAGCACAAATCCCACCAAAAACCCCTGAGTGTCCTCTCCTGACAGAAAACAGCTCTTAAAAATGGAGTATCACACGAAGAGGATGGAAAACCATAAAAACCTAATTGGGAATTAGCTACTGATGCGTTTTCTTAAATAAATGAGCACACAGGAACACAGTTTTAAAAATAAAATCCATCTGGGTGTTGGGTGAAGAAAGAATTACAATTCCTCAAGCACGCAATCAACACTGAAACTACCAAAAGCTGCAGATCCAGTGTAAAAGATCAGAAAATCCAAATTTTTCCAAGGTAATTTGCCAACTTGAAGATCAGAAAAGGGGTTTTGTCTGTGGTAATTTCCTGTACTTCAATAAAAAGGAAAAATACAGAATTTAAAGGAATTCCTGAACTGTGCTTTAGACAATTTGAGAGTGTTTAGGTCAATTTATGGGGTTTTTTTACTCTGAAAGATTTTGGGATTGGTATTAAGAAACTGGTCAGGAAGAATTTTTATTTCTTCTGAGAATAAACTGTCATTTAGCAGAATTAACAAGAAGGTCTGGTTTTAAGAAACTCATCACAAACCACTGAAAACTTCTGATTTCTCAACTGGGATTATCAACACCCCAATAAAAACCATTAAAAACTGAAAAGGAGGAAGAAGAGGAACATTCAAGCAGCACTTGCAGCACAAATCATGATCTGGGAGGGACAGAACAGAAATAATTATCAGTGGCTGTCTTGTCTCACCTTTGATTGGATCAACCCTCCTCAAATAGGGCAATCCAGGATTATTAAGGGGCCCACTGAAGGGAAAAAAATCCCATTTAACTGGAGAGAAAAGGTATTTTAGGAGTGTTCCATCTGCTGGGCCAAGCAGAGTGTTCAGAGAGTAGAACCAAGCAAACACAGCAAAATTCAGAGTATTTACAAACACTGAGGGTGGGGATCCCTTCATCAGCACCAAATTCCACCCCTCTGCTGCTCAAGTTGGAATTTTTTGGAATTCTACACCAAACCAAGGGAATTTTCTTGAAAGTTCACCCCCTAACCAAGGGCAGACTTTTAAAATTACCTTGGAGTATTTCTCAGGTGGTCCAGCCAGTGACATTTCAGTGTGCCCACGTCACCTCACACAAAACTCCTGCATTCCCCTGGACACCAGAACCTGCTCTGGAAAACTGGATACACCATGGGACAATGCAGTATTTTCCCCATTTTTAATTGTTTTTCTTAAATCATCCAAATGCTGAGGGCACCTTTCACACCTCCAAACTCTGGGATACAGCCTCAGGGCCTCGTTCCACTTCCTCTCTCTGCACCTTCCTGACATTTGGCCAACAAAACAAATTAAAAACGTGGCCAGTCCATGTGTGTTCTTAAAAATGTCCCTTATTTCCAGCTTTAAAGAGTCACCAGCTCTTGCCAGCTCTGTCATTTTATTAAATGAAGCTAAATTATGCATTTCAGTGCTGAAATTCAGTGACCACACACCTAAACTGATTTTTCATCTATTAAAAGTCTGTGTGCACTTGCCTTCCAAGGGCCTCCACCTGCCTTTTTTTTAATGTTTTGTGTTATTTATAAAGCTGAGACTTTTCTTTCCTCCTGGACACAGATATTTATTCAAGTTCAAGGCAGTTCTCCCATTTTTTACCTTAGAAATGTAAGTTATGCAGGCCATCCATAGTGAAGACAACACAGTTATGCTGAGATGACAAAACTCAAATTAATTTGTTATTATTGCTTAATCTTTCAAGTGCATTCTGTTTAATTCAAATCTGTTTAAAAACGAGGCACCTCCTTCAGTACAAAAGGGTTTGAGAGCAAAACCAACGACAAAAACAGGAAAAAAAAACCCAAAACCACAACATCGGGTGCACCAAACACAACCTTAAGCACAAAGCTCAGGCTAGGGTGGTCCAGCGGTATTTTATTTTATTTTATTTCATTTCTGTTTCATGCACAGCTTCACCCTGGGCAACAGGTTCAGGATTTTTTAACCTTCCTGTGGCTGTGCCAGAATTGTGAAGTTCCCAGGGAAGTGTGGAACATCCCTGGGGATGACAGAGCCAGGGAAGTGTTTTACCTGCTTGGATCTGACAGCACAAATCCCACCAAAAACCCCTGAGTGTCCTCTCCTGACAGAAAACAGCTCTTAAAAATGGAGTATCACAAGAAGAGGATGGAAAATCATAAAAACCTAATTGGGAATTAGCTACTGACGTGTTTTCTTAAGTAAATGAGTTCACAGGAACACAGTTTTAAAAATAAAATCCATCTGGGTATTGGGTGAAGAAAGAATTACAATTCCTCAAGCACGCAATCAACACTGAAACTACCAAAAGCTGCAGATCCAGTGTAAAAGATCAGAAAATCCAAATTTTTCCAAGGTAATTTGCCAACTTGAAGATCAGAAAAGGGGTTTTGTCTGTGGTAATTTCCTGTACTTCAATAAAAAGGAAAAATACAGAATTTAAAGGAATTCCTGAACTGTGCTTTAGACAATTTGAGAGTGTTTAGGTCAATTTATGGGGTTTTTTTACTCTGAAAGATTTTGGGATTGGTATTAAGAAACTGGTCAGGAAGAATTTTTATTTCTTCTGAGAATAAACTGTCATTTAGCAGAATTAACAAGAAGGTCTGGTTTTAAGAAACTCATCACAAACCATTGAAAACTTCTGATTTCTCAACTGGGATTATCAACACCCCAATAAAAACCATTAAAAACTGAAAAGGAGGAAGAAGAGGAACATTCAAGCAGCACTTGCAGCACAAATCATGATCTGGGAGGGACAGAACAGAAATAATTATCAGTGGCTGTCTTGTCTCACCTTTGATTGGATCAACCCTCCTCAAATAGGGCAATCCAGGATTATTAAGGGGCCCACTGAAGGGAAAAAAATCCCATTTAACTGGAGAGAAAAGGTATTTTAGGAGTGTTCCATCTGCTGGGCCAAGCAGAGTGTTCAGAGAGTAGAACCAAGCAAACACAGCAAAATTCAGAGTATTTACAAACACTGAGGGTGGGGATCCCTTCATCAGCACCAAATTCCACCCCTCTGCTGCTCAAGTTGGAATTTTTTGGAATTCTACACCAAACCAAGGGAATTTTCTTAAAAGTTCACCCCCTAACCAAGGGCAGACTTTTAAAATTACCTTGGAGTATTTCTCAGGTGGTCCAGCCAGTGACATTTCAGTGTGCCCACGTCACCTCACACAAAACTCCTGCATTCCCCTGGACACCAGAACCTGCTCTGGAAAACTGGATACACCATGGGACAATGCAGTATTTTCCCCATTTTTAATTGTTTTTCTTAAATCATCCAAATGCTGAGGGCACCTTTCACACCTCCAAACTCTGGGATACAGCCTCAGGGCCTCGTTCCACTTCCTCTCTCTGCACCTTCCTGACATTTGGCCAACAAAACAAATTAAAAACGTGGCCAGTCCATGTGTGTTCTTAAAAATGTCCCTTATTTCCAGCTTTGAAGAGTCACCAGCTCTTGCCAGCTCTGTCATTTTATTAAATGAAGCTAAATTATGCATTTCAGTGCTGAAATTCAGTGACCACACACCTAAACTGATTTTTCATCTATTAAAAGTCTGTGTGCACTTGCCTTCCAAGGGCCTCCACCTGCCTTTTTTTTAATGTTTTGTGTTATTTATAAAGCTGAGACTTTTCTTTCCTCCTGGACACAGATATTTATTCAAGTTCAAGGCAGTTCTCCCATTTTTTACCTTAGAAATGTAAGTTATGCAGGCCATCCATAGTGAAGACAACACAGTTATGCTGAGATGACAAAACTCAAATTAATTTGTTATTATTGCTTAATCTTTCAAGTGCATTCTGTTTAATTCAAATCTGTTTAAAAACGAGGCACCTCCTTCAGTACAAAAGGGTTTGAGAGCAAAACCAACGACAAAAACAGGAAAAAAAAACCCAAAACCACAACATCGGGTGCACCAAACACAACCTTAAGCACAAAGCTCAGGCTAGGGTGGTCCAGCGGTATTTTATTTTATTTTATTTCATTTCTGTTTCATGCACAGCTTCACCCTGGGCAACAGGTTCAGGACTCAAAGGAATGAAGGTAAAAGAGCTGTAGCTACTGAAAGACCCAGAATCATGGAATCACCGAGGTTTGGGCACCACGGAGTGCCAGCTGTGCCCGATGCCCACCTTGTCCCCAGCCCAGAGCACTCAGTGCCACCCCCAGGGGACACCTGCAGGGATGGGCACTGCAAAGCTCCCTGGGCAGCCCCTGCCAAGGCCTGAGCACCCTTTCCATGGGCAAATTCCTGCTGCTGGCCCAGCTGAGCCTGCCCTGGCCCAGCCTGAGGCCGTTCCCTCTGCTCCTGTCCCTGTTCCCTGGAGCAGAGCCCGACCCCCCCGGCTCCACCCTCGGAGCGGGCTCGGCTCATCCCCGCCTCGGGACGGAGCTCGGGCAGGACCGAGGGGGCGGGCGGGGACTCGCAGCCACAGCCTCGCCCCCTCATCCCCACCCCCGAGCGTTCTCTCCCCCGGCCCCGCACCCCGCGCTCCCCTCACGGCTCCCGCCTCACCCGGTACGGGCCGTCCTGGAAGACGCGCGGGTCCAGGTTGCAGGCGATGGTGGCGGTGGGCAAGTCGCGCAGCGCCACCGCCTCCATCCCGCGGTCGACGAAGCTCCACTCCGCGTCCGCCTCCTCTTCCTCCTCCTCCTCCCCTTCCTCCTCGTCTTCCCCGGGCGGCAGCGGCTGCCGGAGCGGCGGCTCCTCCATGGCCGGAGGGGAGCGGAGGCGGCCGCGGCGACGTCGCTGAGGCGGCTTCTCCCACCCCCCGCCCGCCATCTTGTTTCCTTAGCCCCCGCCCCGCAGCAGCCAATCGGAAGCCGCCGCTTCGCCCCCTTCGGACCGTGTCAGCCAATCGGAAGCCGCCGCCGCCGCGGCAACAGGTGGCGCGTGAGGCGGCGTCCGCCATGTTGGGTGAGGGCAGCGCCGTGAGGGAGAGGCGGAGCTGCCGCCCACAAAATAAACTATATTTGTATAAAATATACTATATTTACCATCTATGCTGTATATCTAGTATATATTGCGTATGTAATACACGTACTCACTATGTATAATATATTATAGATGAAAATTTACCATATAACATACCATATATATACCACATATATATCTATGTACACCCTATAGTGTGTGTACTGTATTTATAGTTTTTTTTATATATTATATGTAATATAGTATATACAAAAATATTCTATATATACGATGCTGTATGTCTGTGTGGTATATATCTAACATACAGTATATAGTATATAAAAAGGTGCTTTATGTAACAAAATACTGTGTGTGTATATGTGGGAATACCAATAACGTGCAGTACATATAATACATATAAAATATGCTGTGTATAATAATATACTGTATGTATATATATATTTATATATTGATTATATAATGCTATATTATTGCTAGAGAGAGAAAAACATGAGCTTTGTGTCCCATCCCTGCAAGTGTTCAAGGCCAGGTTGGATGGTCTATAACATAAATATTAAATATTTATATGAAAATGCCACATGAAAATAAAAATTCCTCACTCTGAGACTTAGAACTCAGCTGAAAATTGCTGCTGTGTGAGTTATAATTTTGTTATCTGCCTTAAGGACAAGCTGACCCTCCCTTGGTGTGCTTGGCTGGTTAAGTCTGACCTAAGAGACCCAGACAAATATTTTTATTATTATGTATTTATTATCTTTTTAATGTAATGTGCCTGTATCTATATAAAATATTTTATATAATATTATGCTCCTATTTGTTTTTATATGTACTTAGCACCACCTTCCAGGGGAAGGCCCAAGAATGAGCTTTGAAGGTCACAGAGTATTTTAATGAAGTTATTGGGTTTTATGAAGTTATTGCTTTTATGAAGTTATTTTGATGAAGTTTTTTATGAAGTTATTGTATTGTTAATGCAGGTTTTTTTCATGCAGTTATTTTATGAAGTTATTTATTTTTAAGTCATTGTGAGATTCATGCATCTCCAGACATCCCACTCCAAATTTCTTCAGCCTCTCTAATTGGTTTGGAGCCATTTAAGTCTTTTTCTGAGGGATAAACTAAATACAAGATGCTTTTGTGATCACTTGTGCCAAAATCTTCATCTTCTCAGATGCAGACAAATGGTCTCTTAAAAGAAAAGAAACTTCTCTGAGCAAGCCCAGGTGTTTAATGCAGAATCCAGCCAAAATAAAGCCATTTTTAACCCAATTCTTTGATGCCAGAGCTGCTTCCTGACAGGGCTGGTGACGCTTTCCCCTCTTGAGGAGCGAATCTCTGGATTCTCTGCAGCTCCAAATTCCTGGAGGAATTCCACCCGAGGAATTTCCACCTGAAATCTGCTGTTCCACAGAATTCCAAATCCAGAATTCCAAATCCAGATGCAAATCCCTGCAGCCTGGACATCTCCCTGGCAGGAAAACCAGGAATATTCGCTGGCACGAGGCGCTCGTTGCAGTTCAGGCGGCAGGTTTGAAGGGGAAAAAAACGTTATTAATTGTATTTTGTGTAATTAATTGAGGCTAAAGGTCAGCTGAGATCGTGCCCTGCAGGGCTCCAGGGCCAAAGGACTTCTCTGCCCTAAGAGCTTAAAAGTTTTAAGCATTAATTCAGCCACAGACGTCAGAAAAAAATTAAATAAATAAACCTGAATCTCCCTAATCTGCAGATTTAATTGTTCATCCTTTATTTTTTCATAGGAAGGGAACGCGGCAGCCGCTTTTGACTGGAAGAGGTGGAAAAAAAACAGGAAAAAAATTAAAAAAAAATAAGGATTTTCCCCGCAATGTTTGGGGCCAATTTCAGTGTAAGTGAAGTGATTAACGCTAATGATTTAGCCGCAGGAAAAGCGGAATTGCTGCCTGGAGAAGAGCCAGGGAAGTGTTCCCAGCACTGACACCACCACCTAGTGGCAGTGAAACCTCGGGGATTGCAGCCTTTTCCTGCAGGGATCTGCCTCCCAAATCCGCCTCTGGCGAGGGAAACGTGGCTGCCTGAAATAGAATGAAATAGAATGAAATTAAATTAAATTAAATAGAATAAAGTGAAATAAAATCCTTCAATGGAGAAAGAATAAACATCACAGAATCCCAGAATTCTCAGGGTGGGAAGAGACCTTTAAGATCACCCAGCATCACCCCAAACGCTGTCCCCAAGGGCCACATCCAGACACCTCTGGGGCACTGCCAGGGACAGTGCCAGGGACTCCAAACCTCCCTGTGCAGCTCGTTCCAGTGCCTGACCACTCTTTCCGTGGAATTTTTTTTTCTAAAATCCAACCTGAACCTCACTACAGACATTTTGCTTTGAAAAGCCATGAGATATTTTCAGCCAATGCAGCTGGAAATAGGGAATGGAAATGGTGAATTCCCTCAATGCTGTTGATAAAATACACCAGTAAATATTAAAATAGTGATCTAGTAAAAAAATTTAAAATTGTCTATTTAAAAAAAAATAAAAGAAAGCAACACAAAAGAAACCTGTGTTGTTTTAAGATGAACATTTTCCTTGGGGAGAGGTTTGGACCACTTTTAGCAGCTTTAAGAGAACAAAAAAAAACCAAACCACTCCTGAGATGTTTTCAGGGCTGGATCTGCTTAACTGAGCAAAAAGAATAGTGGGGAGAGGCTCCAGCTAAACGTGGAGCTCTGGAGAGTTTTGGTCACAGAACAAGAACAGATGGCCCCAGTGATTAAGCAGATTTAAGCAAGAAATAAAACATAACTTTAACAACATTTAATATCAGAATAAACTGTGAAACGAGGCTGGGGGTTTCCTTTATGGCTATTTTCTTTTGGAGGACACTGCTTTGCTCCAAGTGAGGTTAAATTAAAGTATTGGGATTTTGGGTACTTTATAAACTCCCTTTAAGTGTCTGGATTGTGTTGGAGAGGCTCAGACTCTTAGGGGGAACAACCTGTCTGAGAGAAACCAGCCCAGAGGGGCTGCCTGGCACAGGAAAAGCAGTAAAAAAGTAAATGGGAGACTCTGTGATCGGGATTTTTAGTGAAATATCCCAGGACCTGAGGCTGTCCGGAGGGTGCAGCAAACAGGAGGCAGAGGCAGCCTGTTTGGGCAGGTTGTGAAGGAGCCACTGACTGGAAATGGCAAAGTGCATTGGGAAAAACAGGAGGTGGATTGGAAAAGCAGATCATGGAATGATTTGGGTTGGAAAGGACCCTACAACTCATCCAGATCCATGGCAGGGACACCTTCCCCTGTGCCATGTATTTATTATATAAACTCTATATAGTAAATAAATGGAGAACCCCTGATAGAGCTGTCGGCACAAGCCGTTTGCCAAAGCAGCCAGTGCCGGTCGGTGTTCCTGCCCAGCTCTCCTCCGGGGCTGGGCCGCTCCGGGGCAGCAGCCGGCACCGAGCTCCTGCCCAGCGCTGCGGGCGCTCCGCTCCCGGCCCAGCCTCTCCTGTGCCGCTCCGTGCCTGCTCCCGCCCGTCCCGTGCCCGCCCCGTGCCCACCGTGCCCGTCCCGTGCCCGTCCCGAGCCCGCCGTGCCCGTCCCGTGCCCGTCCCGTGCCCGCCGTGCCCACCGTGCCCACCGTGCCCACCGTGCCCGTCCCGTGCCCGTCCTGTGCCCGTCCCGTGCCCGTCCCGTGCCCACCGTGCCCGTCCCGTGCCCGTCCCGTGCCCGTCCCGTGCCCGCCGTGCCCGTCCCGTGCCCGTCCCATGCCCGTCCCGTGCCCGCCCCGTGCCCGCCGTGCCCGTCCCGTGCCCGCCGTGCCCGTCCCGTGCCCGTCCCGTGCCCGTCCCGCCGCCCTCCCTCCCCGGCGCTGCCACCCCTGGGTGCCACCCCGGATCTCCGGGATCTGTTTCCATCCCGGGTCACCCTGCTCCTCTTCCCGAGTTTCCAGCTCTGCCCCGGTGAATCGGCTCCTAAGTGAGGCAGGGAATAAAATAACAAAGAGGTAAAAGCTTCTTTGGATTTTTTTAATGTTATTTTTATTTATTTCAGAGCAATCAGTAACAGCCCCGGTTACTGATTCACAGCAGGGCTCGGTCACGAGTGCTGCGGGACAAACGGGTTTGTCAGGCAGAGCTGCTGAAAGGAAATAATGAAAAGAAATGTCAGAACATTTCAATAAAACCTCTGTCAGAGCTGTTGGGAGAAAGGGGAAGGTTGGGGTCCTGATCCTGGGAAAAGGAAAAGTCATGGAAAAGGAAGGTAAAGGCGAGGAAAAGACGGGAAATGGAAAAGTAGGAGAAGAAAAGGGAAGAAAATAAATATTTCAAAGAAAAAGAGGAAAAATAAAAAGAAATGAAAAGGAAAAGAAAATTAAAGAGAAAAAGAAAGAGGAGGAAGGAGAGAGAGAGGGAAAGAGAGGAGCAAGAGAAAAAGAAGGAGAAGAGAAGAGAAGAGAAGAGAAGAGAAGAGAAGAGAAGAGAAGAGAAGAGAAGAGAAGAGAAGAGAAGAGAAGAGAAGAGAAGAGAAAGAAAAGAAAAAGAAGAGAAGAGAAGAGAAAGAAGAAAGAAAGAAAGAAAGAAAGAAAGAAAGAAAGAAAGAAAGAAAGAAAGAAAGAAAGAAAGAAAGAAAGAAAGAAAGAAAATGAAAAAGAAAAGGAAAATATAAACTAAAAAGAAAACAAAAGCCCAAGAAAAAGAAAAAGGAAGGGAAAGGAAAAGAAAAAGAGAAAGGCAAAAAGAAGGAGAAACAGAAGAAAAGAAAAAGAGAAAGAAAAAGAAGAGGAAGAAAGAAACAAAAAGAGAGACAAAAAAAAAAAAGAAAGATAAAAAATTAAAAAGGAAAAAATAACAAAGAAAAGGAAAGGGAGAAGGAAAAAGGAAAGGATTGTGGCATAACCTGCATGAAAATAAAATAAAATGGTCATTATGAATAAGACAAATTCTCATTGTACCTCTTGATTGCACGTCATGTACTTCTACATCAGCAACTCGAATATTTATATTGCTGCTTTGAAATATTCCAGGTTTTATTCCCCAAATCCATAATTATCACAAATTCCCTGAGGTGGGAAGAGCCCTTCAGGATGATCCAGCCCTGCTGTCACCCCAGCATCACCCCTGAACCCCAACAGTTCCTTTAAAAGACACATTAAACTTAAAAGTTCCCTGAGTTTTGAAAGAACAATTGGAATAAAAGCCAAGATCAAGTGGCAGTGGTGCAGAATGGGGGTGAAATTAAAAGCTGTGGAAGGTGAAATGAAATTTAAAACAAGAGTATTAAAAAAAAAATCAAATGAACTGTGATTAGGGGTTACATTCTGAGAAACAGGCACAATAAACCAGGAAACATTTGAAAGAAAAGTTAGATGTAGTAGGAGTTAAAATAAGAGTTCAAGACCATCTGGACACTTTAAATAAAGTGAAGAAAATCTCTGGGAGCTTCCAAAAGCTTGGAGTTATTTCCAGGCTCCCAGTAAAATGCTCTGCTGGATCTAATTAATCAATTAATTAATTCGCTAACGAATTTTGTGGAGCACTAAGAGAAGAGCAGCGTTTATTACCCAGAAAACTCGAGGTGATTTAATTAATTCCGAGTGTGAACTCCTGGACACTGGGCTCGGGGCAGTTTTAGCTGCAGTTTTATTTTAAGGGCTCGTTTTCATTTGCCACGAGCTGGTGAAATCCAGCTGAGGTCGGAGTCGTTTTCCACACTCACCTCCCGAATTCCAGGAGCAGGGAAGGAGGAGGAGGAAGAGGAAGAGGAGGAGGAGGAAGAGGCAATAATGAAATCACAGCTCCTCGATGAGCCTGGCAAAGGCTCTTAGCTTTAAACAACTGAGCGAGGAGGGATTTGGAATTGGGCAATCCCTAAGGCAGGAGGAGGAATTCAGGAATGCTTGGAAAAGGCTCTGGAAGCGATGGGGAGGAAGGAATTCAGCGCAGGGAGCTCCACAGGGATTTCCCGAGCAGAATCAAAAGCCTGGAGTTGTCCAAAAGGAGCCAACTCGAGGTTCCAGGACGGTCAACAGGACTTTGCTGCTTCTCAAATTCCAAATTTAATTCCAAACCACGATTTGATTGAATTAGACTAAAAAACAATATGTAATGTCTGTTTTTTACCTTGGCTTCATTATTCTATCAGTGCTGCTTAACCAAAATAAAAGGAAAATCAAAGATTCTTTTGGACAATGAGCAGGTTTAAAGTAATTAAACATAGCGAAAATGACCGAGTTTAATTTCTTTGCAAGCTTTCTTGCTGTTTTTCAACATACTCTGTAATTATTCTTTCAGAATTTAACTCCGGGCTGCTCCGGAATTGAGTCAAAAAAACAGAAGGAAGAGCGGGATTCGGCATGAAGGAGTACCTCCTCCTTCTCTCTGCTTGTTAAGTCTCATTTTTGGGGTTCTTTTTCGGGTTTTGCCCTGTGCCCTGACATTCCTGAGTTTTTCCCAAGCTCCCGAAGCAGCTGCGGAGGGCCGGGATTGCTCCTGATCGGCTCAGCACAGATGGCAACCCCGCAACCCGCCGGGATTTCCACCAGGACATCCCTCCCTCCTCCTCCTCCTTTCCTCTGAACACCCTCCCAGCCACGAGATGATGGAATTTCACACCAGGAAAATTAAGGAAGCCGGGGCAAACGTAACAAACATCCATGCGTTCTGAAAGCAGGAAAAAAATCTAGTCCTCCAGTAGAATTCTTTCACTTGCAGCTTTGTCTTTCCCACAGTTAAAATAACATTTTAAATAGGATATAGAACTGGTTTATATACAAATAAAGGGCTCTGGGGTTATTTTTCTGTCTCAAAAGATATTCATATTCGGTATTAATACATAAATACTCATAATACTGTATTCATATTCTTATATAGATCATTTTTATACCACAAGTGATTGGAAGTTTTATACCACCAGTAATTCTTGTCTCCAGCCAGGCACTTTGTACCTGTCTGTGTTTATCCTGACAAATCTCTCCCTCCATCCCATGCTGGGGGCACCCAATTAAATTGTGCAAGAACTCCTTTTCTGGAGCCTCAACTTCCCTGTAATTCCCAGTGCAAAAAATCAGGAGCAAAAGGAATTTTTTTTTCCCTTACCTCTGGCTGCAAAAAAATTACAACTTTGATCTGCAGTCGGGAAGGAAAAGGAGTTACAATAATCGGAGCGAGTCCAGCCTAATTAAAACCCCCCAGGGATAAAAGTTGTTCCCACCAGACTGCGAGGGGATCTTCGGTTGTGGCTACAGTCTGACATCTGTGAGCATTAATTCATTGATTAATTAATACCTGCACTCATCCTTTAATAAAGAAGGTGTGCGCTAATCCTTCCCGAAGCCGAACTCTGAAAATCAAATTTATTAGCCAAGGGCTGTTTTAGAAACAGATGGGGTGTAAAGAGCTTGAGGGAACAGTGGGAGCGTGGAGAGCGGGAGATTAATTAATTGTTAAGTAATTGAGTGACGAGTGCGGGAAGCGAGAAATCCAAAGCTGCGGGATGCCACGGGGACAGGTCTGAGTTTAACATTGCTGCATTCCCAAAACTCCTTCGGGAAACCGAAGAGTGCCAAGGGACCTTTTCACCTGTCCCCAGCTCTGTTCCTGCCTTCCCCCCTGTCCCGTGCCCTCACACGGCTCGGTTCCAGCAGAATGAAAAATCTCTCTTCCTGGGCTCCGGGGAGAGCACAGAGAGATCCCTAACAAATTATTCCTGCTGGATTGTATCAACCACTCCGCCTGAGGTTTGTGTCCTGCAAAGAGAATTAACGCGTGGCTGGGGGAGCTGTTAGACCTTGGCTCTGACTTTGTAAGGCTCCCGTGAATATTTAACGAGCTAATCTTTTGTTAGGCTTAAACCCTGCGCCGAGGTTCACCGGCAGGCACGGCTTAGCACCGAAAGGGGCTTTTGTTGGCTTTTGGTCTGGTTATCACTGAAAGGGTTTGGGTTCTGTTGGCCTTGAAATCCTCACCTTGTGAGAACTGAAAGCAGGGAACAGGTAAATAAAGGAAAAGAGGATCGCGGTGTTAATGGATAAGCTGTGCAGGGAACGGGGGACAGGCAGGCAGCTCTGCTGTGGTTCCACCACATCGGCAGGACACAAATCCCGGGTCAAACTGGGAACCTGAGTGAAACCTGACACAAACCCAAAGGAGCTGTGCAAGAAGCCAAAATGTTCAATCACCCAAAGGAGCTGTGTAAGAACCCAAATATTGAAGCACCCAAAGGAGTTGTGTGAGAACCCAAAATATTGATGGACCCAAAGGAGCTGTGCAAGAACCCAAAGCATTCAATCACCCAAAAGAGCTGTGTGAGAACCCAAAATATTCAATCACCCAAAGCAACTGTGCCAGAACCCAAAATTCAATCACCCAAAGGAGCTGTGTAAGACCCCAAATATTTAATTGCCCAAAGGATTTGTGTAAGAACCCCAAACATTTCATCACCCAGAGGAGCTGTTTAAGCTGCAGGGAGCCTGAGCAGGCTCTGCCACAGGGAGCTCAGAGGGACCCTCCTGTCCCAGCCCATCCAGAGCAAAGCTGAGCTCAAGGGGCCTCAGGGCTTCTCAAGGGTGCAGCCAAACACAGGATTCATGGAATTGTGGAATATTCGAGTTGGAAAGGACCCACAGGGTCACAGTGCAGCTCCTGGCCCTGCACAGACACCCCAGCAGTCCCCCCGTGCCTGGGAGCAGTGTCCATAAATGTCACCACCTGCCTTCAGGTCCTGTGTCCTTCACCTACAGCCAGTTCCACACAATTCCCACCCCTGCCCTGAATGGTGCTTTGCTGTTCATTCCCAGTGCAGAATCCCGAGGTGAGCCGTGTCCTCCCAGCAGGGCCCTGCCCATGGAGACAGGCAGAGCTTTGGGCTGGGCTCTCACAGCTGAGAGGGTTCTGAGATGGGACTTGTGTGACACCTGTGGACACAGGGAGGAGCTGGAGCTGCTGCAGAGAGCCCAGAGGAGGCTTCTGTAATGTCCCCTCTGACCCAAACCCTTCTGGAATTCTCTGACATGTCCAACCTTCAGGCCAAGGTTAAGAAGCCTTCAGCAAAGGTGAGGATGAAAAAAACCGATATTATCTCT
Source organism: Pyrgilauda ruficollis (assembly GCF_017590135.1). NCBI lineage: Eukaryota > Metazoa > Chordata > Aves > Passeriformes > Passeridae > Pyrgilauda > Pyrgilauda ruficollis. The sequence continues at coordinate 89,472 of NW_024525134.1, forward strand.
CCAGTGGTTACCGAGTTGTGTCATTCTACTGATATCAAACCCCATAAGAGATAGGGGAAATAATTGCCTCAGGACGGTTCCACCTGCAAGACCTCCATTGGCAGGTGCTGAGTTGCTGCTCCTAAATCCTCATGAGCCTCTGTTCCTAAATCTTCCAGGAACGTTCCTTCGGAGCACAGCTGCCTCCATTCTCCTGTCTCACTCGCGATGCACCTCCGGGAGAGCATCAAAGAGCTGCAGGATCGTTCATTGATTTGGCTGCTCGTGTTTTATCGGGGCAGAGTGTTTCACCTGCTGCAATGATTTATTCTGTAGGATTTCCCCGCTCCTGTCGGCTGCATCTTCCCCCTTCACACCCACTCCAAACCGCTGTGTTCTACCCCTGCTCTGTTCCCTCTCAAATATAAAAAGTGGGTTTATATACACAAATATTAAACTGTTTAACTCTTGGGGTTTTTTAATTATGATGCCTCACTCCGGTCAGCCAATTCTGCCTCCACTGTTCTGTCTGCCCCTAGAAAATCAGGATTATTTTCCTTATCCGAAGGAAAAGTTATGACTTCTTTCGCAGCAGCTGCCGGCTCTGCCCAGGACACGGCGTTTCTCACCCCGTTTAAATGCAAACTCTCGAGGATCCTCGCACGCGAATAAAAACCACTTCAAAGCATGCAAATCCAGGTGTTTATTTCGTTACACAGAGGTTTGTGTTGTTCCCTTTTACAACATTCTCGAGCTGACAAGGACACATTTCCTTTCTTAACAACCTTTGGAGCAGCCTGAAGCGGTTCATCCGTGTTTTTAACAAAACGTGCGGGACCATGGGGGCTGTGCCAGGTCAGTGCATCAGCAGCGGCGTGGATGCTCAGAGGGTGCCTTCCTACACCTGATTTGGAAAATGAGGCAAGCAGAACCTCAGCCGCACCTGCCCGGCTGGGGACAGCACTGCCAGGGACACCGCGCCGGGGCTGGGAGCAGCAGCCGAGGGGCAAAGCAGGGCACGAACGGGGCTCAGGGTGCGAGGGGAGACACACACACACAAAGAGGAGATTTTTGGCCACTCTGCAAAGGCTCCGGTGCCTGCCGGGCGGAGATGGCCGGGGGCAGCGCTCGGTGAGCAGTGGTGCCGCTGCACAGCGGGGCTGGGCAGGGGCTGTGCCCGGAGCGGTGGGACAGGGCAGGGACTGTGGGATGGGGCAGGGGCTGTGCCCGGAGCGGTGGGACAGGGCAGGAATTGTGCCCGGAGCGGGGCAGGGACAGTGCCCGGGCAGGGGCTGTTCCTGAAGCGGGGCAGGGGCTGTGCCCGGGCAGGGGCAGGGGCTGTGGGATAGGGCAGGAGCTGTGGGATGGGGCAGGGGCTGTGCCCGGAGCGGTGGGACAGGGCAGGAATTGTGCCCGGAGCGGGGCAGGGACAGTGCCCGGGCAGGGGCTGTTCCTGAAGCGGGGCAGGGGCTGTGCCCGGGCAGGGGCAGGGGCTGTGGGGCGGGGTAGGGGCTGTGTCCGGGCAGGGGCAGTGCCCGGGCAGGGACAGGCGGAGGGAGGAGCGCAGCCCCGGCCCCGCCGCCCCGGGCCCCGCGCAGGCACCGCCCCCGTTCCCCGGCCGTGCCCGGCGCTGCTCCGCGGCCGCTCCGCTGCTCCGGCTCGTCCCGCGCGTCCCGGCGGTCCCGGCATGGCGGAGAGCCCGGGGCGGCCCCTGGAGAGCAGCGATGTCCCGCGGGAGGGAGGCGAGGACGAGGCGGCGGCCGGGGCTCGGCCCGGGCTGTGCCCCGAGGGCGCGGCCGAGCCCCCGGACGGGCCCGCGGAGCCCGGGGACAGCGGCTCCCCCGAGAGCCCGGGGACACCGAGCGAGGAGCAGCGGGACCCCGGCGGGGACAGCCCGGGGCACGAGGGGCAGCCGGGCGGGGAGCCGGGGGTGATGGACGGGCCCGAGGGCCCCGCGGCGGCCAGGGCCGAGCCTGAGGGAGAGGCGGGGACGGAGCCTGAAGGGGCAGCGCCGGGGGCGATGGAGCCCGAGGACGCGGCTGAGAGCCCGGCGGGGACGGCGCAGGAAGAGGCAGCCCCGGCAGCCGCAGAGCCCGAGGACGGCGCCGAGGCCCCGGCAGGGACGGAGCCCGAGGGCGCAGTGGCTGCTCCGACGGGGACGGAGCCCGAAAAAGCAGCACCGGCGGGGACGGAGCCTGAGGGAGAGGCGGTGGCACCGGCGGGGACGGAGCCCCAAGTGAGAGAGGCGGTGAGGGAGGAAGGCCCGGCGGAGAGAGAGCCCCAGGAGCCGGCCACGACTGTCCCGGCAGAAGCAGAGCCTGAGGAGGCTGCGGCGACAGCCCCGGCGGGGACAGAGCCCGGGGAAGCACAGGCGACAATCCCGGCGGGGACAGAGCCCGGGGAAGCACAGACGACAATCCCGGCGGGGACAGAGCCCGGGGAAGCAGAGGTGACAATCCCGGCGGGGACAGAGCCCGGGGAAGCACAGGCGACAATCCCGGCGGGGACAGAGCTCGGGGAAGCAGAGGGGACAGCGCCATCGAGGACAGAGCCCGGGGAAGCAGAGGTGACATTCCCGGCGGGGACAGAGCCCGGGGAAGCACAGGCGACAATCCCGGCGGGGACAGAGCCCGGGGAAGCAGAGGTGACAGCCCCGGCGGGGACAGAGCTCGGGGAAGCAGAGGGGACAGCCCCGGCGGGGACAGAGCTCGGGGAAGCAGAGGGGACAGCCCCGGCGGGGACAGAGCTCGGGGAAGCAGAGGGGACAGCGCTATCGAGGACAGAGCCCGGAGTGGCGCTAGGACAGGCGGGCCCAGAGGGAACAGAGCCCGAGGAGGCTGTCGCGACAGCCCCGTCCGGGACAGATCCCGAGGAAGCTCTGAGCGAGGAAGCCCCGCCGGGGACAGTCCCTGAAGATGCGGTGCAAGAGGCAGCCCCGACGGGGACAGAGCCCGAGGAGACCGCAGTGGCAGCTCCAGCGGGGACAGCCCCCGAGGATGCGGTGCAGGAGGCAGCCCCGGCTGGAGTGACAGCTCTGGAGGATGAGGTGCAGGAGGCAGCCCCGGTTGCTGTGACAGTCCCCGAAGAGGCGCTGGGGACAGTCCCTAAGGATGAGGTGCAGGAAGCAATTCCGGCTGGGACAGTTCCCGAGGAGAGGGTGGCCCCGCTGGGGACAGTCCCTAAGGGTGAGGTGCAGGAGGCAGCTCAGGCAGGGACAGTCACCGAGGAGGCGTTGGGGACAGTCCCTAAGGACGCGGTGCAGGAGGGAGCTCCAGCAGGGACAGTCCCTAAGGATGAGGTGCAGGAGGCAGCCCTGGATGATGTGACAGTCCCTGAGGATGCGGCGCAGGAGGCGGTCCCGGCAGGGACAATCCCCAAGGATGCGGTGCAGGAGGCAGCCCCGGGTGATGTGACAATCCCCAAGGATGCGGTGCAGGAGGAAGCTCCAATAGGGACAGTCCCCGAGGAGGTGCTGGGAACAGTCCCTGAGGATGTGGTTCCGGCTGGGACAATCCCCGAGGACGAGGTGCAGAAGGCAGCCCCGGATGATGTGACAATCCCCAAGGTCGAAGTGCAGGAGGCAGCCCCGGCTGATGTGACAATCCCCAAGGACGAGGTGCAGAAGGCAGTCCGGGGTGATGTGACAATCCCCAAGGATGCGGTGCAGGAGGCAGCCCCGGGTGATGTGACAATTCCCGACGATGAGGTGCAGAAGGCAGCCCCGGATGATGTGACAATCCCCAAGGATGCGGTGCAGGAGGGAACTCCAGCAGGGACAGTCCCCGAGGAGGTGCTGGGAACAGTCCCTGAGGATGTGGTTCCGGCTGGGACAATCCCCGAGGACGAGGTGCAGAAGGCAGCCCCCCCGGCTGGGACAGTCCCCGAGGTCGAAGTGCAGGAGGCAGCCCCGGCTGATGTGACAATCCCCAAGGACGAGGTGCAGAAGGCAGTCCGGGGTGATGTGACAATCCCCAAGGATGCGGTGCAGGAGGCAGACCGGGATGATGTGACAATCCCCAAGGATGAGGTGCAGGAGGCATCCCCGGATGATGTGACAATCCCTAAGGACAAGGTGCAGGAGGCAGCCCCGGCTGATGTGACAATCCCCAAGGACGAGGTGCAGGAGGCAGTCCCGGATGAGGTGACAATCCCCCAGGACGCGGTGCGGGAGGCAGCCCCGGCTGATGTGACAATCCCCAAGGATGCGGTGCAGGAGGCAGCCCGGGATGAGGTGACAATCCCCAAGGACAAGGAGCAGGAGGCAGCCCCGGCTGATGTGACAGTCCCCAAGGATGCGGTGCGGGAGGCAGCCCCGGCTGATGTGACAGTCCCCAAGGATGCGGTGCAGGAGGCAGCCCCGGCTGATGTGACAGTCCCCCAGGACGCGGTCCCGGCAGGGACAGTCCCTGCGGAGCCTGCCGAGAGCCGCGGGGCAGCGCAGGTGGCCTTGCCCGCCCAGGGGTCCCCGGCTGGCGGTCCCCCGTCCCCGGGCGGCCCCGGTGGCGAGGCGGAGGCGGAGCGGGGACAGCCAGCCCCGGCGGGGACAGCAGCCCCGGGGCCCGAGAGCGGCTGGGATCGGAGCCTGAACGGGGAGCGGCACCGGGAGCAGCACCGGGAGGACGGGACGGGCTCGCCGGGAGCCCCGGAGGAGGAGGAGGAGGAGGAGGAGGAGGAGGAGGAGGAGGAGAAGCAGGACCACGACATCTCCCTCTTCGTTAAGGTAGGGGTGAGGGGCTGCGGGGAATGGGAATCTCCCCTTCCAGGACCCTGTGGGGAGGAATTTAAACGTGGCAGGCGAAGGGCCAGCCTGGTTAAGGTGGTTTGTTTTTTAACACCCGTGGTAAACTTGCCGCTGCCTCCTCATTCCTGCAGGAATCGCTGGCGTGAGGAGCTCTCAGTGGGTTTTCAGGTCTCCAAAATGAAGGGAGAGGGGTTCTCATCATAGGGGCTGAGAGGGAGGAACCTGGGAAATGTCATTTCAATGCGATGCTGGGATTTTCTAACACCAGTTATGGGTGACGTTTAGAGAATTGTCCCAAATTTTGGCAAGGCTGAATTCACAGTCAGTAAAGAGCATCCCTTGGAATTGTCCAGTTTGTGTTTGTTTGAAGGGAAGGTTTGGGTTACAGGGAAATAGGGGAAAAAAAAAAAGAAAAAATAAGGGAAAACTAAAACCAATTTCTGATATTTTATTGAGTAGAGCTTTAGACCTTTCTATCCTGTGCCTGGAATCCCACCAAAATCCCTGGAGTTTGGCACGGGAACAGCAGCCATCCACAGAGCCTTTATCAGATGAGGATTTTTGGTGTGTAGGAAGCATCTGGAGGTGATTTCTTCCCTCTTCTCTGACCCCTCTGGACTAAAATGTGGAGCAGGGTGGGATTAACATAAAGCTAAGGAAATAAACCTGGGGAAGCAGAAGGCATTTGGGACCTTCTCCTCCACAAACCATCCCATCCTGTACCTCCTGAGCTGGCTGAGGCTGCTTCAGCCAGCCAGAATTCACACTAAAATAAATTAAAATTAAAATTAAAATTAACATTAAAACTTGGTGCCTTCCACTTTATGGGAGGAAAACACGGCCAAAATGAGAGAGTAGCCTAGAGAACAAGAGCATTTGTTGTGACTCTTTGGTCCCCAAATATTAGGATTAAACTTGGGCTTTGAAAATCTTTGTGAATTCATAAAGGCAGAAGGAGAAGGGAGGAGCATTTTTGTGATGGGCTTAATGTTGGTAATTTAAGAATGCCTAGAAAACAATCCAGCTGCTTTTCTAATTATTTCTGTATTACAAAGCTTGAGTATTTTACCTCACCTGGAGCTGGATTTTTGTGGTTGGGGTTGGATTAGTTTTAGTCAGAGGCTGGCATGAGTTTCTCCAGGAAAAGGGAAAAAAAACCCCAACTGGAGAGTTCAGTGTCTCCCCAGGCCATGGTTTGATAGCACAATAGAAATACAGAGAAATGTAAAAATAAATCCCAAAATGGGAGAAAATGCACAAGAAAACAGCACAGGAACAGAGCTGGAATAATCCTGGCAGTTCCCCTGTCAGGGAAGATTATCCCAGGCCAGGCCCACACTAAAATGCTGTGGCAGTGACAATGTTCTGAGAAACATCAGCCTCAGGAAGAGCAGAACTCCAGAATTCCCTGGAGCCTTTCACTGGCTGCTCCCTGATTTCCATTTGCCCATGGAACAATATCATTTATTTCCTTTAGATAACAATTCCCTTTATCCCAGGTGTTCCAAAGGCAAATGTTCCCCTAGGTCACCCAGATATCCTTTCCTTGGGAATTCAGTGTCCTTGGTACCTTGTGCTCTCTGCTCTTCAAGGGCTTTTCTCCATCTGTAGCAGAAGCTGTTTATTGATCAGAAAACTTCTGTAAATGTCAGATTTATTTTTTTTTAACCATTTAAATATACTTGAACTCTCACTAAAATTCACTCCATTCATTTTTAAGCAATAGAACATTTATTTAAGATTTAAGAACTTATTTCTAAATTGAAATTGCTATCTAATTATTTGTAGATGGAAAACTCAACAGAATCGCAGCTGCAGATTTCAGAATTCCAAAGATTCCTAAGGATTTCTCTGTACCACAAACACTTGGCCAAACAACCCAGCTGGAGCACAAGGCCTTGCTCATCTCCCTCAGTTTCAGGGTTAAATGGATTTTAGTCAAAGCTGGCCATGAGCACAAGGTAATAGATTTTATCCAAGGAAAAGCAGGATTTATCCACTTTAGTGGCACTCTTGGTCTCTAAATCATTTCTCTCCATTCAGAGGATGATTTCCTTCCCATCAGAGACAGAGGTTACTTGGCTGCAGCAGAATTTGCCTGAGATATCCTTGAGTGACTTTGCACAGAGCAGAGTTACAGAAAGGGCTGGAAAATGAGAAAGGAGAAGCTTTGCTGGGAGTACAGGAATGGGAACAACTGCATCCCTGCCTGCAGGGTCAGTGTGCCCAGCTGGAATGGCAATGGGGGTTTCCTACAAAAAAAAAAAAAAATTATTTTCTCTGAGGTGATGAACGTGGGCCTTAAATAGAACTGAGATCATGAAGTAACAACTGAATTTTGAGTGCTGTAGGTAAGAAATCCGTGGGCAGCAGGAGCTCAGCTCCCTGAACACCTGGAGGCCCTTTCAGTGGAGTCTGGGCTGCACCTGGTGCTTGGTGTAAACATTGGAATTGTCACCACTGAGGAGGTGCTGGTGCTGAAAATCTTGATTTTTTCCTCCTCAATCAGGGTGTAACTGGGTGGGGTGAGTGTGGTACGCAGCCAGTAATTGTTGTGCTGTGTCCAAATCCAGGTGAGCAGCTCTTTATGGCCTTTCTTAGTGCAGATTCACCACAGCAGCTCAGTGTTTCAGTGATCTCAATAAGGGAAATTAAAGATTTCTGTGTGCAGAAACCTTGTCTGCAGCAGAATTTCAGTGATCTCAATAAGGGAAATGAAAGATTTCTGTGTGCAGAAACCTTGTCTGCAGCAGAATTTCAGTGATCTCAAGAAGGGAAATTAAAGATTTCTGTGTGCAGAAACCTTGTCTGCAGCAGAATTTCAGTGATCTCAATAAGGGAAATTAAAGATTTCTGTGTGCAGAAACCTTGTCTGCAGCAGAATTTCACTGCACCACTCCTGAGATACCCTTGAGTGACTTTACACTTCCTGTAACCTGTGCAGAGTTACAGAAAGGGCTGGAAAATGAGAAAGGAAAAGCTTTGCTGGGAGCACAGGAATGGGAACAACTGCATCCCTGCCTGCAGGGTCAGTGTGCCCAGCTGGAATGGCAATGGGGGCTCTGTTCCCATTTGTTCCACCAGCTCCACACACTGCCTTCTGCTCCCTTCTCCTCACTCCCTCTTTTTATCCTTCCTGAGCTCCATTCCTTTGGATAGTTTCATTTGCATTTTAAGTGAGATTTTGCTTTTTTTAATCGAGGATTATGAAGGCTTTGAGCTGGGGACAAGGTGGGCATGGGGCACGGCTGGGACTCCATGGGTTGGGAGGGCTTTTCCTCTTGTATTTGGGTTTCCCCAGACGAAGGGAGGAATGATGACTCTGACTCCATGTTCTCAGAAGGCTAATTTATTATTTATGATACTATATTATATTAAGGAACACCAAACTATACTGTACTAAAGAATACAGAAAGGATACTTAGAGAATGCTAAAAGGATAATAATGAAAACTCGTGACTTTTTCCAGAGTCCTGACACAGCTTGGCCCCAGTTGGCCAATGAGTCAAAATAATTCACAGCAGAACTCACTGAAACAATCACCTGTGGGTAAAGAATCTCCAACCAAATTCCAAAGCAGCAAAACACAGAAGAAGCAAATCAGATAATTATTGCTTTCTTTTTCTCTGAGGCTTCTCAGCTTCCCAGGAGAAAAAAATCCTGGGAGAAAGGATTTTTCCAGAAAATGTGAATGCCACATTTTCCAGCCTCAGGGATGCTGGGATTCTGTGAGAGTTATCCCAGAAGAAAGAAAACCCAGTTCTGGAGAAAGGCCCTGCACTGATTTGGGCTCTTTGGACAAAAAGCACCAGAGCAGTGTTTCTCCCAAGCCAGAGCAGGAAGCTGGCTCCCTTCCCGTGGGTATTTGCCCTCTCACAGATCTCTGAATGTTTTTTTCAGCTGGAACATGCCAATTGCAGGTTCCCTAAAGCAGCTTAGAGGAGCTGGCATTACAAATTCCGTTCATAACTCGCCGGGTTGTTGCTGGCTGTGCTGGGGGCTCCATGAGCAGCAGCTTCTCTGGAGCTGGGAATGAGATGGGCTGCAATGTCCCTCCCAACCCAAACCTTTCTGTGCTTCTGTGGTTCCAGGAATGGCTGAGGGAGCTGGGAAGGGGCTGAGCCTGGAGAAAAGGAGGCTCAGGAGGGACCTTCTGCAATTCCCTGACAGGAGGGGCAGTGAGGTGGGGTCGGGCTCTGTGTCCCAAGAGGAAATGGCCCTAAATTGCACCAGGGGAGGCTCACACTGGAGATTACAACAAGGTTTTTCCCTCTGGGAGTGGTCAGGCCTTGGGATGAGCTGCCCAGGGAGGTTTGGAGTCACTGGGATTGTCCCAGAGGAGTCTGGATGTGGCCTTGGGGACAGGCTTTGGGGTGATGCTGGTGGCGCTGGGGTGGCACTGGGTGATCCTGGGGGGCTCTTCCCACCTTGGTGATTCTGGGATTTAGACAACTGACAGACCAACATCCTTTTCCAGACTGACATAAACCAACAGACAGAAATCAGTGATCAGAAATATGAAGTTGCATCTAAATTATTTTTGTATGATTTAGTCAGAATCACTGATTGGTTTGGGTTGGAAGGACCTCAGAGCCCACCCAGTGCCACCCCTGCCATGGCAGGGACACCTTCCACTGTGCCAGGCTGCTCCAAGCCCTGTCCAACCTGGCCCTGGACACTTCCAGGGATAAGGGAACCACAACTTTGGGTAAATATTTCCAGGAATCATCCTTTGCCCTTGCTTTGGAAGTGTTAAACAATCTCTGTGCGCCCCCAGGACTGCTCAGGCCTCAGGCCCCTGCTCATCCCCAGGGCCCATCTCTGTGGTTTGAAGGTTGGTTTTAGGCAAAAAGAAAAAAAAAATAAGGAAAGTCAAGGTCTTCAAAGCTTCCTGGCCCTATTCCTATTTTTACTTCCTCCCAGCTGACTGCTGCAGTAAAGCCCCACACCATGTGTTTTGCTTTAAGCACAAGCTTAAAGTCACGTGCTGTGTAAGCCCCTCATTAACCAGGGAGCCCCTTCCTGATCCAGGCCCAGGGCACAGCCTGGATTTTGTGCTGCCTGGAACCAGCGGAGTCTCCTGAGGAGATCAGCCAGCTGCCCAAATTCCACCCCTGGGGCCTCTGCTCCCGGATTTTGTCTTTGTACGAGGAGCTGCTCTGGAGCAGCACGGAGCAGGCCGAGGGTGCGAGTTCTCCTTGGCTGTCCTCTGCCCCTGCTGGGCTGAAATCCCAGCCAAGTTTTTCAAGTAATTTTCAATTAATTTTCAAGTAATTTTCAAGTAATTTTCAAGTAATTCCAGTTACTTCAGCCCCTAAATCCTGTGGGAGAGGCTCAGCTTTGCTCAGGAGGCTCCCTGGGAGTGTTCCTCTGGGCGTGGGACATGGTTCAGAGGTGGTCATGGTGGCACTGGGGGAGCTGGAAGGGCTCTTCCAAATGTCACCATTTTGGGATGAGGGGATCATCCTGCAGCTCTGCCAGGGAGTTCTCACTCTGCCAAACAATATTCAATTTTTTTGAGGCTTTATTCATGTTTTCTGTAGAGGAATAACAAACCAGTTTAGAGAACTCCTGGCATTCACAAATATAAAACATCAGAATGTGGGGAGTGATTTTCTGGCAAGTGATTTGAACAATTACTTGGAAAATATAACTGTACTGAAATCAAATTATTAAAAACATCAGGGAAAGATTTGGAAAGGACATTCTTTAAATAAAAATTTGTAGTAGAAGGTGTCCCTGCCCATGGCAGGGGGTTGGAATGAGGTGATCTTTAAGATCCTTCCAACCCAAACCATTCTCTGATTCCATCAGTGCAATTTTTATGGAAATACCAGTGTGAGACCTTTCCATGTAAATCCATCTTTACGACTCTTTTTTGGTTTAAATTCTGTCAAGCAGAAGTGATAATGGAAGTTCTCAGTATGCCCAGGATTTTTCAGGACGTTTATTCCTGGTGATGCCACCTGGAATTGCAGTTTTATGGTTTTTAACCAGAGAGAGAGACTGTGGGAAATAGATTTATATAAAATTTTAATTTTTTTTGTTTTTTAAAAATTTTTTCTGACACCATCTTTGGGTCAGAAAAATACATAATCCAACAAATGACCTCTCCCCTTCAGAGCTGGGAAAGGGAATCAGGCAGAGAAAGGAAAAAATAGAGTTTCTGGAAGGGGAAGTGAAGTGTGGAAACTTCCACCTGTGCCATCACTGAGTTTATTCCCTGTTTTTTCCCTGGAGAGTTCCTACAGCTTAATTTTCTTCCCCTGAGGGTTTTGGGGCACTGCCCAGGAGCCTTTGGCCAGCGCTGCCAGGGATGCCCAGGCTGGGGTTTGGGGGGTCTGGGCAGGGCAGGGGTGGCACTGGGGGGTCCCTGGGGGTCCCTTCAGCTCAGGAAATTCCCTGATTATTTAAAAATTAATTGCTTGTTCCCCTGAGTGTGCCCAAGTGAATGCCCTGGGAAGGTGACCCAAACCTCCTTGTTGAGATGATAAAATGTCCCCCTGTGATAAGGCCCTGTGTGCATTTCCATTTCCAGATAAAAACTCAGCTCAAGTGACTCTGTTCCAGTCGCTCTCAATGTCTCAGCACTGGCAGTTTTAATTCCTTCCTAAAAATACTGAGTTTCTCCAAAAAAAACAGCTTCCACCTGCTGGTGCAGGCACAAGGACAAAGGCAGAATTTCCCTTTTTGTTTCATTTCTCTCCATATGCTGACATTTGAGCACAGGTAGGAATATTGCAAATATTCAGAAGTGGAGTTGTCAGAGACCAGAGCTGAAAAGCAGAATGGGAGCAGTGAAAGTGAAGCATTCCCTGAGTTACAAACAAGTTAAACATTGACTCAGATTTTAGAAAAATTCCCATTTGTGTCTTGGTGAATCATTGACATTTCCCTGGTGGCTGTTTTAGAAATGAGTTTTAAAAGCTCTTAGAGAAGAGGAGCATTTTATAAATACAAAAAAAAAAAAAAAAAAATCAGTGTTTTCATAATGGGGCAGATGAAACCCAAAACAGGCTCCAAATATACTCAAAATTCTTCAACATTTTCAAACCTGTGGTAAAAAAAAATCCCACCAAGCCCTGAGTAGAACCTCAGCTCCCTCTGCCAGGAGCTCCAAGGGATTCCCCAGGATCTGGGCTCACTCCTGGTGTCGAGGGAGATCAGTGGGGTTTACATTTCATTCCCAGAGTATCATTAAAAACCCGATTTTAATGAGCAGAGCTGTGCTTCTCCTCATTTCCCACAGAAGTGAGGTGCTGGGAAGAGCAGGATGGAGAACGGGAATTGGAACTAACGCTGGGAATGGAAATTCAATTTTATTCCATTTTTAAATGTTCTGGGAGGGCATCTTCCCACTGCACCTGACAGGTTTATTTTATTCTTTCTACACGGACCAAAACATCACAATTTATTCTATTTCTGTTCTTTCTATTTCATTCTTTCTATGTGGACCAAAACATCCCAAATTCTTCTATTTCATTATATTTTATTCTTTATTCTTTCTGTGTGGACCAAAACATTTTATTCTATTTCTATTCTTTCTATTTCATTCTTTCTGTGTGGACCAAAACATCCCAAATTATTCTATTTCATTATATTTTAATTATTCTTTCTGTGTGGACCAAAACATCACATTTTATTCTATTTCTGTTCTTTCTATTTTTTCCTTCTCTGTGGACCAAAACATCACATTTTATTTGTGGTGAAAAATCTCCCCAACTCTTTCAATATTTCACTTTTACCTCTTGATTTAAATTAGGAATATCTTTGGCCAAGTATTTTCTATGCAAAGATGCCCAAAAAAAGCTTCTTTATCTTCAGTATTTCTTAGTATTCTTTAAGTATTATTACTATTCTTTAGTATTTCTTATTTATTTACTTATTGGTTTCCAGTATAAATCACACAATTTTATACATATAATTTAGATATATTGTTTTCTATGTATTGTATACCATTTATATGTATTAATTTACATTACATA
>NW_024525135.1:0-1540 GCF_017590135.1 Pyrgilauda ruficollis
CCCATCCATCTGTGCCTCCCTGGAGCTCAGCAGAAGTGCAGGGAATGGGCTCTGGGTGGCTCCTCAGGGGTTTCACTGACTCCTGAGCACTCAGGGCTCTTGGGGAAGAGCTCCAAGGCTGCTCTGGCACTCCAGGAGCCCCCAGCCATGCTCAGAGTCATTAGCATGATCTGAACTGCCTCAGACTTTGCTCCTGACCACTTTTCAGAAGGGTCATCAGATTTCTGCCTTAATTTTCTCTTTCTGCAGGCTATGGATTAAAGGCAAAATTTAAACTTAACATTTTGGTAATGGAATTATAGGGGAGCTTTGCTGCATCTGAGCTTAAAATGGTTCTGAATTGTCATGCTCCTGTCATCTCTGGTTTCAAGCACTGCTGGTGTGCCATGTGCTCAGATTGCAGGACCAGATTAGGAGCCTTGAATGAACGCTGTGTCTCAGGCAGCATCTCTTACCACATCAGAAAAAGTGATTCAGGAAAAATCAGTCATGTGCTCATCAATAGACATCCTCCCAAGCTGATTAGCCTGGTGGACGTGGCCCTAAACCTATTACAGCCAGCATCAGCCCACCTCTGTCTGTGCCAGAAACCACGCCAGGCCTTCCCTTCGTGGTCCTGTGGGAGACCTGGCAGCGCCTGAAGCTGAGCTTTGGTCTTCACAGCCCCCAAGAAATGGTGCAGATCAGTGCTGGGACCCTCCCTGTGACTGACAGCCATCAAGAAAACCTGCAGAGGGGTCTGGGGGCTGATTGCCCCCTGTGCCAGGGGGTCTGTGCACAGCCCAGGGCTTACAGGGGCTCAGGGGAGCGCTCGGTGCTAAGCAGGATTTGCTGATTTGACCTGAATCGTTTTCCTTTCCCATTTGGTGGTCCCTCCTTGCCGTGCCGGGCTGCGGGAGGGCAGGGAGCTGAGCAGGAGGTGTTTGGCTCCTGGAGGCAGTGGGGGATCACCAAACTGCTGCTGCTCAGGAGCCACGGCACAGGAAAGGAGCTCTGGCTGTCTGTCCTCGTGCATTGCATCTCCTCCTCGCCGACACGACTGTGTGTGTGACCAAAGCTGGGTTCTGCAGTCTCCTGCAACCCCACACCTTCTGCTGCTGTTTTTTATAGGTCCCAAATGCAAGTGCAGCTCCTCAGCAGTGGGAACATCTCACCTTAAAATGGCTGACAGCTCCCAGCTCCTGCTCTCCTGGTTGCTTCTTGTTTTCCTTGCCTGGCTCTGCTCAGGCTGCTGGGTTTGCTGAAGCACAATTTAGAGGATGGGCTGCAGAAAGCTGAAAGCAACAGGGAGAAAAACTGTGTGTGTGCTGGGGTCCAGGCTGCTGGAGCTTCAGGAGGGAGCGGGGATCTGCAGAGCACAACTCCAGGAGAAAGGCAGGCAGCCTGGCCAGCCAGCATCCTCCAGGTGGCAAAAATGTGGTGGAGGGAGGGCACACACAGCTCCAGCTCTGTGCACACCTGAAAGGTGTCTGCAGCTGGGCACAGCAGGGTCCTGCGAGGGCCTGACGGGTCCAGCAGGATCCTGGAATGGTTTGGGTTG
>NW_024525136.1:0-1537 GCF_017590135.1 Pyrgilauda ruficollis
CACCTGTCTGTTCAAACCAAGACAGAAGCCTCTTCTCACTGCCTTCTCCTGGCAATTAAACCCTGAGCATGGCAGCATCTCTGTTTCCCAAGGAATTGTATTCCACCCAAGCCAGACCCGTGTCTGGGCTGGCTGAGCACACAGCACTGGTGTCATCCCAGCAAGGCTGGCTTTAGCAGCATTGCTGGCAGAGTTCATTCCCCTGTTGGGCACGTAGAGCTCCTGAAGCCGCATTTGGTTCCCCCTTATCTCCAGGAAAGACAATTCCAGCCTCTGTAATTAATGGCTCTGTCCTGCTGGGGTCTGGGGTGAAGCATCAGCACAGGAAATTGGCTGGGCTAAGTGGTGCCTGTGCCTGGATCCAGGCTGCAAAGGCAGCTCTCAGCCAGCTGAGATGAATTGTGGCTGAGTTGCTGAATTCATTTTTCATCCTTGGGTCTGACAGACACAGGAAGAGCTCCTGTGCAGCCTGGTGTAACTCCTCCATCTGCAGCCTCGTTTGTTGCAGATATCCCATGAGCAGGTGGAGATCCAGGGCTTGTTGGGCTCTGTCCCTGGGGATTGCCTGTGCTGGGGTTTTGCAGTGGTATTCAGGGACCAGACAGTCCAACACCACTCCTCAGGGAGATCAGGTTCCAGGACGAGGGGTTAATTCTCAGGGAGCTGCTAAAAGGCAGCACAACTGCTCTGATCAGACCTAGCACTCAGTGAATCTCTCAGAATAGAGAGGTTCTGAGGGTTCTGAGGTGCTGTTAGGCTCCCACACATGGTGTGCTCTGTATCCTTCTTCTCAGAAAAAGCTAATTTATTTCACTTGTAGTGAAACATAACCATACAGCAGGAGGCTCCTGTTCCTGTACCCCTGTGCTCACCTGTTTTTCTCTCTCTCCTGTATTTTCCTTGCTTTTTGTGTGCCTCCTCCTTCAGTTTATCTCTCCTTCCCTCACCCTTCCTTCCCCTGTAGCTCCTGCTTGGCAGGGAGCTGTGGTCACCTCTGTCCCAAAGGTTCAGCAGTGTCACCTTGGGCCGTGTCCCTGTGTGGTCCAGGTGAGTCAGTCTGGGGAGCTGAGCTTTGGATTTCTAATCCTGGCTCCTTTCCCGGCCTTAGGTGCCTTAGGACAGGTTTTGGCTTCCTCACCTGCAGGGTGGGATTGTTGCTAGAACAGCCATGTCTGGGGCAGTGTGAGGTGGATCAGTGCTTGGAGGATCAGATTCAGGGGAAAACAGGTAAAAATGGGTTACTCAGACTTGCTGGCCAGCAGCATGTTCTTCAGTTTCAGTACCTTCCCTGGGCTGGGAGCAATCCCTGCAGGAACAGCCCAGCCCCAGGCTGCAGATGGACACACTGGGGCCAGGTAGGGCTTCCAGATGTGACCCCTGGCTCCAGGCAGCCCAAATAATCTGCCTTGCACCCAGGAGGGGACTGTGTGTCCGTGCCCTGAAGCACAGCTGGGAGCAGGCGATGCTGCTGGAAGCTCTCAGCTATTTCTGGAGGCTGTAGGTAAGTGGGGTGTCACTGTGATATTTAATGAAAATC
>NW_024525137.1:0-1536 GCF_017590135.1 Pyrgilauda ruficollis
ATAATGACAACAAGTATGCTATAATAGCCTTGTTCTTCTTCTTTCTGTATGCAAGCTTGACCACGGACAGAATATAAAAAGTTCCCAAATGATTATTAGAGACTGGGACTGGCTCTGACACAACATGAATTACCACTGTCAAGTACTGATTGAGAATTGTTCAAATACACCAAAGTTTTTGGTGTTGGGTCAAAAATGTCCTTGCAAAGCAATGTGACTTCAGTTCCCATGACTTTCCTTGAGAACTGGAATTTTCTGAAAAAATTCACTGACTTTTAAAAAAAAATTATTTGAAACCAAGTTTTTATGTTGAAAGAACAAGAAATACCTAGACAAAGAGCAGAATTGCTCCTAAACTTCAAATTTCAAGCCCAGCTCCAAATTTCCAGTCATACATTCTAAATTTTCCTCACATCTTAGACTTATGAAAAGTTTCAACAGAAATCTGCATTTAGTGGTTTGTTTTTTTCAAGATATGACCACTGTAAAGCACGTTGCCCAAAACAGATGGAGAGAAAGAAAATTTTAAACAAAGGTCTGATGTGAAAAGACAAAGACAAATAAATGTTTTCATGACAAGCACTTGAGGAAAAAAACACGGAGTAAAACTAAGTATCAAGTATCTCCAGTAATGTGAACCCTTTTTGGGATGCTTTAAACTATATGCTCAGGGTAACCTTCACAACCAAGGGGAAATCTCATCTTCCTTTCCATTTAATAGCTTACTCTTCTGCTTGATATGGCACATTATGCACCACATGCTCTTAGACACTCAGGCTAGACTGGACCTCCCCTAGTCACATTGCCAAAGTATTTACCTTGTAAATAAACCCAGCCAAAGTGTCAGGAGGTCCATCTGGATTTTGGCACTTTCATACTTTTCTGAGAGCTGACACTCAGTATTTCGCACAGTGGATTAAAAGCCATTTTCAGGCACTTTTTGTCCTGGATATCTCTGTGTGCAATACAGCTGCAGGTCTAAGAGGGGTTTTGGTGAGAGTTTGTGTCTCCTGTGTTTTGTGCTTGTTTGGGATTTTTTTTGAACTTCAGGTTTTTCTGCTGTTGCCAGGTCCCTGTTTACCCAGGGACATCAGGACCTGCTTGAGTTATGCCTTTCCACAGATACAATAGATATCAACTCCTGGAAGTAGATAAATAATTTTCTAATGAAATAAAAATCCTGCAGGTGAATTAACTCTCTATGTGCCACAGTCACCCATCCGGCAGTACAGAAACATATGACACAAAATGCTGAAGAAGAAATTGAATCTGTTATTTGTCACAAATGTACAGAGAGGCAGATAGAGAACAAAGGAGAAAAGTATAAAGCACACAAAGTATTTCAGCAATTACCATCTTTAAGAAAGAAATTACATGAAAGAAACCAGATTTATAAAAAAAAGTTTGTTTCTACAACGGCCATAATTTTTCTTTATGCTTCCTCTTTCTTTCTCCTACATTCTAGTCACAGTCTTGGAGAGATCAAAGCTGGAATTGCAGATGAAGAACCCACTTTATTATTATTACTATTATTAT
>NW_024525138.1:0-1536 GCF_017590135.1 Pyrgilauda ruficollis
GGAAACACATGGGGAAAACATGGGAAAACCAGGGAATTAACAGCAGGAATTAATGGGGATTAATGGGGATTAATGGGGATTAATGGGGATTAATGGGGATTAATGGGGATTAATTGGGAATTAATGGGCAATGATGGGTTGGTGTTTGCTCTGGAGCTGCACCAGGAAAACAGAAAAAAACATGGAATAAACATCAGGAATTTATGGAATAAATATCGGGAATTGATGGAAAAAATACCAAGAATTAATTGGGAATTAATGAGAAATTAATGGAATTAATGGGGATTAATGGGTAATGATGGGGTTGGTGTCTGCTCTGGAAAACAGGGAAAAAAGTGGAATAAAAGTGGAATAAACATGTAAAAAACATGGAATTAACCCCGAATTAACACTGGGAATTCATGGAATAAATACTGGGAATTAATGGGATAAATACCAGAAATTAATTGGGAATTAATTGGGCATTAATGAGTTAATGAGGGGGTTGGTGTTTGCTCTGCAGCTGCAGCTGTGCCAGAATTCCCAGCACAATTCCCAATTTTCCCCAGAATATTCCCGTTTTTTCCTGGAATAATTCCCACCATAATTCCCTTTTCCCTTGGGATCATTCCCAATAATTTCCAGAACAATTCCCGTTTTTTCCCAAAATAATTCCCAGCATAATTGCCACAACATTCCCATTTCTTCCTGCAGTGATTCCCAGAATAACTCCCATTTTTCCCCCAAAAAATTCCCATTTTTCCCCAACAATTCCCATTTTCCCCAATAATTCCAATTTTTCCCTGCAAAAATTCCCATTTTTTCCCCATTTTTTCCCATTTTCCCCCAACCATTCCTCTTTTTTCCCCAATAATTCCCATTTTCCCCCCAATAATTCCCATTTTTCTCCCCACAATTCCCATCATTTCCCCCCCGCAGTAATTCCCATTTTTTTCCCCCAATAATTCCCACGTTTCCCTGCAGCAATTCCCGTTTTCTCCCCGCAGTTAATTCCCATTTTTTCTCCCAATAATTCCCATTTTCTCCACAGTAATTCCCATTATTTTTACCCCCCACAATTCCCATTGTTTCCCCCACAATAATTCCCATCTTTTCCCATTTTCTCTCATTTTCCCCAAAATTCCCACTTTTCCCCCGTTTTCCCCCATTTCCCCCATTTTCCCCATTTCCCCCCTGTGCTCACGGCTCCAGTTTTTGGCCATTTTTCCCCATTTTCCCCAATAATTCCCATTTTCCCCAATAATTCCCATTTTCCCCAATAATTCCCATTTTCCCCAATAATTCCCATTTTCCCCAATAATTCCCATTTTCCCCAATAATTCCCATTTTCCCCAATAATTCCCATTTTCCCCAATAATTCCTATTTTCCCCATTTTTCCCCCGCTCACAGCTCCAGTTTTTGGCCATTTTTCCCCATTTTCCCCCCTGCACTCACGGCTCCAGTTTTTGGCCATTTTCCCCCATTTTTCCCCATTTTCCCCCATTTCCCCCCTGCACTCACGGCTCCACTTTTTGGCCATTTTCCCCATTTTCCCC
>NW_024525139.1:0-1502 GCF_017590135.1 Pyrgilauda ruficollis
ATTGGGAAATTTTGGGGTTTTTTGCCCCCAAATTTGGAATTTTTGGGATTTTGGGCCCCAAATTTGGAATTTTTGGGGATTCTTGGGCCCCCAAATTTGGAATTTTTGGGGATTTTTTGACCCCAAATTAGGAATTTTTGGAATTTTTGGGCCCGAATTGGGAAATTTTGGGGTTTTTTGCCCCCAAATTTGGAATTTTTGGGATTTTTTGCCCCAAATTGGGATTTTTTGACCCCAAATTGGGAATTTTGGGGATTTTTGGCCCCAAATTGGGAATTTTTGGGGAATTTTGGGCCCCCAAATTGGGAATTTTGGGAATTTTTGGATACATGTCCGTGGGACTCATCTTGGCCACGAAGGAGCGGAGCGAGAAAAGCATCCCAAACATCAGCTTGAATTCCTGGGGATTCGGGAAAAAACAGAAAATTTGGGAATTTTGGGGACCTTTTTGGGCTTTTTTGGGATTTTGGGGGAGTTTTTAGGATTTTTTTGGGGAGTTTTTGGGATTTTTTGGGGGATTTTGCGAGCTCCAAAGTCTCAAATCGCCCCCAAATCCCAGCAAAGGCTTTCCCAAAAATCCCAAAATTCCCCCCCAAAAAATCCCCAAATTAAAAAAAAAAAAATCCCCCCAAAATTAAAATTCCCCACAAAAAAAACCCCAAATTTCCCCTTAAAAAATTCCCCAAATTCCCCAAAATTAAAAAAAAAAGATCCCAAAATTCCCTCCCAAAAAATACCCCAAAATTCTTGGAAATATTTTTAAAATTCCCATGAAAATTCCAACAAATCCCCCAAAAAATTTTAAAAAATCCCCAAGAAAATCCCCAAAATTCCCCCAAATAAAAAAAATCCAAAAATTCCCAAAACCCCCCAAAATTCCCCAAAAAAAACCCCGAAAATTCCTCAAATCTCCCAAAAATACAAAAAAAAATCCCCCAAATTTCCCCAAAATTAAAAAAATTCACCTAGATAAATCCCCAAAATATCCCCAAAAATCCCCCAAAAATCCCCAAAATTTCCAGAAAAATTTTTAAAAATCCTCAAAAGATTTCTGAAAATTCCCAGAATTTCTCAAAAAAAATCCTGATAAAATGTCCAAAAATTCCCAAAAATTTCTGGAAACCCAAAAAAAAATCCGTAAAAATCACCAAAAAATTCCCCAAAATGGAAAAAATGCCCCAAAAATTGAAATAAATCCCAAAAAAATTCCTTCAGAATTCCCAAAAAATCCAAAAGAAATCCCCAAAAAACCCCAGAAACGCCCGCAAACTTCCCAGAAAATTCCCAAAATGTTCCCAAAAATCCCGGAAAAAAATTGTCCCCAAAATTCCCCAAAAAATTCCCAGAAATTTCCTGAAAAATTCTCAAAAAATTCCTCAAAAATTATTAAAAAAAAAAACCCAAAAATTACCCGAAATATCGCCCAAAATATCCCAAAAATTCCCAAAACCACCAAAAAAAAATCCCAAAAAATTAAAAAAAATCCCAAAATTCCCCAAAAA
>NW_024525140.1:0-1529 GCF_017590135.1 Pyrgilauda ruficollis
CCTTAAAGATCATCTGTTTCCAGCCCCCCTGCCACAGAAATTTCATATTTATATTATTCAAACTGGCAAACTCAAATCAAGGAAAAAAAAAAAGTATTTTGAAGCTGCAGTCGTCAAATGCAATAAAAAGCAAAGATCTCTTAAGTTGAAGGTTGTCCCATTGTGCCACTGGCCTTGGCTCATATTAATAGGTGTTACCACACCAATCAGTCACTTTTGATCTCCAGTCCAGGTTCCCATTTTCCACGTGAGTTAATTAGTTGCCTGGAAATCCAAAGGAAACTGAACTTATGCTTGAAATTCCTTTTTCCCTTCTTTTTTTACAAAGTGTTAATCTCTTAGGGTTTTCTAGAAAATTTTCATTTCAGAGAGCAGAGTTAGGCCTTGATGTATATCAGAATGACTTATTCAGTGGTAAGATGATATCAGTTTAGGAAAAAAAAACTTGTGAAACACATATTTTCATCTTTCTAACTCCCATTATCTCTCTCCTCATGCAGTATTTGCTGATCTTAAACATTATCATCAGATCTATTCCCTCCTATAAAAACATGGCTTTTTAGCACCTGACAATATTTTTATTTCTCATCATGATTATTTCCCACATGGATATCAGCTTTATCTGCAGCGTGACTGCACATTTCTGCCAGGCTCAATGTCTCACACAATAAACTTTCCATTGCCCTGCTTGGATTCATCCTGGTCATTTCATTGAGCTGTGGTAATCTTGAGCCAGGAAAGACCTGTCCAAATCCAGGTGCTACCACCACAATAACAACCTGTTGGAGCTCTTTTATCCAAAGTGAGGAAGTTCCACCCAAATTTGAGATCCAGCAGGGGTTCAGAATGGCACATTCAGTCCCCAACTACAAGGAGCATTAAAGTGAAAATGTTTGGGTTATTTGAGTGATCTTTTTTTCCATGAGAGATGTTAAACACCCCCAGATTAAAGGCTATATTATACATGTTCAGAAAGGAATAGTTTATTATACCAATGTATTTGCTTCTATTTTAGTTTGTTAAAGGGAATCATAGTTGGCATATGAGCTGGTTTGTTGACAGAAGGAGGAAAAAAAACATGAAGCCAAGCCAAACCATTCCACCTACAATATTAATTAGATCCAGTATGAAGAAGTCATTCAGATTTTATCATTTTTTTTCAAAAATATATTTATATACTGATTAGAAGAACAAGGACCAAACTACTGTTTATCAGCTCACTTGAGCCAGTTATATTATTAATATACTTAAAGTTTAGATGTCCTGAAATTTAAGTGTTCACATCCTCTGTCTTATTTGTGAATCAGATCCAAACCCCATTGAGCACAGGGGCTTTTATTATAAAAACATTGCCAATTGTCGAGATAAAATCCTGCCTCCTGTGAGATTCAAAACCAAATTATTACATACAAGCCTCAGCTTCTATTGAATAAAAAAAAACCCAAAAAACCCAGTAATTTTAATTTTGGGGTAAAGAGGCTGGAAGATGGGACCTGAATTAATCTAAAAGCAAAAAAAAAAAAAAAAAA
>NW_024525141.1:0-1534 GCF_017590135.1 Pyrgilauda ruficollis
GTCTAGCCTCTGTTCTAAGTCAGCCTTTTGAGAAGGCATCAGTGGCTGCAGCTACATTTTAAGCCTAGCATAACTGGTATGAAGCACTTGGTTAAAAAAGCTTTCAGCAGTTCAGATAACTGTAGATGAAGCTGTAGCTGATGAGGTTTTGAAATATCACATAGTGGTGTTACTAAGGGA
Source organism: Pyrgilauda ruficollis (assembly GCF_017590135.1). Taxonomy (NCBI): domain Eukaryota; kingdom Metazoa; phylum Chordata; class Aves; order Passeriformes; family Passeridae; genus Pyrgilauda; species Pyrgilauda ruficollis. Next base: position 181 of record NW_024525141.1, read on the forward strand.
AGTGGCTGTAAAATGGGGCCTATTCATGGTGTTGTGTAAGAGCTCTCTGTGGTCAAGAATCCAATCAAGGTCCCCGTGAAGCACTCATGTAATGTTTTCTTGTACAGGTTTTGGCACACTGGTCAGTTGAAGAAATAGTCAAAGGAGTTAATAGCAATAATATGGAGCTTCAGCTACAGGCTACTCAAGCTGCCAGGTAAGCAGTTCAGAGGAAACCACCTCAGCTGTGCAAGGCAATAACCAGGCAAGGTGAGAGAATTGACTTATGAGCCCAAGTGGCTGCTTATGTCTTTCTTATCAGGCAGTGTTCCAACAAACACCATCTTATATACCATGTTGAGGTACCCATAACTTAGGCATGGTTTTATTGAAACCATGTAGCTTTTGAATATTTAAAGTGCTTGAATATTTTAATAGGAAGAAGTAATTTGCTTTAGTGGTGGCAAACTGAACAGTAGTCACCTTAGATCTGAAGGAGTAATGCTAGTAAACCCTTTATTATAGCAAAGTGTAAGGTTTTAAACTGTGTTAACACTTAGGGCTGATATGTATGAGTGTGGCAATCCACCTTAGAATAATGTGAACAGTGAGATGACTGGGTTTTGAAGTCTGCCAAGTTTGTTTCTCCTTCCAAATCTAAAATATCCTTTAATAAGCTTGCATATTGCTGCAGTGCTGCTTCTGGCAGTCACTAACCACTCTCTGCTGAGAAGCCTCTAGCAGTTCAGATGTGTAATGCCTCCTGCAGGTCTGCTTTACTTCAGAGTCTGACAGAACCTCTCACATTGTGAAGACATGCCAAATCCAGTATGAACAGAGGCCTAGGAAGCCAGTGTTCAGCTTGTCTCCATTTCTCTTTCATGCTGTGATGTGTTGCCTTCTCTGCATGTTAAGACAATGCTAAGGTTTTTACATGTGGTGCTTTTAAGACTTTAATTTGTTGTTCAGATGTCTGCAGGCTAAAATAATGCTTCCTGTTTGTCTTCCTCCTTAGGAAACTCCTCTCAAGAGAGAAACAACCCCCAATAGACAACATAATTCGGGCTGGTTTGATTCCAAAGTTCGTCTCGTTCCTGGGCAGAGCAGACTGCAGTCCCATCCAGTTTGAATCTGCCTGGGCACTCACCAACATCGCCTCTGGCACATCAGAGCAAACCAGGGCAGTGGTGGATGGAGGGGCAATTCCAGCCTTCATTTCCCTGCTGGCCTCTCCACACACTCACATCAGTGAGCAGGCTGTGTGGGCCTTGGGGAATATTGCAGGTATGTCCATGTGCTGCACAGCTCTAATTATCCTCCTGAAAGGTGGCTGCAGCCATGTAGGGTCGTTCTCTTTCACCAGGCAGCAACTGAC
>NW_024525142.1:0-1533 GCF_017590135.1 Pyrgilauda ruficollis
TATTCCCAGGTTCGGGGTACCCCTAGGTATATCATCAGATAGGGGCCCCATTTTATAGCTACAGTAGTAAGAGAAGTAAGTAGATTGCTGGGAATAACTTGGGACCTCCACACACCATGGAGACCCCAGTCAAGTGGACAGGTAGAGAGGATGAATCAGACACTAAAAAGGCAAATCAGTATAATATGCCAAGAAGCCAAATTGCAGTGGCCCCAGGCTTTGCCAATAGCACTGTTGAGGATTCGGATAAAGCCTAGGAATGGGATGTCAGTCAGTCCTTATGAGATATTTTACAGGAAACCATACCAAGCCTAACCCAAATGTACATGTCACGGGAAAGCAGGAAGTGTATAATTATGTTCTGTCTCTCGGGAAAACTTTAGCTCGGCTTCGGAGCGCCCTCGTGTGGAATAGGCCACTGACTCTCGAGAATCCAGTTCATGACATATATCTGGGAGATGAGGCGTACCTTAAAAATTGGAATGAAGAACCGCTGAAAGATAAGTGGACTGGACCCCATCAGGTACTGTTGACCACCTTTACAGCAGTCAAAGTAGCCGGTGTGGACCCCTGGATTCACTATACCCAAGTGAAGAAAATCCATCCCGGATCACAGACTGTGTAAACTGTGGAACCAACAAGGCTGCAGATAAGATGTGTTTAATTGCTTTGAGAATGTTATCAGTAATTGTGCCAATGTTCATTTTATAGTTATTAATGTCTTTGGGATGTGGAATGCAAAAAGATCAACTGCTCTTCATTCTAGAATGAAGAGAGAGGTACAAGCAGAAACACAGGTGATAAAAATTTCTAATGCAATTTGGGCTGAAAATGTAATGATTGGATTAGTCAAAGACTTTGCCAAAATGCAAAATACCAGCAGAATAACTGCCTGTCTGCAATACCGAAGGCTGCAGGAGACCAAATAAATTGGGGAATCATAACGTCAAAACTACCTGAAATACAAAAGAACAAAACAATTGCATGTAAACAGGTACCTGAATTGAGGCAAGTAGTCGAGGAAACCTGGAAGGAAATAGGAACATGGATGAAACCTATGAGCCAAAAAGACTGTATTCTAAATAATGGCACAATAGGAACTCCTATAGGATGGTCGGGAGGCATCGCAAAATGGCAATGCTATTTGCCACACTATAAAAAGATTACAGAGAATGTTACAGAAACCACTCTGGTATGGAAGTGTGTGGCCAGAGATCAGAAAGGTCAGATAGAGCATTGGGACAGTGCATGGCCGATGACTATACTTAAAAAATTCCAATATATGGCAAACACCCCTTGGTGTACTAAATGGGAAGGCTCTGAGAATGAAACAGATCCAGCAGTAATGAACACTGCCACTAGTAGCAGAACGAGGGCACACAAAGTAAGTTGGTATCGTGGCAGTTTCCAGCTGGGCTATGCCCGGTGGGCTGCCGTGGCCAGGATAGCTCAGGGAGGCTCAGCACTGCGTCTAAACCCCCAAGCAGTTCCCAGCTGCAGCAAAGTAAGCTTAAGTGATTTCTGGCTCTTAGT
>NW_024525143.1:0-1473 GCF_017590135.1 Pyrgilauda ruficollis
AAAAATCCCAGCCAGAATCGCCCAAATTGGGGAAACCCAAAATCCCCCAAACTCACCCCAAAATCAGCCCCGAATTAACCCAAAATCCCCCAAAATCATCCCAAATTATCCCAAAATTAACCAAAACCCCCCAAAAATCCCAGCCAAAACCACCCAAATCAGAGAAACCCAAAATCCTAAAAAAATCACCCAAAATCAGCCCAAAAATTGCCCAAATTAACCCAAAATCTGCTCCAAATCACCCAAAAATCCCAATCAAAATCAGCCCAAAATCCCCCAAATCAGAGAAACCCAAAATCCCCAAAAATCACCCAAAATCAGCCCAAAAATTGCCCAAAATAACCCAAAATCTGCCCCAAAATCTGCCCCAAAATCCCAACCAAAATCCCCCAAATCAGAGAAACCCAAAATCCCCAAAAATCTCCCAAAATCAGCCCAGAAATTGCCCAAATTAACCAAAAATCTGCCCCAAAATCACCCAAAAATCCCAGCCAGAATCGCCCAAATGGGAGAAACCCAAAATGCCCCAAATTCACCCCAAAATCGGCCCAAAAAATCATCCTAAAATTGCCCCAAAACCGGCTCCAAATCAGCCAAAAATCACCCAAAATCACCCAAAAATTGCCCAAATTAACCCAAACTCTGCCCCAAAATCCCCCAAAAATCCCAATCAAAATCAGCCCCAAAATCCCCCAAATCAGAGAAACCCAAAATCCCCAAAAATCTCCCAAAATCAGCCCAAAAATTTCCCAAATTAACCCAAAATCTGCTCCAAAATCTGCCCCAAAATCAGCCTCAAATGAACCCAAAATTGCCCAAAATCAGCCCCAAAATCAGCCCCAAAAATCCAAAAAACGTCCCCAAAACTCCTTCAAATCTCCCAAAATTGTCCCCAAATCCCCAAAATGGCCCCGAATTGTCCCAAAATGACCCCAAATCTCCCTGAAATCTCCCAAAATTGTCCCCAAACCACCCAAAATTGTCCCAAAATGTCCCCAGATCCCCCAAAATCATCCCCAAAAACTCCCCAAAATGTCCCAAAATGGCCCCAAAACCACCCCAAAGTGGCCCCGAAATGTCCCAAAATTGTCCCAAAAATGTCCCTAAAGTGTCCCCAGATGCCCAAAATTGTCCCAAAACGTCCCAAAATTGTCCCTAAACCACCCAAAATGGCCCCAAATTGTCCCAAATCCCCCAAAATAGTCCCCAAAAACTCCCTCAAATGTCCCCAAAATGTCCCCAAATCCCCCAAAATGCAACAAAATCGTCCCCAAAAACTCCCCAAAATGGCCCCGAAATGTCCCAAAACTGCCCCAAAATTGTCCCAAAGTGTCCCCAAATGCCCAAAATTATCCCAAAACCGCCCCAAAATTGTCCCCAAACGTCCCAAAATGGCCCCAAAATGGCCCAAAATTGTCCCTAAGCCACCCAAAATGTCCCAAAATCTCCCCAAATGTCCCCAAATCCCCAAAA
>NW_024525144.1:0-1532 GCF_017590135.1 Pyrgilauda ruficollis
TCCCCTCCTCTCCCCTCCCCTCCTCTCTTCCCCTTCCCTCTCCCTCTCCTTCTCCCATTTTCCTTTTCCTTTCCCAGGGACATTCACAAGTAATTTGAAGTTGATGTGGAGTAGAAGGGATGTTTCAGTTCAGGGAAGCTAAAAGGAGCCCAGGAGATGAACATGCTTCCAAGGAAGGCCAAAATCAACTTTAAGACATAGGAAAAGTGAAAATTCCTGGAGTAATTCAGGAAGAGAGACAAGTAATGTGTTGGAATAAATCAAAGATAAAAAGAATAGAAGGCACTGAAGCCCAAAACATTTCCAACTTCTCCTTTCTTAAGAAAATACTGAGTTTCAATTGGCTGAAAGAGTTTTTTGATATCTGTGTGTTAAATTTGCTTTTTTCCTTGTCCTCCATTCCTTTACAAAACTAAAAAAAAACCCACAGTAAGCGAAAGAAAAACCACTCACAATCTGTTACTTCTGTAAAGAGAGAAGCAGCATGGTGACATTGATAATTTCTTGGGGAAAAATGAAAAAGGGAAAGCAAAATATTCTGAGCAGCTTTGGCAGGAGCCGGCAGAGCCCACGCTTGGATTCGTGCTGTGGGAACGAGAGCCTTGGCCAGGCTGGGTCTGTCTGCAGCCATCAGTGTCCTCCCTGTCAAAACAAATGTGTTTATCTCCTTTGAAACGCTTTGCAGAAGAAATTTTCTCCAGAAGGCTGAAATCCTACAAATTTCATCACTTTTGCTGGAAGGGAAAGATGGGAAAATAGACATTAAAAATAAAAACCCCAACCCAAGCTTTTGTTGAGCTGGGCTTTGGGAGGCAGGAGCAAACCAAAGCATTTGGTAGCAATTAATATGCCCTGTCCATTTGCAGTTTTAATTCCTGTGCAGATGCAGAGCGTTGTTATTCTAATAACTTCCTGTGGTGCTCCCTTTTTCTGGAAAGCTCAACGCCAATTAAAATGTGATCCATCACCCAGTGCTGCTGAAACAAAGGGGAATGTCCAGCTCCCTGCCACAGCCATGAAAAATCCCAGTCAGTCAAAAGAAGACCCAGGAGAAAGGAGAAAAACAAAACAAAACAACAACAACAAAAAAAGCATTCAATTCTACCCATTTCTGGAAGAAAGAGCAGAAGAAAATGTTCTTTTGTGTGAGTCTTGTAACAGGAACAGACTGAGGGATTTGGACAATGTCAGGAGGCAGCAGCCAGACTTGCACTCAGCAGAAAGGTGGGTTAATCAATGGATCTGTGACAAAATAAATGGATCCATGACAAAGTTTGGATGTCCCCTCTCGGGGATTGGCTGGGAGGGGCAGATGCAGCTCAGCTCTGGCCAGGAGCTGCCAGGAGCCAGGGAATTCCTGCCTGGATTTGGGCATCGTTGGAATCATGCTGCCCTCCCCAGCCCTGCTGCCAGCCCTGCAGGAAAGCCAAGGTGGGCACTCCTCAGTGGCTCAGCAGCTTATTGAAAACTCGGCTGGCTTCTCCTTCCTGCCCTGAGTGACAGAGCTGTTGGAACCCTGGTGGCTGCTGAGA
>NW_024525145.1:0-79509 GCF_017590135.1 Pyrgilauda ruficollis
ATACCAAGCAGCAAGAACCACATTTTTTTCCCCTCATCTCCTGCAGATTCTCTCTCTAAATTTGGCAGTATCATCTGGTGCATTCCATCTGGGTTCAGGGGTTATTTAAAACTCTCTTCAGGTTCCTGTTAACCAGCAGTGTCTCCCCACTTCATCCTCTGTGCATAAGGACTCAAGAGATGAGGAATTTCACTGCCTCTTGTGTTTTGGAAGAAAGCCCAGAGCGCTACCCCAGTTTCTCACAGACCTTGTTTAGTTTATTTGAAGTGAAGAAAGTGCAGCTAATCGGTATTTTAAAAACTTTTTGAGCTAGAAGTTAGAGGTGTGAGAAAGTATGTGCAGTGCTGCTGGTCCTGCTGCAGTGCTGCCTCCAGGCCAGGCCCTTGAGCCCCTGGGGGAAGTGCTGGAATGTTCTGTCCTTTACAAAAACCTCTCTGGAAAGCCAAAGGACAAAGCAAGTGATAAGTGCAGGAGTGATGTGGAGGGGAGCAGGAGTAGCAGTGAGCCCCTGGCTGCCCTGGTTGCCATTCCTGCTGTGGTGCCATCTTGCTGTCCCCCCCAGGGCCTGCTGGAGCTGTGTGTTTGCCATGGCACTTTTCGTGGAACACATCCTGTTGGGCATCCACTCCATCATGCCAGAATTTGAGGATTTAGTGAGAAAATACACTTTGCTTCTTGCTGAGGTGAGCAAAGCTGCCATTTCACCTTTTCCTTCTTGAGCTGACCATGGGAATTCTCATCTCAGGTGTTGCAGCTGAGTCACTGGGCCTTGTTCTTTCCCTCTGCAGTGTTTCCAGTACAATTCAGACATGAAGTCTTATCCAACCTTTTCTTTGGTGCTGACAGTGCTGCGCAAATGCAAGGATGAGGTCAGCAGCAGGCTGTACAGGTACTGACACTGGAGCAGGCTGCAGGGGCCAGCAGGGACATTGCCTGTGTTGCTAGCACACTTGTGGCAGTGCTGCATGGGGTGCAGTGAAAGCCAAGGGAAGAGCAATGACCCTGCTTGGTTCTGCACCCTGAGCTGAGCAGTGAGCCAGTTCTTGGTCTAGCTGCAGCTGGACGTCTTGTTCAAGGCTTTTGGGGAAGGCAGCACAGAAGCAGCTGTACTCATTGCTGTTTCTGGATTCCAGGCATGGTCTGGAGCTGTGTCCCATCTGCCTGCAAGAGCCAAAGGACCCCACCTGCCTGCCCTGCAACCACGTGTTCTGCCACAAGTGCATCAGCCTGTGGCTGGTGCCAGCACAGATGTACTGTCCCTACTGCAGGGTTGCTGTGGAGGATGTGGAGTTAACTGTCTCTGAGGAGCTCAGGTACTCCAGCTACCCTCTCCAGCGTGGGAGCGTTGGGTAGGGAGGCTTTGTGAGGAAATTCTCAACTCTGAGGTGGTCAACACAAGCAGAGTGGAGGGTGAACTTCATCCCTCTGAACTGGACAGATCCTGTCTGTTCTGTTGTTTGAAAAAAAGGGGAAAGCTGCCTTGGCCTCTGTAAAAACATGCAAATCATAGAATGGTTTGGGTTGGAAGGGACCTCAAGGATCATCTCATTGGGAAGGTTGAAAAGTATCTCCCTTGGGTGACTTTTGCCTGTGTGTGCTCGATTCCTCTGTGGTTTAAGAGGTTCTGTGTTTGCTTTTGCCCCTCCCAGAGCTGCCATAGCAAAGAAGGCCCTGTTCCAGCAGAGGTGCAATAATTTCTTCATTGACATGGTCACCACCATGTGCTTCAAGGACAACAAGCCCCCTGAGCCAAAGGTGATCCAGAGCCTCCTGGATCTGCTGTTTGCTCGCAGAGGAACAGTTTCGAAAGACCCAAGTGAGCTCCCTTCACCCTGACACTCAGTCGTATAGAGCTGGATCTGTCACCACCTTCTGTCAACTGCCAAACCTGTCCTTCCCTTGTCTCCACAGATGACCCTGCTGTCTACACAAAATTCCTGTCCCCATTTAATGATGAGGTGGATGAAACTCCCATCATCCGCTCTGTGATGCTGAAGCTGCTCCTGAAGTACAGGTGACCACATTCAGCTGAGGGAGGTTAAGCCAGGGCCAGGTTCAGCTCTGTTCCTCATCAAACCCATCCCATTGTTCTCCTCACCTCCCTGAGTTTCGTTGAATCTGAATCCCTTTGTATTAGTCGTGCAGCTTGGCTGGCTTGCATGGGGCTTGTGGTGCAGTGTGAGCAGCCTGTGCAAGGTTTACCTGGCTGTCCCTCACTAACCCTGTGCTGAGGATGGATGCCTGGGTTCTGCAAGGTCACTGAGTAGTTGCTGTCATCAAGGTCAGTAAAGCAAAACTCCTCATTCATGGAGATTTAATCAGGATTTAAACTGATCTTATGTCTGCTCCACAGACCTCCCCATTCCCACAGCCCTCCCAACCTCCCTGTGCAGGCAGGGCACAAAAGCCCTTTCTCAGGTGTGACCACCTCCTGAAGCAGATGCCTTTTTCCCTGGAAGTGCTCATTGAGCACTGGTGGTGATCAAAGCCTGGCTCATTCCCAAATGTCACCTGCAAAAAATTACAAGAGCTTTTCCATCTTGCAGCTGGATCCAGAGTGACCCCACCTGTAACACAGCCAGCTCTGGAAGCTCTGCTGTGATTTAGAGCAGGGGCAGTCCTGTCAGTATGGCAGCTGTGTCAGGGGGTCTCTCTCTCTCTCCTGTAGCTTCAATGAAGTGAAAGATTATGTGCAGCATTACCTGTCCCAAGTGGAGCACAGCAGGCTCCTAGAGGAAAATGATAAAAAAGAGCTCTACTTGCTTTTTGTCAACTGCTTGGAGGTAAGAGCTGGGCAAGTGACTTTGTAGTTAAAATCACCATTCGTGTTCTTGCTAAGGGACAGACAGGTAGAGTTTGGCATCCTGGAACATGGAATGTCTGTCATTCACAGTCTGCTCCTGACTCTAGCTCAGCTCCAAGCCTTGGGAGTGTAGGACAGCTGGGGCACATCCTAAAAATGGTGTTTGGTGACATGGCAGAGGTTTAGGATGAGGGGGCAATGGCAGTGGTTTGGAAGGGTGCAGGGATGGTTTGGAGGGTCAGGGATGGTTTGCTGTGCTTGTGGCAGGGTGGGCTGAAGAGTCAGGGTTGGTTTGCTGTTCTTGTGGCAGGGTGGGCTGGAGGGTTAGGGATGGTTTGGGGGCTCAGGGATGGTTTGCTGTGCTTGTGGCAGGCTGGGTGCCCTGGGGACACAGGGGTGGCTGGGTGAAGTTGCTCTGCCACTCACCAGTGTTCCGACCTCTCTATAGGATTCCATGTGTGAGAAGTTAGAGGACAGTGTGGGATGTGGGCATGGAAACAGTCTGCCCGAGGACAGAGCCTTTCCAGAGAACTACCTGCCAGCCAGCAGCAGCAGGGCTCCCCAGGAAGCCTCTGTGGAATACCTGCAGGCCGTGGCCGAGGTGCGCCTGTGCCTGAGCAGGGCTGCAGAGCTCATCTTCGACCTGCAGCAGCCCAAGAGTGAGTCTGATTGCTCTGCTGGAAATGCTGCATGCAGGGCAGGTGGGCTGGACACAGGCAGTGCCCAGTGCTCTGCTAGGACCTGTTTTGGTGCATGGCCAAGAAGGAGAGCAGCAACTCCCTTTTTTCCTTGGGGGTGTCAGTCAGTGTCTGTCCCCTGTACCATGTGTTAGAAGTGCTCTGTAAACTGGTAGAAAGGCTGTGCTGGTGACCCCAGTGTAGTTACATAGCAGTTAACACCTGTGGAAGGAGATTTATTTTATCCTCCTGTTGCTAACAATGAAATTTATTTAGAGCCCACTAAATTGAACCTTAAAGCATAAATGCTGCTTGAGACCCAGCACTGCTGTAAGGGTTATTGTTTTTTATGAATGAGACCTTTGCAGAGCTAGAAGGGATTAGGAGTTTATAATGATGAGTTTATATCTTCCGTGTCAAAGAAATTACTCATTGTCTGAAATCTGGCTGAGGATATGCTCCAGACAACACCCGAGGAAGGGAGGGCTCTGAAGTTCTTCTGTGTAATAACACAGTACTAATAAATGGACTTGGTGCTACAGCTGGGGCAGACAGAAAAGTTTTACAGGGTGGGATGTGCTTTTGCCTCTTTGTCTTAATCTCTTTTTTGCCCTCCAGGGCCAGAGCAGATGAAGGAGAAGCAGTCTTACCTAAAGAATGTGGAGAAGTTCTGCAGCCTTGCCAGGAACGACTGGCACCTTGTGTACCTGGTCAGGAGGATTGCCAGCCAGCACGGGATGGAATTTGCTCAGAAGTTGGTCACAGAGCCACAGTTCAGTTGGGTGTTCCCAGCAGAAATTCTGCAGCAGGTAGACAAGAGGCACCTCCTGGTGATGGTTCTGGTCTCCTCTTTGCCTTCACTTTGTGCTGCTTTGGGGTGTTCCTACTGTTGTGTGTCCCTTGGCATTGGGCCAGCGTGGCAGTGGTTGGGAGGTGGCTTGTCCTGGCTCTCGGATGAATGGAGTCTCTCCTGGCAGCACCATGCCTGCTGCTGCTGCTCTGGGGAGCCTGAAATGCCACAGTGCTTGGGAGGAAGAGGAGATTATGCCACCTCCAGCTGGGTGGTTGTCCCCAGTGCTGTGCATGGCTGTTCCCTTGGCAGGTCCAGCACAGCCAGTCCAACCACATCGACCAGTACCTGGTGTGTGGGGAGCGGTACCGGGCCCTGCGCGACGCCGTGGGACGAGCCATGATGGAGGGCACAGCCCAGGGGCTGCTCGAAGCTCAGGAGGTACAGCCCAGTGCTCCCTCAGACCCCTGCTGGGCCCTGTCCTCCCTCCAGGTCCCTGCTGGGTTTGCATGGCCCCAGCTCTGCTGTGTCCCTCTGGGCAGTGTCTGTTCCCAGCACCTGGGGGGCTGCTGCTGGAAGGTCACTGGGGCTTGTGCTCAAGCACGTTTTCTTTACTTTCCCACCTGCACATCCCATCACTGTAGCTGGGGCAGCTCTGGCCTGTTTCCAGCCACATCTTTGGTTCTTCCCAGGCCTCCAGCAGCTCCCCAGCTCTGAAATCTGCCTATCTGCTCCTGGCTATCTTCCGAGAGGTCACTGCTCTGTATGGGAATCCAAGCCTTCATCCCAAGAAGCAGGTAGGACATCCCAAGCAGCACACCCCCTTTGGCAGCTTGTGCCAAACCTGCTTCATGGGTAAGGAGGAAGGGAATCTGAATCAGTGGTGGAGGAGTTTCGGTTCCTGTGCCCCAGCCAGGGTGATGGCCCGGAGCTGAGCAGGCTGTGGAGGTTTTGGGAGCAGGGTAACCCAGTATGGGAAGCAACTGCCAGTGCTCTTTGGGTGGGGGCAGTATTCTGATGGCTTTAACTCCTTCCAATCTGTGCTTTCAGCAAACAAAGGTGATGACTGAATTCATCCAGCGCTCCCGAGTGCTGAATTCCCCCGAGCTGCAGCGCTTCGCAGTTGCCCTGGTGAAGAACACCCTGCCTGGGCTGGCTGTGGAGCCGCAGGGCCGCAGCCAGCAGAGAGCCCTGCTGGAGATGGCTGTGCACATGGCTGCTGTGCTGCTCTGTGGGCACAGCCCTGTCCTGCAGCCCCTCAGGAACCTGGCCTTCCAGCCACGCACCATGCAGGTGAGGGCACGGAGCTCACATGCACTCAGCTCATCCTTGGATCTTGCCTGTGTCTGCTGGATCCTCTTTCTCAACAGCTCCAACTCACTGGTTGAGCTGTGAAACACTGGGGGGAATTATTTCAGTGCTTTTGGGGTTAATTAGCACACTACCAGGCTCTGGCCTGGTATCTTTTCAAGGCACCTCTCCATCCTGAGCAGGATGAAGCTTTAAATATCTTTGCTGATATTTGGATGAGCAAGGCTGAGAGCAGCTGGCAGCTCCCACTGTGCTGACCTGCCTGCTCAGAGAGCTCTGGCTTCTTGGTCAGGGGGAGAGAGCTGCTGCTCTGCTATTTCTGGCTACCCAAGGTGGAAGGGAACGCGCTGGTATGCACCAGGGTGCATCAGCAATGCACTGCAGGATGTCTGGAGAGTGCACATGCAAGTCTTAACAATACTGACAGTTCTAAGAGTGGATTTTCAAAGGTGAATTTGAAAATCTGCATCTGCATCACCTGCTTGACCTCTGCTCTCAGATGTTTCTTGTTCCCCAGTGTGAACAGAGAACCAGTGAGTGACTGCTACAGGACAGAGCTGTTTCCCAGATCCATTTGTGACTGCTTTCCTCTTTCCCTCCTCAGCACTCCTTTCTGCCCACGATGCCCGAGGACATCATGGCTCAGGCAAGGACCTGGGAGGAAATACGTGATCTGCACTGGTATGGTGAGTGCTGCTGGCTGGCTGGGGAAGGAATTCCTTGAGTTTGGAGAGTGAAACTGTTCCAAATGTGAGGACAAACACACTCCTCAGTATAAGTTATCTGTTGTAAATCCAGATTTGTAGACAGTTTGTGTGGGTGATGCACCAAAGGACATCCAGTGCTGTTTAGTCTTCAGCCTGCAGCTGTCCACAGAGCATGAGAGGGCACAAAGGCAACATGAACCTGGTGTGAGAGGAGAACTCTGCCACCTTACTGGCCAGCTTTGTCTCTGCTTCCCACAGCTGGACCTTCCTGCAGCAGGGAATGGGGGGTGAGACCATTCCTGCCCTCAGCAGTAGAATCTGTCCAGCTTTGATTCCTTGTTTCTCAAGGAGAAGCAACACTGAAAAATTCCTTGGCTTCCTGCACGGGCCTGTCAGTCCTTTGGGCTTTGGGATAGTCAGGGCTTCTGATTAGATCTTGAATCATATTTCCTGCTCCAGGATGATGGTCCATAGGAAGGGGAATAACAGGGGCTGTATAAATCTGTCTGAGAATACTGTCCTGTTTGATTCTCTCTTCACAGAATGTGCCAATGGCCACCCCTGCACTGTGGGAGAGGTAAGAATTTGGGACTGGTGGGTATTTAAGCAGATAAAGTTTTCAACAACAAACTGTTTTATTTTATTTGCTGGTTTTAATGTTCTGATGCACAGAGTTCCACTTCTAAACTCAATATTATTGATCATTTTATCATTGTAATGTAAAATTTAGCATACCCCCAGCATTCATACCACAGATTGGGAAACATCAGGCAGAGGCCCAGTTTGTAGCAGGGTTTGAATTAACCATTTAGAGGTTGGATTTTTGTTTCATTCCCTTTCTCTGCTGGAGAAGCTGTTGCTCTGGAATTCAGTGTTCTCCTGTTGCTTTTCCCAGTGTGGGCGCCCCATGGAAAAGAGCCGCTGTCCTGAATGCCACGTCCCCATTGGAGGCAGAAACCACAAGCCCGTGGAGGGCTTCCGTCTGTCCAGGTGGGCTTTGCTGCATGGCCTTTGCAGAGCTAAATGATGTGGGACTTGCCTGTGGTGCCCTCAAAGGCCAGAGGTACCAACCACTTCATGCTGCTCTCTGGAAGTTGTAAGAAAGAGATGTCCAAGCAAGAGTAATCAGGCAGCAAAACCAAAGAAATTTGCTTTTCTGTGCACAAAACTGACTGGAAGCCTTCACTCCCCTGTGGCACTTTGAATTGGCAGCTTTTATGGTGTTCAAAGACATTATGGGTCAAAAAGGCATTGCTGGGTATCAGAGATGTCTTGTGTGGTTTTTGTCTAGGTAAAAAAAAAAACATATGCACTTTCCTACAGGAGTCATCAAGACAGAACTCAAACTGGCCACATCCTTGCAGATGTTGAGCACAGAAGGACACTGGGAATATCTGACAGGGGCATGTCCTCCACAGTCTTTGTGCTGCTCCGTTTGCTCACCCACCTGTCCATGCTGCTGGGAGCCTCCAGAGACCCTCAGGTATCTTCCAGAAATGCTTCTAAGTGATCACACAAAATGTAGGGGAACCTTTGTATGCTGCTGGTCCTTTTCATCGTAGTGCCAAGTGACCAGGGCAGTCTGTCAGGATGCAAGACCCAAATTCCCTTGGGTCTTTGGGGATTTTGGTTAATTCCTGCACTTCCATGCAGGCACATCCACCCAGGCCTGCCTTGATGGGCGCAGGTGGCAGGAATCCCACAGGTGGGGGTGCCTGGCAGGACAGAGCTCTGTGTGCTTTGTGCTTCCCTGGATGTTTTTGGCTGTGCTCAACTCTTGCCTTTGTTGTCTTTAGTCCCTGGGAAGGATGATCAAGCCAACAGTGAATGATGTGATGAGCTTCCTGAAGCAGCACATTCAGGAGGACTTGGCACAGCTGACCAGGAGTCTGGGGAAGAGTGTGGATGACACTATCAACATCCTGCACCTGGTGCTCAGCAGCTTCCTGCAGGCCCCCCAGCAGCAGCAAGGCCACCGTAAGAAAAGCCACCTGCCCTGTCACACCTGGGGCTGTGGTTGAAGAGCTGTGGCCATGCAGCCACCTTGCTGATAAACCCCTTCACCCCTAAACATGAGCAGCTGAGCTGAAGAGAAAAATAGAGAGTTTGAAGCTTATTTCTTACTGTAGGGAGGGAAGAATTTTCGTCTGCTTGCTTCTTTCAGTCAAGTACGTGAGGTTTGCAAGGTTTGGTGCAGTCGATAACTCTGAAAATGAATTATTGACAAAACAACTTCATGACAGATGGGCAGAGCTTGCAGCTCCTGAGCAGGGCTGCTTCCCAGCACAGCAGCTCGTTGTGCAGTCCCTATTCTGTGCTGCCTCTCAATGACTCCCAGAAGCTCTTTGGGAGAAGAGGGATGGCACAGTGGGGTTCATGGTAGGGTCTGGAGTCACTGTGGCACAGAGGCATTAATGTGTAAATAGCCCATATTTGGAGTGTGGAACAGCACCAGTCAGTATTCCAAGCTTCAGTCTGTCATTGGACATGGTCTGAGCTTGGACGATCTGTTCGGTATTTCTGGGGTTATGAAGGAGTTGTGTAAATGTCCCCATCATTCACATGAAGCTCCTGGAAACCTGGATCACTGTGTGATCTTTGGGTGTCCCTCTCCAGCTGGACCAAGATACTCAGTTAACTTCTAGCACCTGTGAATCTGTGCTTTCTTTTCACTAAAATATTGCAGATTTAAGAGGTGAAATATTCCTGTTGCAGGGCTGGTGCGGTTTGAGAGTCTGTCCACCAAGGAGGAGAGAAACAATTGGGAAGAAATTGTTGCAAACACAATTATTGTTCCTGAATTGGAGGTGAGAAATCTGCTATACAGAGTCAGTAGCTGAGCCGTTCAAAATCCACTGGAAATCTGATGTGTTGTAATATGTGTGCTACACTTTTCATCTGGCTGTTCCTAAAGCCAGCCCATTCATGGCACAGCTGCAGGTTAAGGATTAGCCATCTTTATTCTACCTGGGGAAATGGGAGCCTGAGACTGGAGTTGTTCTGGGATGAATTTGTATAGCTGGAAAAGTAGAAATGGCTTAGCTCTTTTGAAGGTATTTCACAGCATCTAATAACTTATTATTTTTTAAATGCAGGATTTGGATAAAAAGCTTCTGAAGTTAAACCAACGGATACAAGAGGATGAGAGAATCTTTTCCAACCCCATAGTGAAAATAGTGTATGGGGACCCAGCTGCATTCCTGTCCCGGCTGCCAGGGGACAGCCACATCCACCATTCCAAGATGTGGAGCTGCCGCAGGAAGGTTTCAGTGGAGAACCTGAGCCACGTTGTGCAGCAGAAGAATGCCAAGGACACCGTCCCTCTCCTCTGGAAGTTCCTGCAGAAGGTGGGGCTGGCACAGGGGTGAGAGCCTGGGATTGCCCAGGACTAAACCATGTTTGGATTATCTCAGTACTTGCTATGATCTTGAGAATAAACATGGAAGATATTGTTGTCTTTTAAACATTTAAGAAGCAATGCCATAAAAGTATTCCCAACTGGTTTGTCCGAGCATAGCCTTACCCACAGGTTCCCATTCCTCTTCCAGGAAAGTGAGCTGAGGCTGGTGAAATTCCTCCCAGAGATTCTGGCTCTGCAGAAAGATTTGGTGAGGCAATTCCAGAACACAGCAGAGATCAAAGACTGCTCCATTGGGGAATTCCTCAGGGAAACCCACTCAGGTGAGGAGACTCTGCCAAAGTTGTAATTAATGAAACAGAAAATGCTGGATTGTCTTGTGAAGGGGAAAACTCTCCTTTTCCTTTTAATTCTCACCAGAATGAACTGGAGACTTGAATAGGGTTGGAAAAGTTACCAGATGTCTTTAAAGGGAATTAGGTACAGGAGATTTTTTATGAGGGGTGGGAGCTCTGTGCAGTGCAGCAGTGGTTCTTTTGGCATTTTAAGCTCAGCCCTAGAACAGGGCTTGCCTAAAGAGCAATTACTAATGTTTTTAAGTACTTATGGGGAAGTACATAAAGGTCATGTGGAATTAGACCAAGGGCCAATCCATCCTTGTGGCCTGGGCCAGGAGCAGACAATAATGGAAAATAACAAACTGAGCAGATGACTCCATTTGATACCTTTAGAAAGGTGTTTGGCGTCTGTTTAGTCTCTTGAGCAGTTGGAGCAGTTGCCTGGAGTTCAGTGGTGTGCTCTGAAGATCCCTGCGTTGGAAAGTTTCACCAGGAAAAGGTGTTTGATGGATTTATCTTTCTGTTGTTTCTCAGGTGTGATGAGGGAGCTGTTAGAGAGGAGAGTGAATGTGTTTCTGTCTGTCTGGAACAAGCTGAGAAGCTCCCTGGACACCAATGGTGAGCAGCTTCTTTCCCAGCCCTGCTCCTCCACTGCTTCTTGTTCTGAATTCAGGTTCCTCCCATCACTGATGCTGAGGCATATCCTCAAAACTGGGCTTGGCCATTGAATTTTAAGAAGGGGAGAGATTTGTTTCCCTGTTGTAGTATTCTTACCTGAACTTGTCCCCTTTCGTGCTTGTCTCTAATCCTGAGCCCGTGGCTTTTCTCAGCTTTGTACCTCCTCCTGCCCTGGCTCAGCCTGGGCTGGCTCTGGGCCTCCTCAAACACTGCTGTCTGTATTTCAGGGGAAATCAAGCTGCCTAAAAGCTACTGTGATGCTGAGCTGAGCATGGACAACAGGCTGGAGGTGCTGCTGCCACGGCGGCAGGGGCTGGGGCTGTGCTCCACGGCACTGGCCAGTTACCTCATTGGGCTGCACAACGACTTCATATACTCTGTCACCAGAGACACCAAGGAGGATGACAGGTGTGCTGCTGCTCTGCTCCTTGGGCTCTGCTGCATCCCCTGCTCCCTCTCAGGCAGTTTTCCCTGCTCCACAGAGGCGTCTCTCTCTGAACACAGGCCCTTTACTCCCTGTAGGTACCTGGTCAGCCCCTCGGAAGTGGCCGACCTGCACCTGATCAGTTACGAGGTGGAGAGGGACCTGATCCCTCTGATCCTGTCCAACTGCCAGTACAGCATGGAGAAGGGAGGGGAGACCTTGCAGGACTTTGATCTGGAGAGGATCCAGCAGCAAGTGATCAGCAAGTTCCTGCAGGGGAAGCCACTCATCACGCTAACGGTAGGAGGGGCAGGACTGTGAAGCCAGGAGGGCACTGGGAGCAGCATTCCAGGCTTCACATCCATGGGTTTCTCTCCTGACAGGGAATCCCCACCCTGGTGTACAGACATGACAGGAACTATGAGCAGCTGTTCAGTGATGTCAAGAACAAGCTGGAGCAGGTGGGTTTCTGCACTGCAGGAAGCAGGGCAAGCATGAAATCCCTGCTTTTCCAAGGGTTTTCTGTGCCTTGCCTTGTCCATCCAAAGGCTTGTCTGCTGATTTCTCAGCATGCCTTGGGTACGCGCAAGCTGGCCTTGTGCTGTCAGTCAGGACTTACAAAGAGAAAGGGAGATAGTTCAGCACTTCAGTTTCCTAAATCTGGGCTTCTGTTGTCTTCCTTGACTTGAGCAATTGGAACAGAAAAAGGAATGGCTCTAAAACAATATTAATTGTGACTTTGTGGTTTTCAGAGTGCTCTGCCCAGTTCTGTGATGAACATGATCAGTGGGGAGCTGCAGTCCTACAGTGATGTGTGTGATGCTCTGTCCCTCACTGAGATTACCCTGGGCTTCCTGGCCATTGCTGGTGAGAATGCTGACATGCTGCTGACTGAGTACATTGAGCAAGTTCTGCAGATGGGGGATCAGACAAACCCTCATGTGCTGCAGGTGAGTCCTGAGGGCAAAGCTCAGATTCCTGTGGGGTAAAATCTGCCCTGGTTTATGCTAAATCCAGCCTGTGTGACAGAGCCCTCTCACTTTCCCACTGCCTATTGTGGTATCAAAAACTGGCTTACTCAGGGCAGATGGGGAAGGGCGAGAGGCAGATGAGGTCCACCCAGTCCAAGGGGCTGGATGAGCTCTGTGCTGAGCACTCCTGGGCAGGGCAGGCTGGGGACAGGCTCCAAGGACATCCCTCACATCCTTCTCTTCCAGGCCCTCAGACGGTGCCAGCTCAGGCACAGCATGGCCCTGTGGCAGCTCCTTTGTGCCCACAAATCTGAGCAGCTGCTACGCCTCGGCAGGGTATGGCATCCCCAGCACCTCTGTGTGACCTCCTTTGCTCTGCTCTGCTCTGCCTGCAGCTGTTCAAATGTGTCTTTGGGTTTTTTCTTCCCTCACTGCATTTTTAGGATCCTTTTGCAGATGTCAGTCCTGGCTACACAGAACAGCTCACCCCAGAGCTTGTCAAGCTCTTGCACACCTTCCTGGTCCACTCCAGGCTGGAAAACTTCCTGCAGGAGCTCCACGAAATGATCATCCTGAAGCTGAGAAGTGTCCAAGCTGTGGAAGAATTCAAACCCACGTGGAGGTAGGAATTACACACCCAAAGCCACCACAGTTGTTGTTTACTGAAGCTTCTCTGCCTCTGAGTATGCACACAGTGGGAACACTCCCTTGGCACATGCATGTCCTGGGGGACACAGCCCAGGCAGCAGCATTAGGAATATCCATACCCATTTCTGGCAAGTGTCACTTCCATCTCACACGGGCTCTCTTGGAGATACTGCTGGAACACTCCAGGAGCTGCTGTCCAGGGCACAAACACCAGCACTTCTGCAGGCACTTGGATAAAATAGTAACAGAATCACAAACGCATTAAGACTGGAAAAAATCTCCATGGTGCTCAAGGCCAGCCTTCAAGGATAGGCACACAGCTCTGCACAGGCACTGCTCAGCCCTAGAGCTCAGGTGTGCCCTGCAGCCTCCCCTTGCTGGCCTCTGTGGCTCCACCTGGCTGTTTAACCTTCCCACTACACACACACACCCCCCTGTTCAGTTGTGTATTGAGTATTTTGGGTGCTGCAGTGCACTCATATTGTGGCACTTGAGGTATGCTGTACCCCTGCTGTTAATGCCATTCTGCTCTGTCTTCCAGCCTGAAAGAATCACTCGTGCCTTACCTTGATGCCAAAGACTCTGAATTAGCTGCGGAGCTGGAAGACACATTCCCAGATGAGATTCTTCTGTCTCATGCTGCTGATACCTGGAAAGCAGCTGCTGTCTTCAAGAGGGAGCACAGGGACAGTTAGGACAGAACCCTGCCAGGGAATGCCACAACACCCATGTCAGGGCTTCTGGAACTCGGGGCATTTGTTTGG
The DNA here is from genome assembly GCF_017590135.1 of Pyrgilauda ruficollis. Lineage (NCBI taxonomy): Eukaryota > Metazoa > Chordata > Aves > Passeriformes > Passeridae > Pyrgilauda > Pyrgilauda ruficollis. The sequence continues at coordinate 13,470 of NW_024525145.1, forward strand.
GGCTTGTTGGTTGTTCTGTGGGTTTGGGGTTGTTGTTTTTACACCTGATGTGAAGAGGAGAGTGGCTGTGGAGGAGGAGTGTGGGAATCTATAAAATCAGAGGGTTTTGGGAAAGCTGCAAAAGGCAGGCCTCAGAGACAGGAGAACTGTGATTAGAGCTAAGCAGTAGCCATAAAATGTCAGCAGAAAAATTACATGAAAAGTAAGGACAAATGGAACAATGGTCTGTGTATTAACGCTTGTCCACAAGAACTCCCTAAGCTGCAGAAAAGTATATCTAGCGAGATATTAGAAGGTTCTAAGCTTAATAATGGAGCTCTGTGCGCTATGTTTTAAGGCTTACAAACAGGTATTGTATTCTAAATAAGCAAGTGTTGTTTTAACCGGAGGTGCGTGTGCCTGTAGTGATTCGATGCTACTGTCAGCATGCTTTTGCTTTGTGCGATTGGTCAAAAAACTTAAAAAGTAAGTTGTAACATTAAGTTCTTGGTCTGCTGCCTGGGATGTGAGCTGATGGCATCTTCCCATTGCCATAACCATGTAATGAGACCAATGCTGGAAAATAAAACGGCTCAAGGCACGTTCCTAGCAGTCCTAGTTCGTGATTAGTACATAGACTCCGGCTGGTGATAGAGGAGGAGTGTGAAATAGCACAGTTCCAGAGCCACTGGAGGAGCATGAAGGACGTTTTTTACAAATCATGGTGCCCTCGTGCTGGGGTAGGGTTGATGTTTTCCAGCCTGCCTTTCTGCGCTGGCTGTAGAACCGGCTCCTGCCCAGCGCCCCCGCTGCGGCGGGACCCGCACAAGGAGCCCGAGGGCAGCGGCTCCTTCGCTGCCTTCAGCCCGGCCCGCCTTGTCCCAGCCGGGTTCTCCCCCTCCCCTTCCCAATAAACTCATTCAGCTCCCGCGGCTGCTCCCGGCTCCTCCCGCGATCGGTGCCGGGATTCGTGCCGGGCTCGGTGTGGCCGGCGCGGAACGGCCGCGCCTTCCGGGGAACGCCGGCGCTGCGGGACGGGCGGGCCCAGCGCCGCCATGGCCGCCTACCCCGTCCGGCGGCTCCGCTGGGAGCGGTAGCGGGGCTCGGGCTGGGCCCGGCCGCGCTCGGGGCTGCCCGGCACCGCGTCCCCACAAGGCATGCATGGGCGCCCTCGGCAAGAGCCGGCGGTGGTCCCTCCCCCGGTTGGGGTCTGGGAGCTCCTCAGGGAGCGAACGCGGCGCAGTTCGGGACGGGGGCTCGGGCAGGCGCCTCCCCAGAGCGGCCCCGCTCTGAGCGCGGCGGTCCCGCAGGAACCAGGCTCGGCTGAGGGCCATCGTGGGGGAGCAGGATACCGAGGAATGGGAGAAGGACCCGCAGTTCTCCGGGCTGCAGAGAGTGGGAGGTGTGGATTTATCCTGCATCAAGGGGGACGAGAGCCGTGCCTCCCTGGTTGTGCTCAGCTACCCGGCTCTCGAGGAACCCCCGGCCCGGCCGTGCCCGGCCGCGGGGCTGTGGGGCAGCGGCAGGTGGGGTACTGGGGAGGAATGCTTCACTGAGAGGCACAGGATGCCCAGAGGAGCAGCGGCTGCCCCTGGAACCCTGGAAGTGTCCCGGGACAGGCTAGACGCGGCTTGGAGCAGCCTGGGACAGTGGACGGTATCCCTGCCTGTGGCAGGGGTGTGGAATGGGATGGGCTTTGAGGTCACTCCCGACCAAACCATTCCGTGCCAGTCCGTGATTCTGTGTGTGTTGAGCAAACCTTCCAACTGCGTGTTCCAGAGGAAAAACAAACAAAAACAAAAAAAAGCAAAAAAAAAAAAAAAAAAAAAAAAAAAAAAAAAAAAAAAAAAAAAAAAAAACAAAAAAAAAAACAACAACAAAAAAAACCCTGTGGATAGATAGAATGGAAGAGAATAGAGATAGTGCTAATCTTACCCCTAAGGAGTTACAGCTGTGCTATCAAGAATTAGGAACAGGCCTGCCTTAATAAGCCACAGCTGGACCCAGTTAGGAGGGGTATGGTAAAAGAGCAGGTTGGCTGGTTCAGAAGGCTGGATGGACTTTGTTGGCTGTGCTGAGAAGGAGTCAGTGCTGTGAGGAGCTGCCTGTGAGAAATCACCAAGAAGGCATAAAACCTTTGCAACAAGATGGCAACACCCCCCCAAAAACACCCCCACAGACAAAAAAAACCCACCAAAAAAAAAAAAAAAAAAAAAAAACCATAAACACACCTATAGAAAATTTACCATAAGTTAAAGTGTCCCGGGACAGGCTAGACGCGGCTTGGAGCAGCCTGGGACAGTGGACGGTATCCCTGCCTGTGGCAGGGGTGTGGAATGGGATGGGCTTTGAGGTCACTCCCGACCAAACCATTCCGTGCCAGTCCGTGATTCTGTGTGTGTTGAGCAAACCTTCCAACTGCGTGTTCCAGAGGAAAAACAAACAAAAACAAAAAAAAGCAAAAAAAAAAAAAAAAAAAAAAAAAAAAAAAAAAAAAAAAAAAAAAAACCCTTGGGAAAAAAAAAAAGAAAAAAACCCTGTGGATAGATAGAATGGAAGAGAATAGAGATAGTGCTAATCTTACCCCTAAGGAGTTACAGCTGTGCTATCAAGAATTAGGAACAGGCCTGCCTTAATAAGCCACAGCTGGATCCAGTTAGGAGGGGTATGGTAAAAGAGCAGGTTGGCTGGTTCAGAAGGCTGGATGGACTTTGTTGGCTGTGCTGAGAAGGAGTCAGTGCTGTGAGGAGCTGCCTGTGAGAAACATAAAATACCTGTAAGGATTTAGACAGAAGTTTAGGAAGGTGTGATGCAAACAGCTCCCAGTTGCAGGAGTTTTGTGGGATGGCTGGGAACTCACCCAGGGTCCAGAGGAGTCGCTGTGCCCATTCGGGGAGCAGGTGCCCGTGGGCAGATGGAGGTGTTTGCAGTGCCCCAGTGCAGAGTCCTGTGGGTGAGCTCTTGCTGGGAACCAGCTGATTATATGGGCTGTGACATAGGAAAGCTTTTCCAAACCTGCCACGGGTCTCACTTCTTACAGTCATTTGACTTGAACTAATGAAGATTTTTTTGTCTCTTTCCCAGCTTTCAAAGTGTTAAAAAATTGTCTTTCACTATAAAACCTCTAACAAGCAGAGAAATAAAGTTTGATGCTGTCTGCTGGGATTTTAATGAACTGAATCTCCTGCTGTGATCTGCAGGGCAAGGCAGGAATCTGTTTTGTGCTGCCTGAGACCATTTCCTTTGACCTGTCCGTGGGTATAAGAGGGATGAGCAGCGGGCATGAAGCAGAGGAGCTCTGGACCATGCAGGGGCTCTCTGGCAGGGTGCTGTCTGTGCCTGCCCCAGCTGCTGTGCCAGGGTTGCCGCATGGTGCCCGTCACTGCCCCGTGCGTGGCCGGGTTCTTGGCCTTCCCAGAGGTCCCTGTCCTGGTGGAAGCTGTGCAGAGGCTTCAGCAGGAGGAGCCCCAGCTCCAGCCTCAGCTGTGCTGTGTTTCCCTTCTCTGCGCTGGGCTGTTCTGGCTGCAGAGTCCTGGGAAAGGTGTTCTCCCTCCAGAGCCTGAGCTGCTGGGGTGGGAGGGGCACGGGAGAGCTGTGCTGGAGCATCCATTCCCTTTCCTTGGGGAGCAGGGATGTGGAGCTGGGAGCAGCCAGCCCTCCCGTGGCAGTGGGAACCTGTGGTGTGTGCAGGGCACTGCCAGTCCCACACTGCTGGGGAGCTGCTGCTGTGTTTCAGGGGAAGCTGCTGCTTCAGGGTCAGGCACATGCAGCAAGAGCCTTACAGGGAGAACTGAGGAACCAAAAGAGATTTCTCCTTCCCCCAGAGCCAGCATCCCTGCTTGCTCCTTGGAGTGCTCTCAGTGCCCAGGAAATAACATTTCTCCTTTGTTTTTTCCAGGTGCTTCAATCCACTTCAGGTGCTTCCATCAGGTACATCATTCCACTTGTGAACAAGACTGCTCATGAGGCCTGGGGGCTGTGCCAGGCCACCAACAACAACATCCAGAAAGTGAACGCAAGCATACCTGTGCTAATTAAATTGGCTCAGCCAGACATCCCCCTGCTGCAGAGAGGCCTCAAGGAGCTCGTTGAATCGCTGCTTGAAGTAAAAGCAGGGACTATTTTGACAAATTTAACCCAGCATGTTGACATATCCATGGTAAATGCAATGAACAACATCACCAAACTTCAGAAGCAGCCAAAACCAGTGATAAAAAAGCCCTCCCCAGCAAAAAAAGTGGCAGGAAATGCCACCATGAGCCTGGCAAGCCGAAGCCAGAGAAACACGGATAATGCAATAGATCCAGGTAATGCATTTTACTCTACTAAAAATCAAGGTATGTTTTATAAAGATTGTGTAACCATTGTGATGAACTGGGTGGCAGAACTTGACTGAGAGTAAAGAAAAAGTCTAAAGACTGCTGTGAAGAGTGTTTCAGAGGATCCTGAGATTAGCCTCTTGCTTAGAATAGAATTTATTTTGCTTATGAGATTTTGCACTCAATTTAACTTTCTTTAATAGGTCCCCATCTGATCAGTTTAAGATATATACACATGCACATAAACTCAGCTGAGAACCTGACCTTTGAAAAGTTACTGACAGTTTACACAAAACCTAAAGAGCAAGAGTTTTATGCCTGCATCTCAATTAACAATTTCAGTAGAAAAAAATGTATGCAAGCTGGGAGAGAAACATGGAGTTGCATCAGTACTTTGCAGTGTCAGCAGGGATGATAGGTATCAAAAACCTGGAGCAAGTGAACAAAAATGACTGTAATGAGGCTTTTGCTGGCTCCTTCAGGACTTCATGGAGAAGTGCAGTTACAGCAATATGTTCCTGAAAAAGCAGAAATCCAGCCAATAAAGTAAATTTGGCTGCAGTCCACCTGGAGAGCAGCTCAGCTAAGCAGGAGCTGCCATTCTTAAAAAGAAAATCATGAGTGTGATCTGCTTCTGAACTTAAATTCAAATGCCATCATGTGAAATGAGTTTTGAATGAATTCACAGGAGTACAAACTCTTGAGCTGTGACTTCTGCAATCATACATGCGTGAAAATCACAAGCACAAGATAATGTTTTATGGAAATATAATTTCTGGCACAATACAGAAAATGAAGAGTGGATGAGTGACTCGAAATACTGAGATGATTCTAATTCACATTAAAGTTAAGATTTCTTAAGAAGAGAGTCATGTCCAGATACTTTTGAAGATTCAGACCTGCATATTTTCTCTAAAATGCTCCTAAACTTAAGAACATTTCTAAACCAATACTTGGTCCTTATTGCCAGCAGATGTAGACATAGTAAGAGCTATTACTCTTGTTCATGTCCTAAGGCCAGGGCAGTTTCCTTTTCCCTTTCCATGCCTTTTTCCTTCCTTTCCACTTTAATTCTTTATCTCTTCCCGTTGTAAGGACAGCATTTCTCAATGATCAATGGAAAGGATCCTTTTTAAAGCCATAATCCCATGAGTAGCTTGGTTTCTGATGAAAGTCATCCCCACTGAAGGATTTCAGTGCTTGGTTATCTTTTCAGTTAGAGAAAGGAGGCAATCACACTTAAAAATGCACAAAGGAATTTGAATATTTTGCTATTCAGAATTGCAATTCTTCCTCAAGTCCTTTTTGGTTTATGTCTGTTACTGGCACTGCACAGGATGGAAATTCAAAATCTTTGTTCAAAATGGAAATTAAGAGAAAATGAGAGGTGTCTTTGATCCTTCACACACAATGTACATTGTTGGAAAGTATCACTAGTGCTACCTGCCTGGAGCATAGGAAGATGCCACCTGCTCTGGTTTTCACTCCATATTGATGCATTAATGTCTTTCCCATTTATTATTTGTACTCAATTTTAACAAATAACTTGCTTGATAGCATTGGATATATGCTCACTTGCTGGAAGTGCAGTTCTTTGCAGATGTGGAGAAGCCTTATTTTTATATGAGGTTTTACATAGCAATGTTTATGCTGACTTTTCCATTGGTAAGGAGATTTTGTACTTAACAAATTTCATGCCTAGCAAAGCCATACATTACATATCTGTAAGTTAAAGAAGCAAGACCATTACCCTAAATAACAATTATCCATCTTGTGCCTGGGTGGATTTTACTTCTCCATGAAAGCTTTTTCTTGCAAGTTTAGGACACCACCAGAGATTTATGCTCCCTTTACTAAAATTTCTAGAAGAAACTCTAAGGCATAATTGGCTAATTATAAAATGTATTTAATCTTAGATTGACTTTTTCAACTGAAAAAAAAATCTAGAGAGAAGTGAATGACAATTTTCATTGACTCCAAAATGTTCAATTTGAACCTACTCTAACAGATTAGGGGTTTAACTGGCTGTAATGTGTTCAGGATTTGACTCTGAGGTAATACTTTCTAAAATAATTAGTTGAAATCAGAAGAAAACAATATGAGTTTGCATTGCATACGCAGGGACATAAAACTTTGCAGACTTCCCATATGGTGGAATAAACTTAAGAAAAGTTCTATGTCAAGTAGAGGCTACAATACATGTGTGAGGGGTGAAAGCACCAACACTTGACTGACACTGACTGTAACAGCAACCCAGGGTGCATAAAAAAGTGATTATCTTAAGACAGCTTCAATATCTAAAAGGAGATTACATTAAAACATATATTTTTAAATATGCATATATACATACACAGTAACTGTTAATTAGTCTTAGTTTTGGGTTGTGACTGGTCCTACTTTCCAATGCACTGTTCTCCTGCAGAAATGAGTGTTGCAGTGTGAGGGCAGTTTAGCTCAGTTCCCATTTTCCTGTTGCTGTTAGTGCTGCTCCCTAGGGAATCTAGAGACTGCTGTGCTTTCCAAATGTGAGTGTACTCTCTTGTTGCATGTCTTGTATTGGTTGTGGGTTTTGTTTCATTCAGATTATGCCACCCTCCCATCAACATGAATAACTGAGAGTCAAGCTGTGTTGTATTCATGCATTTAAAACAGTACACCTGTGTGAGAGGTAATTTCAATTCATTCTCACTTTCTGTGTTTTATTTCTGATTTTGTTTTCACAAGATTTCTAACTCCTAACAGAAATGCAAGCTTCCATTGTTGCTTTATCATTCAGGCCTCAATTTCAAGTGAAATTAACCTATTCAAATGTTTTCCATCCTGTGTTTTAATTGCACAAATTAGATGGTTATTCCAGTTCAGCTTGGTGACACACACTTCAAATTTGCATATTTGCTCTTTAGACTAATGGGTTGATGAAGCTGTTGTGTTCTTTTTAATTTGGTGAATCTAAAATCATCACACAGGAATTATCAGATGTCTCTGCTTAACAGAGAAACAGAGTTGCTGGTGTCCAATTAGCACATTGGCCCTGACACTCCACCCCACCCAAAACTGGAGGGCACAGCCCTCTCCTCCTTGCTTTTTGCCTGCTGTCAGCCTGAGGGTGCTAAAACAGGGGTGATTAATTACTATAGGCAGGCAACCAGTTTGACCCTGTGTGAGCAGGGTGGTTTAGCAGATACCCAGGCTCTTCCAGTCTCCTAGGGCTTCCTGAGAAGCAGGTACTGATAACTGAATACTGAGAATATGTTTTTAGGTTACCTCCTGGTCAGAAGAATTTCCAAGCTGAACTGCTGGAGTCAATCTTTTCCATAAGGAGGCCATTAAATTGTTGAATATTTGTTTTGCTTCTAAAAAAAAACCCGGTAGATACTGACAGAGCTTCATTATTTGTTTGAGACTTGTTTGCACAGCACTGGCAGTCTATTTCCCAAAAGAGCTTCTGGCTGTCTGCCTTCCCAAAGAGCAGCAAAACTGAGCATTAACTGGCTCTTCTCATTACTGCTATACCAAGTGTAATTAGCAACTACATTTTATTCTCCGCTAGTAATAGTGACAATTTAAGCCTTTAATTTATAGTCTCTCTCTTTTACTCATCTACACTACTAAGTTGTGAAACATTAATTAACAATAAAATGTTTGTTTTAGTACGAGATGTGTTCCTAGTCTGAACCCTCTGGTATCTTTACTCCAAGGAGATAATTCAGACATAGTGTCTCAGGACACTCTTCTGTGAGAAAAGAGAAAATACAGGGCAGAGGAGCAGCCTCAGGCCAAAATGCCAGCAGAAATATGCTATGTAGCATAGTTACATGGAGATTATTGGCACAGTGGAGATCTGCAGAATTTGCCTCTTGCTCTGAAAATCGTAATTTGACTCAAACCCCACACAACTTCTCTTATTCTAGCAAATGGAGGAGCTTCCCAGTTGCTGTTAAGCCATGTCTCACAGGGAGGGTTAATTTAATGTGGATAAAGCTATGTCTGAGTTTGAATTAACTCCAAGGTTAAATTCGGGCAGAATCACCCCACAGCAGACTTCCAAAATGCTAGTCTCAATCTCATTATCATTTCCTTTTAGTGATCTTTTTCCTGTTTCTTGGGTTTACTTCTTGATAATGATAAGTAGAGGCCAATTAGCAGAGAGACTGCTGTGTTCTTACAGGAAGCTTTTGTATTTTGGGAGTATGATACAGTCGGCACAATCAGCTGTTTTCCTTCCTTTTCTGCTTTCCTTTGACACTTGGTAAATATCAGCGAAATGTTGTGGGTGCTTGGTAAATGTGGGTGAAAAATAGCTTCAATGAAGGATGTAGCAAACTGTTATCTGAGAAGCAAACCATTATTTTCTCATGTCCAGTTGCCTGTGCTGTGACCTCAGTCATGACAGTCCTAAATTGCTTTATTTCAGGCGTTACAGAATAGACATTATTTTCTGTGAAAAGAATGGCTGTTATGTTTATAAATCCATATGCTATATCAGAGCAAATTCAAGTGTCACTGTGTGATGTGCCTCAGCATTCTGCTCACTGAACTAAAATATCACACAGAAACAGTTTGCCTTAATGCAGCAGTCTGTGAAATATCTGGTAGGGAAAACGAAGATAACACTGGAATGACTGAAATATCTATGTGAAATCCAGGTCAGCATTTTCCTGGCAATAACTAGATGCTTTTGTGCAAGACTTTTTCAGTTGTGACCTACCAGCCTAGATTTACCATAAGAGGACTCTGTGGAGTTCTCTTTCCAGAGTTCTGCTGGTAATTCCTGGCAAAAAAAAAGGGTTGTTTTCTAAAATATATGACTTTTATTTGACCAAACCAAGAGAAAGCAAAAATGCATGGTTTGGGAATGCTTTATGTTCAGAATTTTTCATAGCAATATTTATTTTTTTAATGTGACCTGAGTTTTCTCCCCCCAAAACATTGCTATGACAACACATTATTCAGTTACACTCAGTAATTACTGTCTCAGAGCTCAGCAGCACTGGCCTGACAGATTTCTCTGTATTGGCTGAGTGTAATTTGGCCAGCTCATACATAATTGGCAACAGAAGCAAGGACATTCTCAGTGAGGGCGCTCTGCAAAGCCACCTGTTTAGTGTAATTTTTTTGCTTGGAATCCAAAGCTTCTACAACAACCTTGCTAGATATACTGGAATTAGGGACTTCGGACAAGTACTTGAAGTGGCTGGGATAGCATTTAGGACCTTTCGTTACCAGGAGCCTGGCTCTCCTGCAGTGTTTGTCTCGTGTCTGGGTGAAAAATGTCATGGAGGAAACAGTCCAAGCTGTGAATGTTTATGCTGACTTTTCCATTGATACACCCAAGGATAAAATGGCTCAGTCCAGAAAGAACAGCCTGATCTAACTTCTTTGGAGGTTCTTCTTTCTTACTGCATGTACCTGACCCTCTGAGACCAGCAGAGCTCAGAATTTACAGGTCATCTTGAGTATCTTGGAGGATAGCTGAGGGAATGCTGTGTTCAGGCAGAGAGGGAGGTTGGACAGGAACTGCTCATGGAGAACTTCAGCAGAAATTGTGGATTGCCACAGAGCCTTTCCAAAATACCTCATACGTAGGCGGTATGACTGCTGTGACGTTACAGCTGAGGCTGTTGCTTTTGCTCCTCTCTTTCGCAGGGCAGTTTTCAGCGTGTGCCAGCTCCCCGTGCCAGAATGGAGGAACCTGTGTCAATGACAGACAGAGTTTTGTCTGCGCCTGTCGCCACCCCTTTGGAGGAGTCAACTGCAGTGTGAAGCTGCTGAACGACAACTCCCTGAGTGTTGGCAAGTACAGAATTTAGCAGTGCAACACAGGATCAGTGCAGGCCGCTGCCCCAGGGCCTAATTACAGAGCATTTGCTGGTCAGAGGTCTCACGTTTCACTTTAATGAGTGACAACTCAAGCAGCAGAGTCCTGTGTTTTGGTGCTGAAGACATCAATCCCCACGGGTGACTCACCCACGGGTGACTCGTGATCTCTTTTCTTAATGTGACCAGATGATGGGATTAAATTGGTTTGGGACCTGTGATAATAGCTGGAAAGCTCCCTGATGAAATGGGCAGAGTGGGAGGGTGGGCAGTAGATGTATTTGAACACAACGTCATGGATTTTGAAGGGGGAGGTGAAATCACAAAATCACTGGGAAATATTCAATGCAGCCATAAATGCTCCATAAATACCAATAGCTACCAGAAGGTGTGGGACTGTGCCCTCAAGGAGTCATTTTAGGCCTTCCTCTGGCTTTCATCAACAAAGGATGCAGCCCCTTGAAAGATTCCAAAAGGGAAAAAAAGTGAAAATTATACTTATTCAGCATAATAAATACGATAAATAATTTACACGCAGGCCACATGGAATGTGAATTTTATGCTTCTTTCAGCAGTCATTTGGCTGATTTTTACTCATGACAGCATATGAATAGTGAATGAAATAATTTGTACAGGAGCAGGGAATGATAGTGTACAGGCTCAGCTTGAAGAGAAACCCATATACTTTTATCCCCTCATTTAGCATCATGAATGCTAAACCTCCTTGCTGTTTCTCTAAGATTTGTGCTGAAATTCTTGGCTTCAGCTCACTTACATGAACAATGAAAGAGATCCTGGAGTGGGAAAACTAGGAGGGGGGGTGTAAGATGGAAAGAAAGCTCCCTTAATGATAACATAGTACAGACAAACATCAAGTTCCCTTGTTGTTGCTAAATTTTTCTCTGGTGGATACACCTAGCACTAATTGTGAAGAAAATTACTTTTTATACAATATAAAAAAGATGTGCTTATGCAGGAATATTGTGCTTCAGTTGCTCAAGTTCTGTCATCCACAGGATGATGTGACATCAGAAAATCTGCATTTGGTCTTCTGGCTGGTCCAAGTTGCCTTTCTACAATGTAACATCACTCAAAATTTTTCTTTATTCCTTTCCAGATTTCTCAAAAGGATCCTACAGATATGCACCTATGGTGGCTTTTTTTGCTTCTCATACATATGGAATGACAACTCCAGGACCCATCAGATTTAACAATCTGGACGTCAACTACGGTGCCTCATTTGCCCCAGCAACTGGGAAGTTCCATGTTCCATACCTGGGGGTCTATGTTTTTGAATACACCATTGAATCATTCAGCCCCCGTGCCTCTGGCTATCTGGTCATTGATGGAATAGACAAACTCACGTTCCAGGCTGAAAATATTAATAACAGCAAGTACACCGACAGAGTAATTACTGGAAATGCTTTATTAGAGTTAAATTACGGTCAGGAAGTCTGGCTCAGACTGGCAACTGGCTCAATACCAGCCAAGTATCCACCTGTAACTACATTCAGTGGTTACTTGTTGTATCGTACCTAAGTCAGTCCTAAATGGGAGCTGTTAGTCAGATGAAGCAACCTGCAGGTGAATTTAGCTTTGCATTTAAATACTTTGCTTCTTTAAGGGCACTAAGCTTCCCAAGGTAGTGGCTGATCCTCCAAGATGTTCTTTGGTTGTAGCCATGTGCACAACCCCAAGGAGTCCACAGGTTGGAGATGGGGGAAAACAAGGCATCTTCCTCATATTAATATGACTGGGAAGCACAAATCTAATGCTGTTCTGCTGCTACATTGCATAGACATACTTAGACGAAATTGCTGAGACTCACTTCTCAAGAGAAAGCTCAATTTGATCATTTCTTTACACCCTGACTGCAAATCAAAAGTGATGGATAGATTTTGATGACGCAGATGCTGGGTTACTGCTTAGCCCATTCTATCAATTGATAGTCGTGTGTATATATTCTGTTTGGAAAAAAAGATATTTCTTCTTCATTTTGCCTACAATTATTCACTGCATACTTTGATATGGCAGTATTTAATTGATTCATGATTTTTTTGAAATGTAACCAGTATGCTGATAAACTGGGCTTTTTTGGATGTGGCAGCAAAAAACCCCCAGAGGAATGCATTCAGATTAGAAATAAGGTATTTTTAGCATTTACATTAGTCATAGGATAAACACCATAATGGATTTGGTGGATTCTCTCTGCTACCTGAAATATTTAAACCACAGCTGGATGTTGTTTGGGTGATATGTTATAAGCAAACATTGTTAGATTGCCTTCACACAGATTTTAGCATTTGACCTATAAAGTACACAAGATTAAATTATATAACCAAAGTATTTTCTGAGTTTGAGTTCTATAAATCTATTATATTGTTTGTTTCTGCATTATATTCACTAACTACTGAAGCAAGATGAAATTAACTTCAGTCTGCATGTGATTTTTCAAGCACCAATCCAATAAAGAAATATTTTTAATTGATGCCTGACTGCCTGAAAAAACAAACCATCAGCTTTTTACTCTTATTCTTTGCAAAGTCCCAGGCTGCCAAGTTTCTTGATATCCTATCCCCTGGTGTGACTGGCCAGGTTTGTTTGTTTGGTTATTGCCCTTGTTAATGATCTTTGACCAGGTTTTTCTGTGTCTCTGTGTTTGTCTCACTCCCTTTTCTGAAAAGCTGGAAAAATCTAACTATGATCTGTGCCCATCTGTTGAAGCACAGCATGTTTTGGAGCTCCCTGAATTGTTTTCCACCATCAGGAACTTTTCTTGAAAACACATGGGCACGTTCAAGTCTCTTCTTAGTATTATTTCATGTACCTTACAAGATCTTAAGATGAATATCCAAGAAATTACTGAATTCCTGCCATGCTGTATGTGGATAAGAGAATCCACAATATCTCCCCTCAGATGCATAAGTGTACCTTTTGTTGTTCCAAAGAGAATTGAGCACTCCTCTCCAGATGCCGTGGTGCTGGAGTGTGTCCATGGGCATGTGCCTCTGGGTGCTGGCTGCCTGAACTACAGAAATGTGCAGCACTCACGAGCATCCCTCCAGCTTCAGGGGGCATCTTATCGTGGCTTGTGGTTAAGGACAGCAGTTAAGAATTCATGAAAGTTCTCAATCCAAACACACTTTTTTTTTTTTTTTGAGGTTTTTCTGAGGCCAGAACTCCTTTCTTCTCTGTGATTAAGGGGTTCTTAATGTACCATGGACCCTGAATGAGCGTGCTACAGACCTTTCTCTTCTGCATACTGCATTTTTTCAATAAACACTCAAATCTTTGATATGGCACTAACTCAGCCTACTGCATCACTGAATGTTATCAAATATAATGAACACAAGCCACACTCCCTCCTTGTATGGCGTTGTCATTTTAATGTGCTTAGTCCTCTTTATTCCTGCTGTGGTTACGGCTAAATGGCATGAAAATTACTCTCAAGATGAAATTAAAATGACCCACCAGAGTCTGCGTCTCTGTTTTAATGTGACTTTATTTGCCCTTGCAGCCCTTCCCTCTACATCCTTCAAGCTGGCTCCTCATTTTCACAGGCACTATTTTCCCCCAGCAATCAGATAATTTCAGTGTCATTGTACTGGTTTTCTTTCCTCTTCTCTTCCCCTTTTTTTTTTCTCCTCTCACAAAACAACAGATTCATTGGGGTAAAGTAAGAATTCTGATTATCACCACGTATGTATGAGTAACACTTAGTAGACTAATTTCCCTATTAGAAGTAGTACTGAAAGTAATTCTTATTTTCTATTTAAAACATGGGAAGCAAGAATACTTTAAAATGGTAATAAATGCATGCTTCCCTTTTTGTACTGCTTAAGCATCCCTTCAAATCTTTCTTCAGATGTCTTCAAACTAATTACAGTTGACTTTGTCTCTTCTTAAAAACCACAATGCAGATTGTTCACTGTGAAGGTAGTTTTGTATCAATCACTGAAGCTTATTTATGGGCTTGTGACTGTACTTTAGCTGGCTGGACTCGCAATGCAAACCACAGAAAAATAAGTGAGGATCAATAAAATCAGTCAGCCTACCCATTATGCAGAATAGGAAACAATCAGGCTGAAATCCCAGGAGAACTTTTTAGGCATCAAGCAGGATAGGTGGTTCCTGAGGCACTTGGTCGCCCCTCTGCTTTCATGTTTGTGTTCTGATTTGTATTCCCTAATGACAGCAGGCAGCAAATCTGAACGCTCATCTCTGCCCACAGCCCTTGTGAGGGACCACAAAGCCATCCTGAGCCTTTGTACTTCAGAGTGAACAGTGTTCTCTTTATTTGGGTGACTCAATAACCATGGCAACATTTTGTCTGCTCTGGCTCTGACAAGCCCATCCAATTTACTCCAGAGTTGGTGTTATCATTTCCTCACCTATAGCAAGGGAGTTATGGCTGAACCCAGCCCCTCACACACTTGGGATTCACACTGAGACCAGTGCCTGGTTTTCCTCACATGCCATTTCCAGCTGCATAGCCAGCACAGCTCGTGCCAAGCTCCCCTGCTAAGCCAGGCCTGCCTGGGTCTGTCTTGTGGGTATTGCTGTCTGTCCCTACAGCTGGGCTGGTTTTGTTCAATTGTTTTTTTTCTCTGTGATAATAACATCAACGTTAGCAGCGAGCAGGAAAGAACCATTATTTCTGAATTCAGGCAGTGACTGAAAGCGGCTCTTAGGAGCAGCACTGCAGCTAAATCCCTCCAAAATCAGTGGGTACCTGGTGATTAAATACCTTTGACAGTGGGATAATCAGTGCATTGATGAGGCAATTGCAAAACTGAGTCCACCTAGCAACTCAATTGGGCAGGTGAGTAGGGGAGTGCAGAGCGAAATAAGACACCACACAAACAGTTTGGGCATTTCCAAAGTACAAAGTGTGCACCATGGCTTTGCACATCTGTCACTGGTGGCTGCTACCTGGCTGCAGAAGCAATTGCTTAGCAGCTCCATGCCTTTCATTAACCCCTCCAGGCCATCAGATGTATGACACAATTAACAATTTCTACATTTTTTCAGTTTCAATTTTATTAATCCATACTTCTTCCTATCCTCAGCTGACTACTGGAGAGTCTGAGCCAAATACTCATGCTAGAGGGTTATCAACAGCAGAAGATGGAAACCTTCTTTAATTGTTGTGGAATTGTACTTATTAGAGCATCCTGGTGTAATGGTATTTTCAGCAATTTAAGAAGTACAAATATTTATCACAACTTTGTTTTTTAAAATATACAGCAGTTCCATTGCAGTAATTTTCCCTTTGCAAGGCTGCCATTCTGCTCCTTTGTATGATGGCCTCGATGGCAGGAGAGTTCTCAAGGGTGAGATAAAATAAAACACTGCTCAAAATAAAAAGGGTGAGATAAAAATAAAGGGTGAGATAAAATAAAACACTGCTCAGATGGGACTCCAGTCAAGAGTGCATGGTAAGAAAGCTCTATCAGCAAGCTGCTTCCTAGCTGAAGTTGCTGTAGACATGTTACAACCAACACACTGCCTTGTAATGAACTTCCTTGCTCTGCTTCCGCACCCTCAGAAATCTGTGGTGGCTGTGAGCTGAAAACAGTCTTCTGCACTCACATGTTACATGTAAACAAACCAAAGTGTTTCTGAAAACACCGATTGCCATGGCTGCTGTTGAAAATTCTTATCTTAGAAAAAGCAAGTTGCAAACAAAACAGACCATGGTTGTTTACAAACAGTGAGCAAGTACTTCCAGCAAGCTTGCAAATCTGCAGGACTTGGGCAATGCCATAAAAATGATCTGAAGTGCCCAGAAGTCCTTTATAAATACGATAAGCTTTCTAAATGCTTTTTGAGCCACTGGAAATCAGTATGTCTCACATCCACCCAGATTTAGCATAGTGAATAGCAAAGTCAAGAACAGCGGCAACTAAAACAAAACCCTAAAATGACAGACTTGTTTAGATAAAGATATCCTCAGCTCTGATGTCTCTGAACTCCCTGCAGCAGCCCTGCGCCTCGCAGTGGCAGCGGCCGCGCGGGGACAGCGGGCAGGCGGCAGCAGCGCCGCGCGGTGCCGCTGGGCACGCCGCGGGGGCGCGGCCGAGCCCCCTGCCGCTCTGCGCGCCGCAGCTCAGCCCGGACCCCTTCGGCCTCGTCGTGTGCCGCCAGCGCGGCGGCAGAGTCCTGTGAGTGCCCCTGTGCCCCCTCGCCTCCCGAGGGATTCGGGCTGGAAACGTGCACAGCCCCACAGTGCCGGGATGGGTGCAGGGACACTGCTGTTCATCCGGGACACTGGTGACAGCAGTGGGGGGGCTGTCGGGGCTTTACTTTGATTTCCTCTGCAGTTCAGTGGCTGGGCAGGGAACCAGGAATCCCAGAGCTCAGCCGAAACCTGTTTTTATTTCCGGTGGTGATGAGCACCCATGTCCCTGCCCAGCACCAGTGGCCCCAGCTCAGTGCCTCCCTCCCAGCTGTTGGCCGAACCTCCCTTTCCGTCCGCAGGCTGAACACTAGGGTCGCATCCGTATTCTTCACAGACCAGTTCCTGCACATCTCCACCTCCCTGCCCTCCCATTTCATCTCGGGGCTGGGGGAGCACCTGACACCACTGTTCCTTGACACAGCATGGACCAGGGTCACCCTCTGGAAGTGGGACATGGCACCCACAGTACAGAGTGGGGCTGAGGGAAAAGGAGACAGATGCAGCTGTGCTCCTGGAGGTGGCCCTGAGGTCTCTCCTGGGGATGGGGAGATGTGTCAGCTGGTTCATCTCTGGGCCTCGACTGTAACACTGGACAAACCCATGGGACCTTTGTCCCAGGCCCAGGTTTGTCACCCCAGAGCTCTGTGCTGCCTGGGGGCTGTTTGCAGGGCTCTGGCTCAGGGCAGGGCTCGGCTGCCTTGACAGTTTGGGAGCACAGCCCTGGGTTTGCACCTGAAGCCAGTGCTCCTGACCAGAGGTGGGGGGCAGTCAGGTGGGAGTGGGGGTCTCCAGCAGAGCCTCACTGGCACCACACCGAGATCTACTCCAGCCCCACATCAATCTCTACGGCTCCCACCCTTTCTACCAGGTGATGGAGGACGATGGTTCAGCCCACGGTGTCTTTCTGCTGAACAGCAATGTGATGGGTCCCGTGGGGGCCTGTCCCTGTCCCGGTCCTCAGCTTCCTCCCCTGGAACTTGTGCTTCCCCATACGTGCTCCTGCAGCCCTGCCTGGCCCTGACCTGGCACACAACAGGGGAGATCCTGGACTTCTACATCTTCCTGGGCCCTGACCCCAAGAGTGTGGTGTGGCAGTACCTGGATGTGATTAGATCAGGATTGATATCCTGAGCCACAGCCGGGATGCTGTGAGCCATGTGGCACAGCAGGGCTCTGGGGTGGCACAAGGCTGGGCCATCCCTGCCAACACCCACCCTCCGCCCTCCAGGGTTCCCCTTCATGCCCCCATACTGGGGCCTGGACTTCCACCTGTGCTGCTGGGGCTACTCCTCCACCGACATCACCCGGCAGGTGGTGACCAACATGACTGCAGCCCACTTCCCCCTGGTAGGTCCAGACTGCTCCTGGGGGCTGTGGGGGGCTGGTGGGGGTCCCACAGCAGCACATGGGGTCCCTGCTCCAGCCCAAGCCGTGGTGCCTCCATCCACAGAATGTGCACGACCTGGAACGACCTGGAACGTTCACAGGATGTGAATGACCTGGATTATGGAAATGCCGAGAGGGATTTCACCTTCAACAAGAAAAGCTTCAAGTACTACCCGGAGATGGTGTGGGACTTCCACAGCCGCAGGCTGAGGTACATCATGATTGTGGTGAGTTGCACGGGCAGGCTGGCACAGGTTCAGCTGCCTCAGGGTGGTGATGAAGGCAGGGCTGGCAGTTCCCTGCTTTGCTGCTAAAGCCCTGGCTTTGTGCCCTTCCAGGATGCTGGGATCAGCAGCTCGGGGACCCCTGGCACCTACAAGCCCTACGAGGGCCTGAAATGAGGGGGTGTTCATCCGAAACGCCAGGGGCAGCCCCTGATCAACAAGGTGCATGTGGGGAGCAGCCCCAGTGTTGAGTGGGGCTGCGGCAGCAGGACCCCAGGAGTGGGAGACAAACCTTTGGGGGGCCGTGGTGGAAGGTGGGGTGGTGTGGGGGGCTGGGGGTTCTGCCCAATGCTCTTCTTCCTGCAGGTCTGGCCAGGCCCCACGGCCTTCCCAGACTTCACCAACCCAGAGACTGACAAGTGGTGGCACGACATGGTGAAGCACTTCCACAAACAAGTGCCCTTCAACAGCATGTGGCTTGTGAGTGGCCCTGTTGTAGCTGCTGGCCCTGGCTCCTGCTCTGCACTTCTGCTGGGCCCTGGTGCAGCAGCGAGGCCATCCTGTCCTTTCCTTCCCTCCCAGGACATGAATGAGCCATCCAACATTGCGGAGGGCTCCCAGGATGGCTGCCACAACAACAACCTGGAGCATCCCCCCTACATGTCAGGTACAGGAGTGGGTTCCAGCCCTGCCCAGGGCTCTGGGGAAGCCAGGAGGAGCTCGGGGAATGATCTGAGCTCCACCTCTCCTGTGCAGGTGTGTTTGGAGGATGCCTGCAGGCCGGGAACATCTGTGTCTCCAGCCAGCAGTACCTGTCTTCTCACTACAACCTGCACAGCCTGTATGGGCTGACCGAGGCCATCGCCTCTCACAGTGAATCTGAGGCTCCTGCCACAGCTCCTGCACATCCTGGGAGTGAAGAGCTGTGTGGGAGAGACTCAGTGTGGGCAGGCATGGGTGGTGGGTGAGGGTTTGGTATGGAACACAGGGCACTGTGGGAGCCCTGAGCCCCTTCCTCAGCTGGAGGGTGCTAAGCAGACCCATCCCACTCCCAGTGCTCTGCTGAGGGTCCGGGGCAAGCATCCTTTCATCATTTCACGCTCCACCTTCACTTGGCACTGGACAGGAGATGTTGGCAGAGACGGGAAGCACCTCTACTACTCCATGCCAGGTAGGCTGTGGGGCACTGGGCCTGCACCCACAGCCCTGCTTCCCCCTTGCCCCCACAGCCAGGGGCTTCTCCATAGGCCCCATCCCCTGGTGCTGCAGAACCCTGATGCCCTCTGTGCCCTCTGCAGAGGTGCTGCTCTTCAACCTCTTCGGGGTGCCGCTGTGGGCGCCGACATCTGTGGCTTCCTGAGCAACACAAACGAGGAGCTGTGCCTGTGCTGGACCCAGCTGGGTGCCTTCTGCCCCTTCCTGAGGAGCCACAACGATCACCACAGGGTGAGCACCCGGGTGAGCCCTGGGAGCCCTCACCCACCAGACAGGGGGCTCTGGGCCAAGCCAGTGTGGGAAGGCGGCTGGCTCAGCTGCAGGGCTGTGTGTCCCCGGTGCTGGGATAGTCCATCCTGCATCCCTGAAATGCGCCCTCCGTTCCTTCTCACGTGGGCTGAGCATCCCCTCGGGCCGTTCCCCTCCCCGCAGCCACAGGAGCCCTTTGCCTTCAGCCTGCCCAGGCAGCCATGAGGAACGCCCTTCACCTCTGCAACTCCCTCCTGCCCTTTACCTGCTGTTCCACCAGGCTCACAGCGATGGCTAGACTGTGGAATGGCCCCTGTTCCTCAAGTGGGTGCCAGCCCCACCGGGCTGCAGGGTCTCCTGGCACTGCCCTCCCCTCCTTCCCCAGGTTCCCCACAGACCCCAACACCTGGGCCATGGACCGCTAGCTCCTGTGGGGCGAGGGGCTGCTCGTCACCCCTGTGCTGGAGGCAGGATAGACCAAAGTCAGTGGCTGCTTCCCAGCAGGGACGTGGTACAGCCTCGCAGGGGTGGGTGCTCCTGCTGTGTTGCACAGGGGGCTTTGCTGTGGCACCTTGTGCCCATTCCTGCATCCCACCAGCCCCCCAGGGCTGTGTGTGGGTCTTGTGCCTCACCTGCCTCTGCTGGTGGACATTTGAGGGCTCTGGCACTGGACTGGGCCTCCCCTGCCTTGTGGCACCTTGTGCCTGCTCTTCACTCTCTTTGTCCCCGTGTAGGACTCCACCATCCACAGCAAAGGACAGTGGATCCTCCTGCCAGCGCCCCTGGACACCATCAACGTCCACGTCCGTGCAGGGCACATCCTGCCCCTGCAGGTGAGCCCCCTCTGCTCCGTGGTGACACCACAGTGACCTGCCCGAGCAGCCTGGGAGGGTGGCAGTGCCCACACCAATGTCAGAAGAGCTGTGGCTGCAGGGCTGGGGGACATGGCTGTGGCAGTGCCCCGAGCTGTGCCTGCCTCGTGCCCCAGAAGCCCACCTTCAGCACTGCCCAGTCCCATGGGAAGGGCATGGCCTTGGTGGTGGTGTTGACCCTGGACAGCTTCACCAGGGGGGACCTGTTCTGGGACGATGGGGAGAGCTGGCAGACCTTTCAGAGGGGTGACTACACTGAGATTCTCTTCCTGGCCTCCACTGTGAGCACAGGGAGCTGCTGGCAGGGGGCATCTGGGCAGGGGCTCCTGGTGGCCCTGGCACACCTGTGTCTGCTCCGTGGCCTGCAGAGGGGCAGCAGGTGGGGTGGGGCACCTAGAGGAGCCCTGGGAGCACGTGGGGTGGCTGAGAGGCAGGAGCACACGGTGCCATCCATCCCCTTGTCCCCAGGACGCCGTACTCAGCCAGCTGCTGCGGGCCAGCGCCCACCTCAACAGGGTTCTGCTGGGAGCAGTCCCCGGCCATGTCCTTGTCCCCTCTCTTGGTCCTGAATGTGCTTAGCCCCCTGCCCCTGGCTAGGACACCCTGGCTCTGTCGCTGCATGGAGGTCTTCAGTGGCCCTTGAAGGCTTTCCCCATTTCCCAGAGCCCTGGGGGTCCCCAGCTGTTCCTGCAGCCCTGGCTGTGCCACAGAGGCCTTTGGCCTGTCCTGCTGCCTCCAAGCTGGGGACTGCTGCAGGGGTGTGCTCAGCTCCAGGTGAAAATGGAGTCTTATCCTTCAGAGGCTTTATTGAGGGGCAGCTTGGCCCTTCGGTTTATCTGGCTGAGAGCCAAGGCACCAGGAATCCCTCAGTGCTCGGGGGCCAGGTGGTCTTGGCAGCAGAGGGCAGAGCCTCGTGGTGTCACCTGGGCTTTGGGACCAGCCCATCGTGGTCCTGCTCTAAGCCCTTGTGCCCTGCAGGAGCACAGCACTGTCCCAGGCACAGGTGGCACTCACAGCTCGTTGTGCAGTGGCCGGCACTGGGGGCTCAGCTTCTCCTCCAGGACGGCGTCGGGGGCGCACACCCAGGGACCCCCGTGTCCCACTGCCACTTGAGGAGCTGCACACACAGCAGCTGCAGGATGCCAGCATAGTGTGGGTCAGGGGCCAGGTTCTGGCTCTCCGCGGGGTCACGGCTGCAGTCAAAGAGCTCCCAGCGGGCTCGGTAGTTGTACTGCTGCAGGGTCTTGTTCCAGTGAGTGGCTGCCCCGCCTTGGTGCAGTTCAGAAGGTGGGCGAGATGCAGAAGTCCTAGTCGACGGGGAAGCGCATCTTGTAGTTGAGGTTGTGGATGAGGTGGAACTGCTCGTGCTGGACGGCTCGCATGGGGTAGTACATGGTCACCTCGTGGTCACTCTGGCTGCTGAAGGCGGTGGCCCATGGCTCCTCCGACTCCAGGGCAAGAGAGACTTTCCAGTGAGCTGCACCTGCCTGGTGCCAAAGATGCTGTAAGCAGGGTAGGGGATGGAGTACCAGTCCAGAATGGTCGGTGTCAGGTCTGGAGGGGTGGAAAAGGGTGAGAGCAGGGACAGCCACCTGTGGGAGGAAACTCAGCCCCAGAGAGCAGCAGAAAGGTCCCCAGGGATGGTGTCCCTGCAGGGGACCCTGTCCTGTCCTTCCTCCTCTCCCTTCCCTGCACTGGCCCTGCCAATGCTGAGGGCTGTCCCCAGGGACAGGACCCTGAGTTTTGGTGCAGGGAGGGTGGGGAGCAGCCCACACCTCCAGGCACAGCTGTGCTGCCTCCCTCGATGGAGTACCAGTCCAGAATGGTCGGTGTCAGGTCTGGAGGGGTGGAAAAGGGTGAGAGCAGGGACAGCCACCTGTGGGAGGAAACTCAGCCCCAGAGAGCAGCAGAAAGGTCCCCAGGGATGGTGTCCCTGCAGGGGACCCTGTCCTGTCCTTCCTCCTCTCCCTTCCCTGCACTGGCCCTGCCAATGCTGAGGGCTGTCCCCAGGGACAGGACCCTGAGTTTTGGTGCAGGGAGGGTGGGGAGCAGCCCACACCTCCAGGCACAGCTGTGCTGCCTCCCTCCCTCAGCTCTTACCCAGGAGGGTGGCGAAGGCCTGGCTGACCTGCCCCCAGCGCTGGGGGTGCTCGGGGGAGGAGAGGAGCAGCAGCTGGGCGGTGCCCGAGCGGCAGAGGTTGGTCCTGCCCCCGGAGAAGGGGATGCCATTGTCGGAGGCGTAGATCACCGGGAATCTGTTGAGGAAGCCAGTGTTGTTGAGGAAGCCGGTGTGGTGCAGCTCCTCCAGGAGCAGCCTGGTCCCTGTGAGAGGAGGGGCAGAGCTCAGGGGGCAGGGAGGGCTGCAGAGCTCAACCCCAGCCTGGCCATGGCTCCCACCTTGATCCATGCGTCCGATGGTCATGCACTGGGCAGCCAGGTCCTCCCGGGCAGCCAGTGTGTGTGGGACAAAGGTAGGGACCTAAACAGAGACAGGGAAACGGGCACGTGGCTGACACAGGTCCCTGTGCCTTCACCAGCTCTTGCTGTGACACGGGGGGCAGTGACAATGTGGGGGCCAGCCCTGGCTCCACCAGAGGCTGCCATCACATGCAACCCCATAGAGCCCCACACATACCCACAAGTATTCACCTGCACTTGCTCCAGGTGGTAAATCTGTGGCTTCCAGTCAGGGATCCAGCCCATCCCACCCTCTCCATTGCCAAATTTCTCACAAGAGGCCCCATACTGAGGCTGGGAGTGCCTGCAGCGGTAAGGGTCATGGAAGGCAACATAGAAGAAGAAAGGCCTGGGGATGGAAAGGGGGGATGTGGAGGAGGTGAAGCAAAGGACTGCCCAGAGACCTTCCTGGGCTGTCCCACGGTGAGCTGGGGTCAGCAGGATTCCCCCCACCTAATCTGGCTATGGGGAGTCCCAGCGACAAGGGGCCCCTTCCTGTCTGTGACCAGCTGGGCCATGGGGACACATCTTCAGTGAAGCCATTCCCAGGACAAGGGGGCAGTCTCACCTCTTGTCCTGGCTCTGCAGGAGCCACCGGACAAGTGCCTTGATCTGGGTGATGTTTCTCCGAGCCTGCAGGACCAAACTGTTCTCCTCTCTGTAGGCGAAGTCAAAGGGGTACACAGCCCCCGGCCTCATGTGCTTCTTCCCAATTATCCCTGTGAGAATGCAGACAGGTGCTGTGGAGGAGCAGTGCAGGCGGTTTTGTGGCTGCTGCTGTCTCCTCTCTGCAGCCACAAGTCCAGGCAGGGCTCCCTGGCCCATGGGCAGTTTAGCCACTGAGCTCTGTTAGTAGAGTTTGATTTGGTGCTCCCTACCTGTCCCAGGAGGGGTCCTGTGGGATGCCCAGCTGAAATTTGCCCAGGAGATGAGTGTTTTCTCGGGGTGCTCCTGTGCCCAAGGGGTGCCAGGACAGGGCCCACACAGTCCCAGTCACTGCTGGTTCTCCTCCGTGTGCGTGGCAGGTACCTGTGGGAGCTTCAGGCCAATGCCAACATCTCCTTTCAGCCTCACAGAATGGTTACAGGATTGACCCTGACCAGAACCTGCTGGCTCTGGCTAAGAGCTGCTTGCTCAGGAGGGCAGGGGTGGGGCTCCAGCACTGCCAGGAGTCCCACAGCTCCTGGGCTGCCTGAGATCCCCATCTGGACAGTCCTGCCTCCACTGAACTTTCCCTTCCTTACCTCGATTGTTCTCACAGCTCAAGGATTTCCGGAGCAGGCTTGAGTTCACTCTTGCGTGGGTAGGCATTGTCTCCAGCTCCGGGTAAGAAGGAAGGGACAACGTCATGAAGGGAGCACACAGGAACACAAACACAGCAATGCCTTCCCAGCCCTTCTCCTTTGTCTCCTCAGGCATCACCAGTGTCCTGGGCTCCTTCGTCTCCTCACACTCCATCACGGGCAGCTTTGGCTGGTGGGTAGCAGGAGGGGGTGCAGGGCACTCGCTGGGGCTGCGTGGTGAGGGAGCTCTGCAAGATCCTGAGTGGAACACTGTGCTGTCCCCAGTGGGTCCCTGAGCTCGTGTCCTGGTCCCCAGCAGCCCACTGGTATGTGTCCCAG
The DNA here is from genome assembly GCF_017590135.1 of Pyrgilauda ruficollis. Taxonomy (NCBI): domain Eukaryota; kingdom Metazoa; phylum Chordata; class Aves; order Passeriformes; family Passeridae; genus Pyrgilauda; species Pyrgilauda ruficollis. Next base: position 37,791 of record NW_024525145.1, read on the forward strand.
TGGCCACCTTCCCTTCTGTGGAGGGCCACCTCCCTTCCTGCTGTGCAGTCCTGGAAGCCAGAGCTTGCTCGTGTTTCTCCCTGACAGGGCAGGTAGTTCTCCTGGATGGGGTCTTTGGGCAGCGGGCAGGAGCAGCCCCCAGCTCCCCCCTGTCATCGTGTGGGTTTGTGTTTCAGGACAGCAGTCAATGCTCAGTCAGGGCTCTGCATCCCCGCAGGAGGGCTCATCACAGGTACAGCCTTACCCTGCCCCTGCCCCTGCCCTGCCCCCAGGCTGCTGCCCGTGCTGGGGTCCTCTGGGTATCAGGGACCCCTCAGTGCCGGAGACCCCTGGGTGTTGGGGACCTCTGGGTGTTGGGGACCTCTGGGTGTTGGGGTACCCATGGCTCGGGGTCCTCCTCTCTTTCCCTGGCTAGGTGATGACAAGGGGGGGGCCGGCGCGCGGCAGGTTCCCCCTGGAGCTCCGTTGAATCCCAGTTGTCAATTGTTTCGGCGCAATATAAAACACAGGCAGCACACACGGGTCCCAGGGAAACTTTATTTGATGGCAAACTTCCCCTTTTTCCTCTCCTGGGACCTCCACCAAGGGGCGAACAAAGACTTATATCTCGGGAGAAAGTCAGGGGAAGGCACAACTTTCAACAAATCAGGAGAGTTGGGAGTAAAAAACCTAGGTGGGAAATAACAGTAGTGAACCAATAAACTTCCAAGGGAGGAAAAACGGTTTCAATAAACGGGTAAAGTTTGGAGAAATAGAAACTAGAAACTAGCCAACGAAATAACTGGGAAAAGGCGGAGACAAAAGGAAAACAGCACCATGGAAAACCACCAAATCACAAATCAAACCATAAACCTACTAATAAAACAAAAAGCACGATACTCCCACAGGTGCCCTGGTCCTGCTGTCCCTGGCTATCTCACCCCTCTCTTCTATTACATCCCCAAAGTGGTGCTCGCTGCTGTCATCATCTTGGCTGTGGTGCCCATGTTCGACGCTGGCATCTTCCAGACACTCTGGCGAGTTAAGAGTGAGGGCATCAGCGGGCAATGGGCAGTTCCCCAGTCTAGCCATCCAGGAGCCACTCCAGCAGTCACATTCGCCCCCCTGAGCTGGGACAGAGACCCCTTCACGGCTCCCCCTACCCCACTCACACAGATCAGGTCTCCTCACCGGCTCTACCCCAGGTTTCCCATAGCAGATTCTCAGACATCCAGATCCTTGAAATAATTTAATCATGGTGCCATAACTAAATAACAGAATAACAGCTCAATTGGGTGTTTCTGAGGAAGGATCCAGAGCAAAGCAGCCTGTGAGCTTTTATCCTTTTATCCCCTCACAGATGTGCTTAAGTCCAGGGGTGGTCTTTGAGTTTCCCATCAAGGCCTCTGAGCGTTCCATCACTGCCTCTAACTGTCCCATCACGGTCTCTGACTGTCCCATCACTCTCTCTTGAATGTTCCATCATGTGGCTGCCCAGCGGTGCCTGGGTCCTTTGTCATGCAAAGCGGACAGTTCACAGCCCTTTCCAAGGGCTCCCACCCAGAGCTCCACCTGCAGCTCCACCGAAGCTGCCCCAGCCACCTGCACGGAATGGATTCCTCAAGACCCGGGTGCAGCCCGGCTGTGCCCACAGAGCTGGCACTGCCACCGAGTGCCCTGTGGCACCAGGACCAGCCGCAGCTGAGCCTGGCTTCTCTCTCTTGCAGAGCTGCACCTTGTGCCCCTCTGTGTGACATTCCTGCTCTGCTTCTGGGAGGTCCAGTATGGAATCATGGCTGGGGTGCTGGTTTCTGGGGTTCTTCTGCTCTACTCCATTGCCAGGCCACCAATAAAGGTGAGCTTCTCCCCTCCCCTTATGCTGGTTTTCCCAGCTTTTCAGAGATGGGGCAACTGAGAGGTATTTTAAAAGATTTTATTCCATACCGAAGCTGCCCCAGCCACCTGCACGGAATGGATTCCTCAAGACCCGGGTGCAGCCCGGCTGTGCTCACAGAGCTGGCACTGCCACCGAGTGCCCTGTGGCACCAGGACCAGCCGCAGCTGAGCCTGGCTTCTCTCTCTTGCAGAGCTGCACCTTGTGCCCCTCTGTGTGACATTCCTGCTCTGCTTCTGGGAGGTCCAGTATGGAATCATGGCTGGGGTGCTGGTTTCTGGGGTTCTTCTGCTCTACTCCATTGCCAGGCCACCAATAAAGGTGAGCTTCTCCCCTCCCCTTATGCTGGTTTTCCCAGCTTTTCAGAGATGGGGCAACTGAGAGGTATTTTAAAAGATTTTATTCCATTATCAGTCCCGATGAAGGGTGAGACATAAGAGATGTACAACTCAATGCCATTCTATCAGAAGCAACCCTATTTCCTGGTTACAATACCTTATAAATGTTTTTCAGCCTATTAGCTTTTGCTGCCCCACAATACTTCTAACACCAATCACTCATATTTTTACCCCACGGAATGCTACAATGCATCTTTCACAGTTCTAATTCTCTAAAATATCTGGTCTTTTTGCAAGGACATCGTTTGAAACTTGTTGAAACTTGTTTCTAGTTCAATCTCACTGTCATCTCTATTCCATGGCCTTCCTAAGTCAGCACACCTTATCTCACAGTTTGCATACACTTGTACAAGACCGTGTGAGCTTTCTGTCAGGTTTTGAGAATTCCTTACAAATCCATTTCTCACACCCTTCGATGTGGTGGGGCCAGGGAGTTGGGAGTGGGCTCCTGAGGGCAGTGAGGTGCTGGGGTGCAGAATGCTCCTGACCTGTTCTTGCTATCCCTAGTCTGCCATGGGCACAGCACAGGAACCCCTTTAAAGGAGCAGGAGGAAGGGAATATCCTCAAACTGGAGAGCAGGAGAGGGAGGCATTGCTGTCCCTGCCCTGCTGACACTGGGCTGTGTGCAGGAGGGTTTTCCTGAGGGATGGGAGCTCCTGCTCCTCCCACTCCACCCAGGAGGGCAGGGAGTGACATGGGCAGTTGTCCCTGCCTGGGAAGATCACAGCTCTGAGCTCCCTGTGTTGGAGGGGGCCATGCTGCTGGTGCAGCCAGAGAGCAGCCTGCACTTCCCAGCCTTGGAGCACCTGAGGGACTTGGTGTGCAGCCATGCTCTGGCAGGTACAGTGCTCCTGGCCTGTCCTGGGGACACAGCTGTCACCGCCTGCATCACTCTGGTGTGGGTGGCAGGTGTTGCCCAGACAGATGCAGGGACTGCAGGTGTCAGTGGTGACAGCACAGCTGTCCCACCCCTGCCAGCCCTTCCCTGGCTCTGAGGGCTGTGACCCCTGGGCTGCTCATTTCTGAACTTGCTGTATAATGGCTTCACCGGGGTATGCCCGGTGGGCTGCAATGGTCCGGATAGCGCAGTCCTGCTCAGCACAGCCTCAAATTCCCAAGCAGCTCCCAGCCGCAGGCAACCTTAGCAAGCTCCAGTGATACCAGCTCTTAGTGATTATCAGCTCATTTGTGATTTCAGCTCTTTAGCTTGCTAGGTGCCGCAGCAGGACACAGGGAGAGAGAGGAGAAGGCCGTGTGAGGTTACAAAGAAATTCTTTATTTGGGTCTTCTATGAAGGTTCTCAGTGGCAGCTCTTCTGCTGAACTGGGCAGAAGTAGGGGTTTATATAGGATACAGGGGTTTTGGAAATTGTCCGGTAGAAAAGGTCAAAGGAAAGTGACCTATAGGCTTACAGAGAGATAAGCAAGCGTCTGAAGGCAGAAAAGAGGGGCTTCTAAGGTCCAGTCATCATGACTTGGCATTTCCTGTCAGGCCTTGACTGCCAAGGAGCCTTTGCAGGCCCTGGGCCTACTACATTGTTGGGATGTGCCCTTATGCTCTTCCAGCAGCATCTCCACCACACTCTGTGGTGCTGGACTGTTGCCACAATCAGCAGCACTGATTACACAGCGGTGCTGGGGCTGGCAGAGCTGCTGCAGGAGCTGTGCAGGCACAGCCTCTCACTGGCCTTCTGTGGCCTGCAGGTGTGTGGGACCTTGGCTACGCCTCCCTGGGCCTGGGGAGGGTGTGGCTGATGGTTCTGTGCTGGCCTTTCTGGTGGCACCATCACCATCCCAAGCACCTTCATCTCCCAGAGCTGGTGGCTGCGGGCGCTGGGAAGTGCTGGGGGCTCCGCCCCAGGGGGATGGGAAGTGACCAGCACTCCCCAAATCCAGATTTCTCTGCCCTCAGGACCCCATTCTCCCGTTCTGTCTGCAGACTTAGAAGGATTCCAGCATTTCCCCAGCTGGGAGGAGGCAGGTGAGGCTCTGGGCTGCTCTCCCAGGATGGGGTGAGTGTGGCTCTGCAGGACACCCACGGGGATCTGACCTGTCCAGCTGCAGAACAGCAGTGTGGGGGCTGCAGGGGCTCCTGAGAGGGTGAGCTGGAGCCCCTCCCAAGAACTGGGTCTCCCCAGCCTTGGGGATTCATGGTGAGCACTGGTGGTGCAACTCAGCAGCAGCTCAGCACCACGGAGCCCTTCACTCCCCGTGAAGAGGAGTGGGGCAGAATGAGAGAAAAGGTAAAACTCTTGGGCTGAGATGAAGGCAGTTTAACAGGACAGAAAAGAAAATTACAGTAACCATAAAGGAATATCCAAAGCCCATGATGCACAGGGTGCTTGCTCACCACCCTCTGAGCAATGCCCAGCCAGCTCCTGAGCAGTGGCCCTCATCCCTCAGCCAAATCACCCCAGTGTTTCCTTCAGCACCATGCCCTGTGCTCTGCAACATCCCTCTGGGCACTGGGGCAGCTCTCCTGGCTCTGCCCCCTCCCAGCTCCTCGCTGCCCAGGCAGCCTGGGAGCCTGAGAAGTCCTTGGCTTCGTGTAAGCACTGCTCAGCAGCAGCTGAGCCATCAGGCTGTTGTTATAGGTAGTAATCGATAAAGCCAAATTAGTAATTAATAAAAATAGATTTTATTTCACGACGGAGGTATGGTCTCCGATAGCCACAGTCAAAGGGACAGCATCGAGCCCGGGATCAGCGCTGGGTGAACTCTGATCTGAATTCTACTGCTTCGGATGCTCTCTGTTCACAAAGGGTAGTTTTTATACAGTTTATTCAGCCTGGGGCAGAGTCTCTCCTTTTCTTTTCATGGCTTCACATATTCACGTAGTCTCCTTTCTCTGTGTTGGGCTGGACAAAACAGTTTCCGGTAAGTGATGAATGCTGACGTCAAGTTACGGGAACCGGCATTGGAATGCACATATGCCGTTGTCAAGTTAGGGGAACTGGCATTGGAATGCATGCCATCTGTGGTTTTGCGATTTTGTGAGGCACTCTCACAATGTGGATTGTGGATTTAAAACTTCTAAGAATATTTCTTTCAAGCATAACTTATTTCTCGTATATTTCTCATATATTTCACATAAGCACTAATTATTTCAAATCATATATTACACTGTTATCAACAGCAGCCTCATCCTGAACTCAAACATAGGTCTGAACCCACTCCTGGGAAGAAAATTTCCTCCGTCCCAGGCAGAGCCAGGACATGAGCCTTGCTTTGACTCTGCTTCCCCCCATCCTGTCCCAGAACAGTGCAGGGGAGCAGAGCTGGGGGGCAGCAGGGCAAAGCCCTTTGCCCGCACTGCCAAGAGCACCGGACTCATCCAGTAAGACCAGTTTGGGCTGAATGTCCTGTGCCACCCCAGTGACACCAACACCCTCCGTGGGAGCCACTGCCCCATCCTGGGCACGGGGATGGACTGTCCCCATGTCCCACACCAAGACGGACAGAGCAGTGTCAGCCCAACACCACACAGGCTGTGGGACAAAACTGTTCCTTGTTACAGTGACCAATGCAAAGCCATCCTTCCTACAGGGAGCTGCTGACATTTTTTAAACAACTATTTAATTCTGGACCTTTTTCATGTTCTGGGCCGCTCCAGTGGTGATGCTTGGTAAGCTCTCAAAGCTGTTTCAGGGCTGCTGTGCTGCCCTCCAAGCAGACACGGGGGCTCAGCCTCCACCTGAGGAGAGGGAAAACATCTGGGATTGTACTCCTTACTGATTTTTATTCTTACTTAGCCTTACCTTTTTTTATCCTTGTCTGTGGGCTGCTCCTTATCTTTGTGCTGGGGAAAAGAAACCGAAAGCAAGCTGGGGCAGTGCGGGTGAGCCGAGCCCCAGGGCACATTCTGCACAGCTCCTGCTGCCGGAGGAGCTGGAAGGGCGACACAGGTGGCCGGGAGCCACACACCTGCCAGGACGCTGGGTCCTGCCCTGGAGTGCACTGAGCTGTGTGTATGCCGGGAGGGGGAAAAGAGGGGCAGGGGGTGGGTAAAATGGACTGGTTGTTTAGGAATATGTGTGTGCTCAAACCTGTGTGAGCACTGGTGGAGGGCAGGGCTGCTGGGAGCCCGTCTTCGGTCCTTGTCGGATCCGGGATGAGGCACCAGCCGTGCCCCCTCTTTTGACTGCGGAATCCGCTTTTGGTTGTCGGGACCAGGACAAAGTGCTCTTCTCCAACACACCTGCCCTCACCGCTGCTGCTGGGTCCTGCCTGCTTCCCTGCGCCGGCCGGGAGCTCCTGCACCGGGCTGATGGGTGGGGGGATGCTCGGGGGGTACCGCGGGGGACCCCGCCCGGGAGCGGTGGGGTGGTCGGGGCCGGGATTGGCCGGGGTGGTCTGGGGCTGGGTGGGGACCGTGCCTGTAAAAACGAAAGTTGGCGGCTCGGCGGACAAACTCAACTTGTCCGGGCGGGAGTCGGCGGGGCGGCAGGACGAGCGGGCGCTGCAGGTGGTGGTGCCCGTACCCGTGCCCGGTCACTCGGTGAGTCGCGCTGCCGGGGCGGCGAGTGGCGGCACGGGGCGCCGGGCCTGGGCTAAGGGGGCTCCGGTGCGGATGGGGGCAGCCGCGGCTCCGGGGCAGGCGGCGCTGCGGGCTCCGGGCCCCGCTGCACCCTCGCGGTGCCCCCGAAGCGCCTCCGTGCACCCTGATCCCTGATCCGCCCGGAGCCCTCCGGTGCGTCCCTGGGGACTCCCATCTCCTCCCCGTTAACTCGGGACGCCCCTATCCCGTGTATCCCCCCGTGTCCCCCTCGGTCCCCCCACCCCCCGTGTCCAGTCCGGCTGTCCCCGTGTCTCTCCCCAATGTCCTCCCGCTCCCGTGCTCTCTTCGTGTCCCCCTCCCCGGGCCTTCTGGTTATCTCCCTGCCCACCTCGGGGTCCCTCGGGAGCCGCGCTAGCCCCGCCCATCACGTAGCGGTCTCACTTCCATACAGGGCCACGGGGCAGCGCCGCCCCGGGCGGGGCCGAGTCGGGCGGCGAGCCACGGCCACGGGACCCGCCCGGGACCCGCCCCGGGATCCGCTCCCGGCCACGGCTTAGCGCCGGGACTCGCCCCAGCACCCGGTCCCGGCCACGGCTCAGGTTCAGCCCCGGTCCCGCTCCCGCCCGGCCCCGCTCCCGCTCCCGCCCGGCCCCGCCGCTGGAACTAGACTCCCGGTCGCGGCCCAGCCCCAGGGAGCAGCCCCAGGCAGGGCTTCGGGAAGGAGAGCCGGGCCCTCGGTGGAAGCACGGGCCCGCAGCGCGGGGGAGCGCTCGCTGTTTGTGTTCGTTGCCTTTAAGCACTGTGGTTCCCCTCACGCTCCCAGCCCGGCTCTCCAGTGTCGCAGGTCGCTTCTTGACAATAAAACAGGCAGAGGAGGACGTGACACGGCTGTGTTGCCTCACGCTGTGCTGGTGTTTGTGTCTCTGCCGCGGCCCTGTCTGTCCCCCTTGGCTGTGAGGCCGCGCTGGGCCCCGGGATTCGGCCGGGCCGGGCAGCCCTGGGGCTGCACACTGGGCAGAGGCTGCCTGTATCACCTCTGGTGCCCGTGTGGCTCCGGGCTCTGTTCTGCCCAGCTCATTCCACACTGCTCTAGTCCCAAACTCCCCTCCCAATCTCTCATCTCAGCCTCCCCTGACATACCTGATCTGAGACAGTTTTCACTTGGCAGTCGGGAGACAGAGAAGTGATTGAGTTGGTGACACATCCTACACAGTCTCCACACTCAGGTCTCCAGTGTTGAACTGGTTTCTGTTTTGCCAATGAAGTAGTGCAGTTTTTTTATGTTAAAAGACTGGTCAAGTCCTTCTTGACACAGAATTTCTGATTTGCAGCTTGTTTTTAGATTTAGAACTCACCCGAGTTGTGTTTGACAAGACGCTAATTCTGCCTCTCTGAATAGAGACAGAATCGAGTGCACAACACGGTTGTGCTGGGGGAAATGTTTCCTAATCCCTTTCTTNCCACCCCCCGTGTCCAGTCCGGCTGTCCCCGTGTCTCTCCCCAATGTCCTCCCGCTCCCGTGCTCTCTTCGTGTCCCCCTCCCCGGGCCTTCTGGTTATCTCCCTGCCCACCTCGGGGTCCCTCGGGAGCCGCGCTAGCCCCGCCCATCACGTAGCGGTCTCACTTCCATACAGGGCCACGGGGCAGCGCCGCCCCGGGCGGGGCCGAGTCGGGCGGCGAGCCACGGCCACGGGACCCGCCCGGGACCCGCCCCGGGATCCGCTCCCGGCCAAGGCTTAGCGCCGGGACTCGCCCCAGCAGCCGGTCCCGGCCACGGCTCAGGTTCAGCCCCGCTCCCGCTCCCGCCCGGCCCCGCTCCCGCTCCCGCCCGGCCCCGCCGCTGGAACTAGACTCCCGGTCGCGGCCCAGCCCCAGGGAGCAGCCCCAGGCAGGGCTTCGGGAAGGAGAGCCGGGCCCTCGGTGGAAGCACGGGCCCGCAGCGCGGGGGAGCGCTCGCTGTTTGTGTTCGTTGCCTTTAAGCACTGTGGTTCCCCTCACGCTCCCAGCCCGGCTCTCCAGTGTCGCAGGTCGCTTCTTGACAATAAAACAGGCAGATGAGTCGCGCTGCCGGGGCGGCGAGTGGCGGCACGGGGCGCCGGGCCTGGGCTAAGGGGGCTCCGGTGCGGATGGGGGCAGCCGCGGCTCCGGGGCAGGCGGCGCTGCGGGCTCCGGGCCCCGCTGCACCCTCGCGGTGCCCCCGAAGCGCCTCCGTGCACCCTGATCCCTGATCCGCCCGGAGCCCTCCGGTGCGTCCCTGGGGACTCCCATCTCCTCCCCGTTAACTCGGGACGCCCCTATCCCGTGTATCCCCCCGTGTCCCCCTCGGTCCCCCCACCCCCCGTGTCCAGTCCGGCTGTCCCCGTGTCTCTCCCCAATGTCCTCCCGCTCCCGTGCTCTCTTCGTGTCCCCCTCCCCGGGCCTTCTGGTTATCTCCCTGCCCACCTCGGGGTCCCTCGGGAGCCGCGCTAGCCCCGCCCATCACGTAGCGGTCTCACTTCCATACAGGGCCACGGGGCAGCGCCGCCCCGGGCGGGGCCGAGTCGGGCGGCGAGCCACGGCCACGGGACCCGCCCGGGACCCGCCCCGGGATCCGCTCCCGGCCAAGGCTTAGCGCCGGGACTCGCCCCAGCAGCCGGTCCCGGCCACGGCTCAGGTTCAGCCCCGCTCCCGCTCCCGCCCGGCCCCGCTCCCGCTCCCGCCCGGCCCCGCCGCTGGAACTAGACTCCCGGTCGCGGCCCAGCCCCAGGGAGCAGCCCCAGGCAGGGCTTCGGGAAGGAGAGCCGGGCCCTCGGTGGAAGCACGGGCCCGCAGCGCGGGGGAGCGCTCGCTGTTTGTGTTCGTTGCCTTTAAGCACTGTGGTTCCCCTCACGCTCCCAGCCCGGCTCTCCAGTGTCGCAGGTCGCTTCTTGACAATAAAACAGGCAGAGGAGGACGTGACACGGCTGTGTTGCCTCACGCTGTGCTGGTGTTTGTGTCTCTGCCGCGGCCCTGTCTGTCCCCCTTGGCTGTGAGGCCGCGCTGGGCCCCGGGATTCGGCCGGGCCGGGCAGCCCTGGGGCTGCACACTGGGCAGAGGCTGCCTGTATCACCTCTGGTGCCCGTGTGGCTCCGGGCTCTGTTCTGCCCAGCTCATTCCACACTGCTCTAGTCCCAAACTCCCCTCCCAATCTCTCATCTCAGCCTCCCCTGACATACCTGATCTGAGACAGTTTTCACTTGGCAGTCGGGAGACAGAGAAGTGATTGAGTTGGTGACACATCCTACACAGTCTCCACACTCAGGTCTCCAGTGTTGAACTGGTTTCTGTTTTGCCAATGAAGTAGTGCAGTTTTTTTATGTTAAAAGACTGGTCAAGTCCTTCTTGACACAGAATTTCTGATTTGCAGCTTGTTTTTAGATTTAGAACTCACCCGAGTTGTGTTTGACAAGACGCTAATTCTGCCTCTCTGAATAGAGACAGAATCGAGTGCACAACACGGTTGTGCTGGGGGAAATGTTTCCTAATCCCTTTCTTGTTTAAGACCAGATGACCTGGTCCACCAGAATGGCTTTTGGTTTGTTGACAGAATGTGATCCTAGAAAAAAACACTAAATCAGAATCAAGCTGCTGCAGTCACAACAGGGTCAGTTCTTAGCAAATCCCTCTGCACTCCAGAATGGCAGGGTTACAAACCTGGGATCTCCAGCTCTGGAATGCTGTAGGAAGAACATCCAAAGTAGCGGAGGTTCAACATTTTTGCTCTCAGAATTGGGGTGGAGGCAGTGTGGAGAAGCCTGTTAAACCCCTCAGAAGGCAGAGATCTGCTCTGCTGCCTGACTGTGCCCGGAGCTGCCCCTCCACGTGGTTTTGAAGGACTGGATAAAGGTGTGAATGTTGTGGTTAATTTTGGGACCCCGGGCTGTCCCCGGAGGGCCCCCTAGGCTGTGAGTTGGCTGGCAGCAGCAGGCAGGCAAGGAGACTCCACACGGCTTCTGAGGGTGCTGATTGATGAGAGTTTATTGGGGGTCCCACCCCCGGGAACAGCATGGCTACTGAGGGAGAAGGGGGAAGGAGGAGGGGAAATGGGGGGGAGCCTAGGGGAGGGAAGGGGCAAGAGGGGAGGAAGGATAAGAGAAGGGAAAGGCTAAGAGAGGGATTGGTCTCACTAGCGCAGCTTAAGAGGGAGATTGTAGTGGGCGCGGAATCAGACTTGGGCCAATGGGATTACAGATACAGGATGGTTCAGGGCAGGACCACAGGCTTAGGATATACCATACATTTTGGAGGGGTGAGACAGAGCGTACCATTTAAACAAAATGCAATACTGCGTGTGAAGATAAAAAGGGAGTTTTCCTCTGCCTTCCTGGAAAGGCATCAGCTGAGCGGGAGCGGTCACAGAAGGCTGTGCCAGCTGGGAGGTTCCACTGTCCTGTCACTGCTTTTCCTGGGTTCCAGGCACTGGCACAGGCAGCTGGTTGCCAGCACTGCTGCTGCATTTGTGTCTACAGGAGGGACAGGGATGGAGCTCTACCTCGGTGTTGTGGTTCCTTAATTATTCTGCAGCTGGCAGAGCCTTTGAGAGTGCAGGAAGCTGTATAGGGAGAGTATTGCTGGTGGGAGCTGAACAGGGGACAACAAACAGCTCCTGTGTGTTCATGTCTGGACTTCAGCTGGGACAGAGTTTCTTGTTTCCAGGAGCGGGTTCAGAGCTGTGTTTGAGTTCAGGATGAGGCTGCTCTTGATAACAGCCTGATGGCTCAGCTGCTGCTGAGCAGTGCTTACACGAAGCCAAGGACTTCTCAGGCTCCCAGGCTGCCTGGGCAGCGAGGAGCTGGGAGGGGGCAGAGCCAGGAGAGCTGCCCCAGTGCCCAGAGGGATGTTGCAGAGCACAGGGCATGGTGCTGAAGGAAACACTGGGGTGATTTGGCTGAGGGATGAGGGCCACTGCTCAGGAGCTGGCTGGGCATTGCTCAGAGGGTGGTGAGCAAGCACCCTGTGCATCATGGGCTTTGGATATTCCTTTATGGTTACTGTAATTTTCCTTTTCTGTCCTATTCAACTGTGTTTATCTCAACCCACAAGTTTTGCCTTTTTTTCTGATGCTCTCCCCCATCCAGGGGCTTGGAGTGACCTGGTCCAGTGCAAGGTGCCCCTGCCTGTGGCAGGTGTGGAATGAGATGAGCTTTAAATTCCCTTCCAACCCAAACCATCCTGCGACTCCACTGGGGGGTGAGTTTCCAGTTTAACGATTAATTTCCCTCCTTTGCAGAGAGAAGAGAGGTGCAGGTCCCTGCAGTCCCTGATGCAGAGGAAGAGGTGAAGGGAGAAGGTACTGCTGGGCCTCCTTCCACCACTGAAAAAAAGGAGACAGAGGGCAAGTCGCTGATGGATGGAGCAAGAGCTCTGCCCAACACCTCCAACACTGCAGGTGGATCTCTCAGCTCTGCTGAGACATGGGAGGAGGAAGAGGAGTATGTCACAGCTTCAGAGGACAATGCAGAGCCCTCAGCTCATCGTGGAGCTGGTGACTCTGCTGAAGTGGTTCCTCTGCTGAAGAAGGTGTGGATCCTGCTGGGTGCTGGGGAGCAGCTGTGACTTATTGCTCTCTTGCTAGAAGTGAGGAGGCCAGGCTGCATCCCCCACATCCCTTTGGCCACGTCAGGGAGCTGCTGCCTGGCTTCCTCCAGGAGAAGCTTGCTGTGTTTGCTGACGCTGTGTTGTGCATGTGGAGCTGCAGTGCCGGGAGGGGGAAACCACAAATTACATGAGTCAGCTTAGACACTGCTGCACTGCTCTGTGCTCCTGCTGAGCAAATCTTGAATATTAAACCTGCACAGTTCTCAAGACTTATTTGCATTTCACTGGCTGGTCTTGTCCCTCCTCTTCCTGATCGTTCTCTGTTAGCGCTGTGTAGCAGGAAGATGTCGGCACTTGCTGCAATGGAGGAGGTGACAAAGAGTTTCCCTTTGGCCGTGAATAAAAAGACATTGTGGTCTTTGTTTTTCTTTTTTTTAATAGAAAGAGAACAAGAATAAAGCAAAGAAATATACGTCCATCTCTGGGGGACAGGACACTCTGCCTCCTCAAACCACAGAGTTGCCTGACACATATGTTGTTCCTCAGGAAATCCAACACCCCGGCTGTGAGGGAGCAAACCCAGGTGCTGATGGATGCACTGGTGCCAGTGGAGATGCACCTGAAGGCAACAGGAATTTGGCACACGTGGAGAAGGAAGCTGGCAGCCCGGAAGCAGAAAGGCTGAGCCTTGCAGAGCAGAGCAGCATAGCCAGGGCTGCAGTCCCAAGGAACAAGGTGGGGGATGGAACAGCCAGGGGTAATGTGGAATGGGGCAGCGGTGCCCTTGACCAGCTGCCAGCAGCCACAGCAGGTTCCCAGGCCTGGGGCAGCAGCAAGGAGCTGCTGTCAGCAGGGCAGGAAGTGAGTTCCTTTGGGCTGCCTCCTGCCAAAGGAGCCCCCCAAAACAAGCCTGAAACCAAGACCTCCCCTGGGGCTCAGAGCCCGCAGGCTGGGAAGGAGCCCAAGCAGGAAGGGACCAGTTCCACTGTCAAGGTGAGTGTGAGTGAGCTCTGGTGAGTGTCCCAGTGGGCACAGCTTCCCTTTGTCGGTGTGACTTGCTTGTGCTGTCAGTGAGGCTGAGGAGCACCAGCCCAGGCATGCAGGGGTGAATTGGGGACGACTATGGGAAGGCTCTAATTTGAGTTCTGTTCTCCTGGGTGTCAGTTCTAGCCCAGCTTTCACTGAGTGGTGGCTCAGATGCCCCCAGGACTGGCAGGTGTCTCTTCTCCAGCCAGCCTTGCTGTCTGGAGGGCTCTGGGATCCCCTTGTACAAGGGGATTTTGTGTTTTGCAGGTGCCTGTGCTCTGTTCATACACAGGCCTGGAAAGCTGGAAGTTGCTGTGGTTTCTCTTTCACTTTCTTTATGCTCCATCCTGGGGCTCACTGAGCTGACTGTGTGGCAGTGTGTTTGGGTTGGGCTTCTCTTCCATCATGAGCTGTTTTCCTTAGCCAGCGGCTTCCCTCAGTGAGGGATCAGTGCTTCCAGGAGGATGAAGCTGGTGGTGCACCAGTGCTGGGGGGCAGATGGGCAGAAGAGCAGAAAGTACTGCCCAGCTTGATGGGTGATGTGGACATCTTGACTCTGGTGGGCCAGAAGCCCTGGGAACATCAAACAGAAATGTAAGGGAGGAAACAAAAAGGAAAGTTGCTTTGTTTAAAGGAAGTCATGCAAGACTGCAGGTACAAGACTGTGGTTAAGCAGTGTAGCTAAGAAATGTGAATAATGTGGTTATTGCTTAGCAGTGAAAAATTTTACCTAAAGCTGTAAGAGTATATAAATGGAATTGTAGAAACAATAAATGGCTTCTTGCCATCTTTCAATTGCCAACACACCATGAGGAGATGGTGTGCTTCCAGGGTCTCCTGTTTCATTGGGCATTGTTTGTCTCCCTGTTGCAGCATGCAAACACAAAAGAGAAAAATCTGACCCCATGTGCGAAAATGCCCAACATGAGTGAGAAGACAAGTTGGAGCCAAGGAGCAGAGGCTGCCAGAAAGGAGGGTGCTGTGGCTGCAGCAGACAGCCCCAAGAACAAAAATGAACAAAGGAACCATAAACCTGTGGAAAAGGTTAAAGAAAGGTGAGAACGGCCCTACTGCTCCCAGCGTTCTTCCCTAACAGGAGTTGCTGTGAGGAGGACTCAGGACTCCAAACTGAGGTGCTGGGACTGGGTCAGTATGTACCTTGGATATGTGGAAATGGAGTTGTCTTGAAACTGAGGTGAAGTGGTTGTGCACGACAGAACCAGTGTTGAATGGGAGCCCCAGCACAGGTCCTGTGCTGTCCTAGGTGATGTGTTGAACCTGCTTGAGCATCTGATGGATAAAAAAGAGATTATTCTCTTACTTCTTGCTCTAAAGAGCACCATATGCTTCACACACAAAATGCTTCAGGTGAATAGTGTGAAGAGCTGTTTTGATGTTCTGCTTAATGTGTATGAGCTGGAAGGGGTGGAAAGTGTGGCCATTCCAGGTGACTCTGCTGGGCCAGAGCATCTCCTGCTGCCTTTAGGAGCCCATTTTTCCTTTTTGCACTGGGCTTTGCACTAGGCCTGCTCAAACATCAGTCTGAGTGAACTGCTGCCAGAGTTTATGGATCTTGCAGCCACTCAGCTGGTCTCAAATCGAGTCTGATTTGAGGTCTACAGTGACTTGTGCAATTAAAAAATCCTGACAAAATCTCTTCTATTTCCCTTCCAATTCTTTCCTGCAGTTCTGTGAGCCGCAATGAGGGTGTTACAGTGCATTTCCATGCAATATTATCCAAAGACTTCAAGCTCAACCCCAATACCCATAAAGTGTTCATCAGGGCTCAGGACATTCCTTCCTATGCTGACTGGAAGGACAACATCTGTGAGTTGAACTGCATCCGGTGAGTGTTCCCTGCTGTGAGAACAGGGTCCCTCTGGGGCCTCAGCCACTGTGCAAGGGGTGGCTCTGTGCCCACAGCTGGGGGTTACAGCAAAGGGTTTCACGGTGGAGAAAACTGTTCTAATGTGTTTGTGTGAAAGAACAGTCACCATTCCTGTTAAAAATGGAGCAATGCATGGAAAAGGAGGTCGGTAGATCAGCTAACATGTCCTTTGCCTGCCTTTGCTGTGTTTGTGTTTCCAAGGCATCTGGAAGAACATGGATACCTCATTGAAGGTGCTGTAACTCTCAGCAGAAAAATCCTGGATAAATACATTCCTTACAAGTACTGGGTGACCTGTGGGAAGGGGGAGTATGAGTTCATTTACAAGAATTCAGTATCCCATAAATCTGTGAATCGCTGCTTATTGATAAACAGTGGACTCCTCCAAAATGGAGGTGAGCTCTGTTGGCTGGACCTGCACCTTGGGGTGATCCCTGCTGTCCTATGGCCCAGCATTCCTGGCAGGCAGCCCTAACTGAAGCTGGCAGCTCAGTGGCCTGCTGGGGGTATTGCTGTGGCAGCTGGAAGGGAGAAGGCACCTGATTGCAATGGTTGTTTTCCTGTGTTCTCCTTGTGTTGCTGTTCTAGAGTGGCACCAGTACGATGACATCGTGTGTGCAAAGCCTTCCACGAAGAAAAACTTGCAGCAGAAATTTAGTTCTGATAAATACAAAGAACTGGTGGAGGGGAAGAAAATTGCTGCTGATATTATGTTAGAAAGTATCTTCAGCATTCTTGGGACCTGGAGTCCTGGCAGTCTGAGGAATTTCTTCTGTCAGCTGAGGCAGTTCCATTACGTTGCAGTAGGCCAGCGGGTGTTTGATGGTGAGGCAATGGTATGGAAAGAGCTAAACTTCAGCACAGAGCAGGTAATCCCTTCTCTTGCAGAGACAGAAAACATTCTGTTACTGAAAACAAACTTTAATTTTGCTGTTGACTTCACTGGGCTAATTTTGCTTTTCCAGTCAAAGTTCAGGTACAGAAGCAGTGGAGATCCTTCTGGGGTGGCTGTCACTGACTGTGTTGAGGGCTTCAGTCAGCCTGTGCACCTCGGTGTGGTTCTGAGACCCCATGGGGGTCAGCAGCAGGGCTGTGACATGGTGACTTCATACTTGAGTGGGTTTTGTGTCTGGGTATTGATTTCCTAAACCTTGCCATTGAGTTTTGCTGCCAGTTGTTCTGTCACTTACAACTTCTCTGCAGTCATCTCTTGCTCCAAACCTGCCTCCTTTTTGGGAGAAGCTCCTGATCCTTTTCTAAGCAGTGATGCCAGTAGGGTTTATGGAATCCAAAATTTCTTATTTGGCATAATTAGGAAATGTGACAGAAATGCCACCAAAAAAGACATTTGTCTTTTTTGGTTTTCAGGGCTGCTCCTTCCTGTCCTGTGGCCTCACTGGAACTGGCAGAAGACATTGACTTCAGAAGAGAAAGATTAATGCTATGCTTGGTTTGTTTCTTCTCTTCTTTATCCCAGGTGAATGATTTGCTGCTAAAATATGTGAAGAAAATAGCTCTCCCTTTCCTTGCACGAGAAGCAGCTCCAGAGGACAGAGTCATCCAAAGCAAATTGGCTGTGGGACTCACCATTCTTGTGGTAGTTGAGAACTGTTCAGTCTCAGTACCTAAAAGTGACCTTGCTGACCTGTGCAGCCTCCTGTGCTTGGATCAGGTGTCACCACAAGATGTACAGAATGAGATTGATCATATCAAACAGGCTTTTGCAGGACTTTCCAAGTAAGTGCTCCACATACCTTCTGACTGACCAGGCTGGTGTTGCTTTGATAAAGCAACAGGAATCCAGCTCGCTACTGCTAGGAAAAAAGTTACATTTGGAGGTATCTTTGGAGATCTCAGTTCCAGCCTCCTGCTTGAAGCAGGGCTAATATCCAGGCAAGGTTGTAGTGCATCATTCAACACTTTTTGGTTGGTTTCCCCTGGAGTGCCTGTTTGTCAGGTTGTAATCTGACTGCTTACCTGGAACTGGATTTGGAGTTCTTCACTCACACAGCTGCAGCCATTGCATTTCTTTCTGGAGTCCTTCTTTGTGTGGGTGTCACAGAGCTGGGGGGGCTCGTGGGGAGACTGCAGGTAAAGGATTGGGTCTTCCCAGTGCTCCAGCAGCAGGATCTGTGCAGAGAGATTCAGTAACATTGCAGCTCTGGGCCTTAAGCCTGGACAGGTACACTCTGCAATGAATAGTAGATGGAGCTAAAATAATGACCAGAGGTTAATTGAAGGTGCATAGGGAGATTGCCCTAGGGGTGTGGGAGGCTACATTTCATTCTCAAGGCCAGGATAAAGCTGTTCTTTCACTCAGTGTCTTTGTTTTGTTTTCTTTTTTTTTTTTTTATTTAGCTTGAAGGTTGACCTGACAGACCTTTGCCAGAGGTGCATTGAATGTGACGTAGACCAGTGGGTGTGGGTCCTTCCCCTTCTGCATTCCTTTGCTGCTCCCCTGCAGCAGGATCAAGAGCTGGTGGAAGAGGATGCCTGGGCAGGGCTGGAAGGGCTTCCATTTGCTGAAACCAGGAGGAAGCGGGATGTGTGAGTTTTCCAGAGCTCCCAGTTCCTCCCAGTGCCCTCCTAATCTCTCTTTTTGTTTTTCCCCTCCCTCATTTTTAAAGAGTATGAAATGTAGCCTGTTAAGGGAGGATGTTTGGGGTATTTGGGCACAGCCACACTGGTGGCTCAGAGGTCACTGAGTGTAGCCCAGTTGGGCACTGTGTGACCCCACAAACACAACCCCCCAGTTCTGCCAGCCAGGGAGCAGGTGAGAGCTAAAGCTGCTCCTGTTGTGTAGAGTCTGAGCAACACCTGGAGTTTATTTTCCCTGAGTGCTTGTGCTCAGTGGTTTGGTTCTGCTGTGCTACCCCTGGGCCCTGGGGACTCCCACTGATCTCAGCTGCAGGGACAAAAGCACAGGAATGGAGGAGACTCCTCTGTGGGCTGCACAAGCTCACAGCCTTTTGTTCCCTGGAATCCTGAAGATTTTCTTTTGTCTCCCTTCCAGAGGGACCCTGCTGGCACGAATGAGAGAAAAGAAATACTTGGTGGAATTAGATGGGACTGTGGTTAAGTCCTGGCTCTGTGTGCTGCCCCTGTGGAGCCTGGCTGACTTCATAAAAGACTTCTGCAATGACCCACTAGTTATTCTTCAAGGTGTTTTGTACAGATTGGAGAATGTTGGGCTCTCATGGGATAGCTCTCAGGTTTGTCATCTGGCAGCTTTACCCAGCTCTGGGATGGAGGCTCAAACTGCGCTCCTGGGTGTCTTTTGGCAGAACAGACCATCACTGAGGGGACTGGGGCTGGCAGCAGGTCACAGCACAAAGAGCTTCAAACCTAGCTAAGAGCAAAAATAGTTGCTCTGAAGTCAGAGACTCCTCAGGGGGTGAGTTGGGGTTTAACTGCAGCAAAAAGTGGTGTTGGTATTGACAAGAGGAGGGTATTCGTAGCTGGATTTGCTCTTGGTTAGTGATGGCAGATGTATTAATCCTGACCTCCTCAGACGTGTACCTGAAACAGGTTTTTTTTGCACAGGAGAGTTGGGCAAGGGGCTGCTGGTTTGGGAGATTTCCTGCTGTTGTGAAAACTTTTGTATTGGTGTGAGGACAGCAGGAGTAGGACCTTGCAACTAATAACAGAAATTGTAAGAAGTACAGGTTGGGTTTGTGCATATAAAAGCTGCCCAGGTATTGGCTCTGACATCCAGTAAATAAGTTCTGCTATTTTACAGTGTATTTGTAAAAATGTTGGAGAAGATGCGAAAGGATACCGAGTTCCCTCCTCCTCAGCTAATCAGAAATCAGTCTGTAAAATTTCTTCCCCAGTCTCATATTTTTGTCTTTCCGGTCTCAGGTGGTAGTGAGGATTCTAAACACAGTGCAGCACGCCTTGGGTGAGCCCCCAGCCAGGTAAGTGCAGTGCACCTCTGTGAGAGCATTGTCTGCCTCTGCACCAGGGCTGGGGTCCTGCGTGTGTGCCTTGAAATCTCTGTGGAGAAAAAAATCCTGGCATTCTATCCCATCTTTTAAATCCATCTGAGGGAGGTAGCTGCTACACTGTATTGAATTTGGTGGGGTTTTTACTTTGTTTTTAATTTTTTAATTTTTCCTTGGAGCAGAAAATTCACTCTCCCTCTGTGTTGCAGACCTCTGGGGGCTCCTTCTTGGTGGTGCTGCTTGTCCTGCTGCCTCAGGCTGCACGAGAGGCTTTGCAAGGCTGCCAGGACAGTGGAGTTGTTCCTGATCCCTTCCACTGCTGCCACCCTGATTGCCGAGGTTGCTCAGCTTCAGCCCCCAGCAGTGAGTACCAAGGAACTCTTGGCTTGATACAAGCAAGGTACCCAAAAATATTACAAGTGTGGCACAACACACTGGGTTTAGGTCAGATCCAGTCTCTGTTTGAAGAACTTCACACTCTAAGCAAGACTGTGATACTTTCAGACAGGTGTGAAGTCACCTGATGAGTTTGGTTCTTATTGAAAATAAGGTCAGATGCTCAGGTTTGCTGTGATAAGCTTTGTTTTAAGTTGGGTTTTGTTTCCCCTTAAACATTTGTTGTCTTCCTGGAAGAAGCTTAAGCTTACTGCCTGTAGGCACTGCGCTTTCCCAGCCTCTCTCTGCATGTTATTCAAGCAGTGCTGGGTCTGTTGCGGGGCTCTTGTGTGTTCTGGATGCTTTTGGTCTTCTCTTTAGAAATACTGATTTAAATCAGTTGTCTATTGCTGTCCTGCTTGAGCTGTGTTTATTTTGTTGTCTTCCCCTCCGTGTGGGGCAGGTTTCAGGGGATGCTGTGGAGGAAGTTCCAATGGAAGAGTTGCTCAGTGGAGCTCTGAAGGAAACTCGTGCCTGGTTCGGAAAGGTTTTACATCACAAGTTACTGGAGAAGTACTCAGGCCGCGTGTTCTCTTTCTCCTCTGAACTTGGGGTTTGTCATCTTCTGATAATGTCAATAAAAAGGGATTTTACTGTAGCTTAGCCAGAGTCTTGAGTCTGCTGGCTCTTTGCTGGGCTCTGTAGCTGTGGCTGGCTAAGGAATGGGGTGGGGATGGGCAGTGTTTGAAGCGCACCTCCGTTCTGCTCTTCCTTGGCTGTTCCTAAAGGCATTGCTGGGGTGAGGAGCTGCCCCTTGGTGTTATCTTGCTCCCAGTGTGTCCCACTGGTTGTCCTCAGGCCTTCCAGCAGGCAAAGCTCAGAGCAGCCCTGTCAGTCTGAGCTGCTGCTCCTGGCCCTCCTTGGGACAGTTTCCAGCAGCAGGGTGGAAGTGGCTCATCCAAATGTCTCCTTCAGCAGCTGAGACATTTGCACACTGTTTGGGCTTAAAAGCTGCCTTTTGCAGCTCTGGGAGTGTTCCTTTTCCTCCGAATGGAAACATCTGAAAGGGCTGCAGACTGTCTGAGGCGTGTGGGACATCTCTTCTGCATTGTTCTTTTAATTTCCTTTCTTTTATTTTCCTTTCTTTCAATTTTCCTATTAAATCTCAGCACTCCATGGTTTGGGTTGGTTTGCTTGTCCCCTGCAGGTCTGGGATACGTTTGTGAAAATCAGCTTTCCAGATAAGAACTTCACCCAGAAATGGAGGAACGCTTTACTTGCAGATCTGAAGAAAAGAATCCAGCAGGTAGGGGAGACTCCAGGCAGCCTTGGCCGGTGTCCAGAGCAGATGGAGTGACTTGTGTGTGGAAACCCAGGGCACTAAGAATAGTGCTGTGCGGTGTCCTGACCCCTGGAGGAGCACTGACTTTGACTGTCATTCATGGAGAAAGCTTCCTAGACTTCAAGATAGACTAGAATCCACAAAAGTGTGAAATAGGTTGTAGAGAGTAGTGTAGGTGTATCACTTGCTGAGAAATTTAGGTTTTGGGATTTTTAGTATGTTGTGGATGGAAGCAAGATGGAGGGCACAGGGTGTCATCCTGGGTTTCTTCTTCATGGGTTTGGGTGACATTTTGTAACTGGGCAGAAAGTTCGTATTGTGGGCTCTTTGGGATCAGTTATTGGGTTAAAAGGGAAAATAATCTAGGTGTCAGTTCTTAATTGGATAGTTTAGTCTTAAAAGACCTTGTAACAGGAGATTGTTAGCCATTTTGTGCCTTCTAATGAAAAGCTGCTGAACTCACAGTAGTGAGACTGTTTTACTGGTAAGAAATAATAAACACCTGAGTCTGAACATGAAACTATCATCTCAAGTGCCTTCAATCCAGACCCAGAGAAACTCACAACTGGTACCGCCACACTTGTGCTGTGCTTGGAGCAGGAGCATGTGTAAACACAGTGGCTTTGGCCATAACAATTGCTATTGCTGTTATGAACCAGGTTCTGAAGGCTCAGCAGTTGGCCATGATAATGTCTCACGCTGTAATCTTGGTCAGTGGCCTGGCTGCAGGTTCTGGTGCTTCAGAGGAAATCCATGTTCTGAACAATTGTCACCTCTGTGGTTTTAAGAGCTAGCAAGTGCAAAATAAACACCCAGGGGCTCAGAGAAGCCAAGTTAGTGCCTCTCTTTTTATTCCTTGTGCAGAAATGGTGCTGCTCAGGCTCCCAAATGCACACTCACATGTGTTAGTGCCTTCCAAACTGACACTGTATGTCTCCTCATCTCCTTTCTACAGCAGTTACACATTTCCTTAAGCCATTGATTTTCATGGTGAAGTCAGGAAACAACTATTTTCTGCTGTGAGCTTGGCTTGGAGAGGTGGATATTAAGTAATCACACACTTTAGATGGAAATCATTAAAATATTTTCCAAGCATTTATTTGTTTGACCTCTCTCCCAGGCCCTTGGAAATGGGCTGATGCTCAGGTTCCTTTTATTGTCTTGATAGCATCACTGTTTCATGCTGCCAGGAGAGACACTTTGAGTTGATGAGAAATCTCCCTTTTGCCCTTCAGGAGTCTCCAGTGAAACAAATCTTGGTGTACTGTTCTCAGCACCAGGACATCACAAAGATGGACTCCTCCATCAGCCAGTGCTTCCAGAGCTGTGCCCTAGAGGCTGTACCTGCAGCTTGCCAGGTATTGTGTGTGCCTTGGTAGGGGAAAAGAAAAGTAGGGAAGGGGGGAGAAAGAAAAGTGGGATTTCACAGTAATTCTGTTGCACAGGGATGTGCCTTGTGGTGGGAGGGGAGGTGCATGTTGCTTGAGTTGCTGTGGATTGTTAAACCAACAACAAAAAACATCAACAAGAAATCAGGAAATGAGGTCCATGGGGAATATTTGTAATGTGTTTCCACGGTGAGCTCTGGTGTCAGTTGTGTCACAGGGCTGCTTTGGAATATTCCTCAGCACTGGAGGTGACTCCTTGGCATCAGTGCCAGTTCTGAGACACAGACACAGTGGGACCCCAGAGTCTGACCCACCCCTGCCCTCTCTGTGTGCCCTGGCAGATGCAGAGCAATCTCCTGGAGCAGATCTCTGCCTACAACATGGGCCAGTTCAGCCAGCTCGTGTCTGCTGTCATGGTGAACTCATGGCTAGTCAGGGCTGGGCAGTCTGAGGGGGATTTTGATACAATTCTGCACCACCTGCTCACATGGCCTGACATCAAACAGATCTTCAGCTTTAAAGGTAGGTCTGTAGTTGGGTTTTAGGAGGCCCTGAGAAGCTTTTCTCTGCCTCACTGCTGCCACAGCACAGAGCAGCAGAGAAAAATTGTCCTGCTCTTATTTTAGTCCCTATCTCAAAGCTTGAACTATTCAGCTTGGGTTTGGAGAGGGAAGGCCAAGGAAGAGGGAGCCACTATTCCTCTTGTGCTAATCCACTACAGCTTCCTCAGGATTTGTGGACCATAATTTCTTTCCCTGAGAAGTTCTCACAAGTTATTGGCACACAAAAATGCCAAAGAGTTGGCCAAGTGAATGGATCCAAATGGCTTTTATTTGCCCCACACAGTTTGGGTCTGGGCTCTTTGGAAACTATGGAAAAAGTTTCCACATTGCTGTCCTGGGATCCTGGTTTTGTTCAGAAAGACATGAGGGGTTGGAGGGTGGTGTGAGTCCACAGGCTCTTGGGTAGGGGTTCAGTAGGAAATGGAAGGAACTCCATGCCATGGCATGGAAAAGTTCCTGATTCTGCCTGTGTTTTGGGAAACGTGACATGCTTTGTGTGTGGAACAGAAACAAACGGAAACCTTCTGGACGAGCTCACAGATGAAGCAAAGAATGTCGTGGCCATAGCAGAATCTGCACTTAAAAGAGTCACCGACGACATTCACAGCGGCTGCATCCTCGTGAAACACCTGGAGGAGGTTTTCCAGCACGAGGAACAGTTCCTCTGCATTTGGGAGACAAGTAAGAGATGGGTTCATGGTTGGCTTGGAGCATCACTGTTGTGATGCTGGTCTGCTCAGGAGGGGCTGCAGGGGTTGGGAATGCTTAGGAGGGGCTGCAGTAGTTTGGAGTGCTGTTCCTTGGCCTGGGCAGGGATCTCCCAGCTCCAGTTTGTGTTGTCACTGCAGGGTTTGTGACTCTGCAGTTCCCAACCTGAGT
The DNA here is from genome assembly GCF_017590135.1 of Pyrgilauda ruficollis. Taxonomy (NCBI): domain Eukaryota; kingdom Metazoa; phylum Chordata; class Aves; order Passeriformes; family Passeridae; genus Pyrgilauda; species Pyrgilauda ruficollis. The sequence continues at coordinate 61,521 of NW_024525145.1, forward strand.
TGGGATGCAGGGCTTGGGAAAAGTCTGCTTTGTGACTACAGGTGAGTTTTCTTTCAGAGCACCAGCAATGGCCAAGTGAGGAAAAGGAGCGCTTCCAGAGAGCCCTGAAAGGAGTTCTGGCATTGAGGCACAAAGAAGTCACACAGCTCAGAAGAGAGAAAGAAGAAATAGGAACCTTCCTGAGAATGTGCCGGGGGATGCAGAAGCCTGTGAGAGGTAGAGTTCTGGGGGAGCAGTCTGAAAGTGGCAAGTCCGGAAAACAGCATTTTCCTTTAAAATCTCTTGGCTTTGGGAACAGGTTTGATTCTAAGCCCCAAAGTGAGGGTGAGGAGGGGTGGGGGAAGTAAACCCAGAGCACTGGGTGGGCGTCAAGTGAGTGCTTGTACATCAAATGACACTTTGAGGGGTCCACCTGCCTAGTAGCATTTTGTGGCTTGGGGGATGGGATGAAGTGAGCTGGAGCCAGGTTGCATCACCTGATCTCCCTCTGGCCTGTCTCTGGTTTACAGTGGTTTTAGGTGAGGTGGAATTTCAATACTCAGTAGATCTTCGCTCAAAAAGACTGGAGGAAGTTGTGATGGTGGGAAAGATACCCCTGCAGACCTTCTACAGCCTGAGCCCAGAGCTGAAAGAGTTTGTCCAAAAAATGCACCTTTTTAAGGGCAGCCTTATCTTCCAGCAGTTCTGGGAGGAAGCAGTAGAGAAGGTAGGAGAGAAGCATGAGTGTGACTCTTCAGAGGAGAATGAGGAGGAGATTGTTCCTGAGCTGGACCTTAATGATATTTTGAACAGCATGATCCGCCCTTGCTTTAACAGCTATGCAAAGCTGTATGACGAACTCACATCAGGAAGTCTCACACTTTTTGCAGTTGATAGAATTTTCCAGGGATTCAGAAATGATCCTGAAGATCTCACAGCAGAGCTGAACACCATCTGTGAGCTTCGGCCTGCAGAGAACAGAGGCTGGGTTGACGAGCGAGTGCGGCAGATCCAGTGGTACCATGCAACGAATTTAAGCTGTGAGGCTGCCAAGATCATTGACCGTGTGAAAGAGAGTTTAGACCTCTCTGGTGACTTCAGTATCCTGGAAAACTTGTTGCATATAGTAAGTATCCGTGACTTCGGCTTGTTACTGTCAGGGTGTTGGCTAAATTCGAACCTTCCCACAAGTCTATCCCAGTCTGTAAAGAGTCATTCCTTATCCCAAAATGCTTATTTGAGGTAGAATTCAGATGTTCCAAGTGCTTTTGTGTCGTCATTCCTTAAAGAGAGATGATGATACTGCTCTGTTGGGGTGTAGCTTTGCAGAGGGCTTTCCTTTCCCTGCTGCAGAACCAGTGGCATTTCCCAATTCCAGACTCAGTGAGTATTTGCACCACTTGCTTTCCAGACAGAAAAGCTTGAATCCTACAAGACCCAGAAGCTGGATTCCATCAGCCATGAGCTCATGGACACCAAGAAGCTGCTGCAGGAGATCACTGTGCCCCGCTGTAGCTGTCTGAGGGAACTTGCCCAGCAGAAGAAATTTGTCTGCTGGGTCAGAGAAGCACTGAAAGGTGTGTGCTGCTCACCCAGGAATTAGACAGAGAGTTCTAGAAGGGATGGCAGTTTGTGTGGGGGCAGAAGGAACACTGAATCCCTGACCCATGTGCTTTGTGCCTTTGCAGCTTCTGGTGTTGAGAGTTACATCTCTGTTGGGCTTTGGTGTAGAACATGCTATGAGGATGCTTTAAGCGTGCCCATGCACTGGTGCAGCGCACAGGGACCACCCTGCTGGGGGCTGGGCTGGGCCTGGAGGGCTTCAGCAGCTGCTGCTGCTCAGTTCAGACCTCTTGTTTCAGGGGATGGTGTTGTGTGTCTGCCAGCTGAGCTGTCTGACCTGCACGGACACCGTCAGCTGCACACACTCCCAGGCACCGATCCCATCCTACCCGGGGATCTGGGGGTCTGTGGGGGTCCGTGGATGGATGGCCTGGGAAAGCTCATGGGCAGTTACACAGGAGCTGCTGTTCAAAGCATTCTTCCGGCATTTCCGTAGAGGGTGGTGGTGAGGGCTGGTCTCCAAGCTGCCTCACATGTTGCTCACTCCTGTGTTGCCTGTTTCAGACATAAATGAGCTGAAGGTATTTGTTGACCTGGCCTCTATCTCAGCGGGGGAGAATGACATGGACGTGGACCGTGTGGCCTGTTTCCACGGCGCTGTGCACGGCTACTCCTCCCTGCTCTACGAGCTCCGCCAGGACTCGGGCTTCAAGGACTTCATGAGCTGCTTGCCAAAGCTGTGGCGAGCCCTGGACAGCGATGAGACCCTCCCTGAGAAACTGGTGAGTTCTGCTGGAGCAGGGTCTTTGCATCCTCCTGCCCTTCTGCCTTCCAGAAGTGGCTGGAGGTTGGGCTGCACTGGGCAAAAGGCACCTGTGTGGGGGCATTACTGCTGCTCTTGTTATTGGAGGAAAAACGGCTGATGTTCCCGTCACTGCAGCAACTGTAGCTGGTGTAGCACAGGTTTCTCCAGAGTGCTGTGAGACTTTCCAGCGTGGTGTGTGGCTTGGCTCATGCAGGTCTGATGGTGTGAAAGAGGGAAGGCAGGTGCCTGGGAGCTCTTATCCTTTTGCAGCAGGGCCTGCCTCTGTAGCAAGAGGTGATGGAGCACTGTGGGCTCTGTTCAGCCTCCTATGGAGTGGGTAAGGCAGAGCTGTGCAGAAAGGGCAGGCTGAAGCCAGTACTCATTCCTTTCTTCCTTCCCCATCATGAAACAGCCCAAGCTGTTTGTCCTGGTCAGGTGTAAGCAGAGATCAGATTTCAGAGCAGTCGGGACAGTGCTGTGTTTCTTCTCCCCACAGCGTGCCTCAGCTCAGCACCTGGAGTGGCTAAAGACAGTGAAGGAGAGCCATGGCTCTGTGGAGCTGTCCTCACTGTCCCTGGCAGCTGCCATCAACAGCAGAGGGGTCTATGTGCTGAGGGCACCAGCTGATGGCCAGAAGGTGAGGCTGAGATCACTCAGCTCCCGCTGCCCCTCCTGCCTTGGGGCTGCTGCCCTGGCCTTGGGCAGAACCTCAGCCCCAGCCATGCTGACAGCATCTGCTCTTGGCAGGTCTCCTTGGACAGTGTCCTGCACTTCACCCTCCCAGCGACCTCAGGGGACACTGAGGCCTCCTGGAAGTACTCGCTGGCAGAGCTCCGTGAGCTGCAGAACAAACTGATGCTCATGTCAGCCAAGGGAGAGCAAGGTCTGGAGGTGGAGAGGTTCTCTGAGGTCAGATTCCAAAGCCAGGGGGTAACTGGTTTTGAGCCAGGGCTGGTTTTACCCCTGAGTGTAAGATTCTTAAGGCTGTGGTTGACAGTGGAGTTGCTGGGGGTGGTGGTCCTAGGCACATGGGTGTTCCTGCCTGTGGTTCCTTGCTAAGATGGAACTGAGCTGCAGACAGAAGAGTGAGCTGGTGGCCTTATCCTCTGGCTGCACTGGCGATTGTCCTGGCTGGCAGCATCACTGTAATTTTGTAGCAAGCTGGGAGTTCCTTACTGATTTCCTGGGGCTGGCGCTGTTAAAAAGTCACAGAGAGTCTGTGGTTGCTGTACAAGGCCTGACATACTTTGGGACCAAAGACTTTCTCTTCATTGAATGTCTTTCCAGGGGTTTCATGGCTGAAACTTGCAAATCAGCTTGTTTCTTTCTCCTCTGTCTTCTCACAGGTCTTTTCCAATGTTCAGAGACTTGCCCAGGCCTTTATAGACCTTCACTCAGCTGGGAACATGCTTTTCCGCTCCTGGCTTGCCCAGGTGTATTGTTCACCTCACAGAGAATCCTGTGTTCTTATAGACTTCTCCCTGGGCCCCATCCCAGTGCTGGAAGGGCAAGGGGATATGGCAGCTGTGCTCCCAGCCCTCTGCAAGACCATGGAGAGTTTCCTGGAGAGCTGGAAAAGCTTCATGAATGTCAGGCGACGTGAGCATTTCTATCTGAACTACTACAGCGCGGAGCAGCTGGTGTACCTGTGCTCGGAGCTGGGCCGTGGCAGCCCCAGCCAGGCTGCCCTTATGATGCTCTCCTTCCTCAACCCCCACTGCACTAAGCAGGATGTCCTCACAGCCCTCAGGAGCCAGGGCCCTCCCAGCTCAGGGAAGGCTGCTTCTGACTTCCAAGTGCTGCTGGATGGGGAGAGGGACCTGAGCGCCCAGCTGAAGCGCATCTGGGAGTGCTACATGAGCAGCATGGGCTCCTTCCTCCCCGGCTGCCTGGACATCGACACACTGGGCGTGTGGCTGAAGAACCTGGCCAGCAGTGGCAGGGAATCTGTCACCAGAGACTTCCCTGACGACCTGCTCTGTGTGGGCCAGCCCAACCTCATCACCTGCCCTCGCTCTGAGGTGCTCAGCTCTGCCCTGGCCATTTACATGAACAGCCCCAAGGAGCCCCTTCCCACCTTCGATGAGGTGCTGCTGTGCACGCCCCAGACCAGCGCAGAGCAGGTGGGGCTGTTCCTGCGCAGGTGCCTCATTCCCTGCCAGGGTGGGAACAAGATTTACACCATGCTCTACGCAGATGAGCTGAGCTACGACGTCAGCTGCAGGACAGAGGAGCTGTTTCAGCACCTGCAGTGCTACAACAGCTCCTACAGGCTCATCATCCTGTGCAACTGCGAGCGGGAGAACAGCTACCTACCCTCTGCCTTCAGCCACTACAAGGTGCACATGATTCCCCAGAGGTCACAGGAAGATATCCAGCAGTACCTGCAGCACCACTTCCGAGTGGCTCACCCCTCCAGCTCGGCTGCAGCCGTGTTCAAGGAGCACATGTGTGTTGGGATTGTGTCCTCCAAAAGAGCTGGCATGGGTAAGATGGCATGTGCAGAGTGGGCTCTGCTGAGAGCTCAAAACCAGTGTGGGGTTCACCTTGCCACAATTTGTGTCCAAGACTTAAGTATCTTGGTCAAAAAGAGCAATTCAGACTGGTCAGTGCAGGGAGGTGAAAGCTCAAAGTCACCTGAAGGTGAGGCTGAGATCACTCAGCTCCCGCTGCCCCTCCTGCCTTGGGGCTGCTGCCCTGGCCTTGGGCAGAACCTCAGCCCCAGCCATGCTGACAGCATCTGCTCTTGGCAGGTCTCCTTGGACAGTGTCCTGCACTTCACCCTCCACTGGTCAGTGCAGGGAGGTGAAAGCTCAAAGTCACCTTGTCCCCTGGTTTGACTTTAGAAACAAGCACGAAATAGAAAGATTCAAGTCCTCATAAAGAGTAAAGCTTCTTTCAGGCGGTGGAAGGAAAACAAACCTTATGGTAACAAGAGCAATGTATTGGATTCTAGGCTACAGCTGCGCAAATCAGATTTAGACTTTGTTCTGGGATGCCTTTCAGGAAGCTTCAGAGATTGTAGGGCATGGGGTACTTAAATATTTTATTTCATTCTATTATACTTTTAATGTGATCTATCTTATGTTGATGACTTTGATTCTTGTGGCGTTTTTAATAACAGGGAAATCTCTGTATGTGAAGAGGCTGCATGAGAGACTGCAAAAAGATCAGCCTGACTGCACAGAACTTCTGAAAACCGTCAGACTGATTGAACCAGAAGTGGATGAAGATAAAGTGCTAAAATCTCTCCTGCCTTTTCTGGAGAGAGAACACCAGACAAAGCCCATGATATTCCATTTTGATATCACCTCCTCAGTGAGTACATCCCTCCCACAGCTGCCTTGTCCCACAAGTCCTGTGTGGACCCTTGCAGGAGCTTTCTTTAAAGCTCTTGTTTCTCAACTAGCCGTTTCCCTAGCAAGTGTTCTCTCATTATTGTGTAAGTAACGCAAATACCATCAAGGTGATTGAACTCTGGAAGAGAAGTTCTGCCTAGAGAAGCTGTAGAGTGTCCACCTTGGAGATGTTAAAAACCTGACCGAATGTGGCCCTGAGCAGCCTGTTCTAGCTGGGCCTGCTTTAAGCAGAGAGCCTTCCCACCTTCAACTGTTCTGTGATTCTGTCAAGTTGTGGGGGGTAAATAAAGAGGAAATGCCTTGGTATCTCTCCTTGTGATAGGTGCAGCGTGGAATTCCAGAGTTTCTCTTCAAGCTGTTGGTTTTGCAGTACCTGACAGATAATAATGGCAGCCAGGGGGTAACTGGTTTTGAGCCAGGGCTGGTTTTACCCCTGAGTGTAAGATTCTTAAGGCTGTGGTTGACAGTGGAGTTGCTGGGGGTGGTGGTCCTAGGCACATGGGTGTTCCTGCCTGTGGTTCCTTGCTAAGATGGAACTGAGCTGCAGACAGAAGAGTGAGCTGGTGGCCTTATCCTCTGGCTGCACTGGCGATTGTCCTGGCTGGCAGCATCACTGTAATTTTGTAGCAAGCTGGGAGTTATGTGGCTACGGCAGAAGTGTCATTTGTATATCATTGAAATCCTGGAGGTGTCCCCAGTGCCAAAGACAGCAGCCAGATCTGTACGTACCAGCAATGCTCCTTTCCTGGGAATTTCTCAGTCACTTTGCACATGTTTGTACGTAGCTGTGGTGAGTTGTAGAGACTGTAACTGTAAACACAGCACAGAGTTCCGTGTTTCATTGGGAGTGTGCTGTATCCCATAACGAACTGGTGTCCCTGGTGTTGTGACATTTACACCAGACAGAGACAGCAAATTAGGCCTGTCTGGTTTCCTTGGGTTGGTGATTTCTGAAGGCCTGTTAATCCAAGCCTCACTGCCCCCACTGTAATGTTTATAGGAAATATAAAAATGCAAAATCTAATCTCCCTCATGTTAATTTGTGTGTTTGAAAGTAGGGAAATATTTATATGCAGCTGTAAGAGCAGAATGTAGAAGTGACTGGAATAAATACCGGCAGTTTCATGGGTTTTGTTTTCTTTGAAGTAGCCCTGAGAAGGGGCTGGAGGCGATGCCAGGCTCATGTTCCTGGAAGAGAAATGTAGGTGGGAATAGGATTCCTTGGTGCACTTTAAGTGGAAGAAGGGATGCACGGGGAAAAGGCTGGCTCCTGTTCCCAGGTCTGTAGTTTTAGGCAAGGAGGTTTTTAAGAACAGATTAACTAAGCTGATGAAGATTGAGGCTACAGCTCTGTGATGACCTTTTTTTTTTCTTTTGTCCAGACGTCAGTGCACCAGAAGTATCACTTCTTGGATGTGTTCCCTAAAATAACGTGCAAGTCTCCCAAAGAAGTGCTAGAAGTGGAGACACTTGAGAACCATTCTGGGGATGTGGGAATGGACGAGGAGGAATTTTGCAGTGAGGCTTTTCAGAGACCCTTCCAGTATCTGAAGAGGTTTGACCAGGGCCGTGACCTGGACACGTTCTGGTACAAGGCACTCTCGGTGGAAGGCAGCCATAAAGAATGTCTGCAGCTCTTCCTTCTGCACTGCGGGGTCGTGGATCCCTCCTGGGCAGAGCTCCGCAACTTCACCTGGTTCCTCAACATTCAGTTGAGAGACTGTGAGGCTTCTGTCTTTTGCAGTCCTGGCTGTGTTGGGGACATTTTGAATGGGTTCAAGAACTTTGTGGTTGGCTTTATGATTTTAATGGCGCGGGATTTTGCGACGCCCTCCCTGAGCATTTCCGACCAGAGTTCAGGAAGACAATCCTCCCACCTGGAGAACGTCGCAGAGGAAGATCTGTTTCCTTTCCACATCAGGAAGAAGTGGGAGTCAGAGCCTCATCCCTACCTGTTTTTCAATGAGGATCGTGTGTCCATGACATTCATTGGTTTCCACTTCCATCGGACCAGAAATCACATTGATGCCATCAATCCTCTGAATGGGAATGTCATCAAGAAGAACATCATGACTGCCCAGCTGTACCAGGGCTTGTTACTGCAGAGGGTTCCCTTCAACGTGCCCTTTGATCAGCTGACCCGCAAAGAGAAGCTCGAGAGGCTCTGCATGGTGCTGGGGCTCCCCAGAGTGTTTGACCCCGACAAGACGTACGAGCTCACCACAGACAACGTGCTGAAAATCTTGGCCATAGAGATGCGATTCCGCTGCAACATCCCGGTGGTCATCATGGGAGAAACAGGCTGTGGGAAAACCAGGCTGGTGAAGTTCCTGTGCCAGTTACGCAGAGGATCTGTAAAGGTGGAGAACATGAAACTTGTCAAGGTTCATGGAGGCACCACTGCAGAAATGATCTATGCCAGGATCAGAGAAGCAGAAGCCCTGGCTAAATCCAACAAGGAGCAGCACGGGTTGGACACCATCCTCTTTTTCGACGAAGCCAACACGACAGAGGCCGTGAGCAGCATCAAGGAGGTTCTGTGTGACCACACGGTGCAGGGGGAGCCTTTGGCCTCTGGCTCTGGCCTGCAGATCATCGCAGCCTGCAATCCCTACCGGAAGCACACGGACAGAATGATTGAACGCCTGGAGCTGGCTGGACTGGGCTACCGGGTGAAGGCTGACAACACCCAGGAGAAGCTGGGATCCATCCCACTGAGACAGCTCGTGTACCGGGTGCATGCGCTCCCGCCCAGCATGATCCTGCTGGTGTGGGACTTTGGGCAGCTCAACAACCACATGGAGAAGAAGTACATCCAGCAGATCGTGCAGCGCGTGGCGGAGCAGCTGCCCATGGCCAAGGACGAGGTGAGGATGGTCACAGAGGTGCTCTTTGCCTCCCAGCAGTACATGAGGCAGACGGATGATGAGTGCAGCTTTGTCAGCCTGCGGGATGTGGAGCGCTGCATGGAGGCGTTCAAGTGGTTTTACAGGCACAGCCATATGCTGCTGAGGGAGCTGGAGAAGTGCCTGGCTGAGAGGAAAGCTCCCAAGGGCGGTGGTGACAGAAACGGTGTCATCTGGTCCTTGGTGCTGGCGGTTGGGGTCTGCTACCACGCGTCCCTGGAAAGGAAGGAGCCATACAGGACTGCCATCAGCCAGGTCCTCCCAAAGCCTTACAATACCCAGAAAAAGATTTTGGAAGAAATCTCCCTGATACAGGACTTATTCCTGAGTGGGGTGCCACTCCGGGATACCATAGCAAGGAACTTGGCCTTGAAGGAAAATGTCTTCATGATGGTCATCTGTATTGAGCTGAAAATCCCTCTTTTTCTGGTTGGGAAGCCTGGGAGCTCCAAATCCCTGGCAAAAACCATCGTGGCTGATGCTATGCAGGGCCAAGCAGCTCATTCTGATCTGTTCAAGGACCTGAAGCAGATCCATCTTGTGTCTTTTCAGTGCAGCCCTCTCTCCACTCCAGAGGGAATCATAGGCACTTTCAAGCACTGTGCTCGATTCCAGGAAGGGAAGAACTTGGAGGAGTATGTATCAGTGGTGGTTTTGGATGAGATTGGGCTGGCAGAAGACTCTCCCAAAATGCCCTTGAAGACTTTGCATCCACTTTTGGAGGATGGCTGCGTAGATGATGTCCCTGATCCTCACAAAAAGGTTGGTTTCATCGGGATTTCCAACTGGGCTTTGGACCCTGCTAAGATGAATCGAGGCATCTTTGTGTCTCGTGGAGACCCCAGCAGAGAGGAGCTCATCGAGAGCGCGAAGGGCATTTGCTGCTCGGCACGAGGGGCTCTGCAGAAGGTCGAACAGTATTTCCATCACTTTGCAGATGCATATGAAAACATTTGCAAGGCCCAAGACAGGGAGTTCTTTGGCCTGCGTGACTACTACAGCCTCATAAAGATGTTTTTTGCCTTAGCTAAGAGCTCCAGAAAGGACCCCACACCTCAGGACATTGCCACAGTGGTTCTTCGTAACTTTGGTGGCAAAGATGATGTCGATGCCTTGGAAATATTCACTTCCAAGTTGCCAGAAAAAGGGGAGATACAGGCTTGTGATATCAGTAGGATAGAGCTGATCCGACAGAACATTTACAGCAGTGCTGAGGATGGGGACTGCAGGTACCTGCTTGTGTTGACTGAGAACTATGCGGCGCTGCAGATCCTCCAGCAGACTTTTTTCACTGCCCGACAGCAGCCAGAAATCATCTTTGGCTCCAGTTTTCCTAAGGACCAAGAATACACCCAGATATGCAGGAACATCAACCGGGTGAAGGTCTGCATGGAAACTGGCCAGATGGTTGTGCTTCTCAACTTGCAGAACCTCTACGAGAGCCTCTACGATGCCCTCAACCAGTACTACGTGTACCTGGCTGGGCAGAAGTACGTGGATTTGGGGCTGGGCACACACCGGGTGAAGTGCCGGGTGCACCCCAAGTTTCGCCTGATCGTCATCGAGGAGAAGGAGGTGGTGTACAAGCACTTCCCCATCCCGCTGATCAACCGGCTGGAGAAGCACTACCTGGACATCAGCACCGTGCTGGACAAGGGCCAGAGGGAGGCCATGCAGGAGCTGGAGCGATGGGTGCAGGAGTTCGCGGTGGTCAACACGGAGGAGCTCTACATCGGTCAGCAGCAGTACAGCCCTGCAGACGCGTTTGTGGGCTACCATGCCAACGCCTGCGCCTCGCTGGTGCTGCAGGGCACGCAGCGCCTGCGCCCGGCCTGTGCCCCCGCCGAGCTCCTGCCCCGCGTCACCGAGCAGGCGCGGCTGGCCCTGCTCAACTGTGCCACCCCCGACGCCGTCATCCGCCTCCGCAACTCCATGGGGGAGTTCATGGCGCACTCCCTGGCCCACACCTACTTCAGGCAGCAGCAGCACACCTCCTTCGCTGACTTCCTCAGTGCACACGTGGGTGCAGGGGCTGGGCCCCAGACCGCCTTCACCGAGGTGAGGCTGGGGTGCTGCCAGCCCTCCTGACCCCACTCAGCTCCGTGCCAGGGCTGCAGCATGGCACTGCCTGTGTGTGCCACACCAGCAGAGCTGGGTGCTGGCACATAAATGTTGATTTTGGGGCACAGTGCAGCTCTGCAGCAGACTGGCAGCCCTGCGAGCACAGGTGGGTCTGTGCTGCATTGCTGCCCCTCTTTCCCCAGGTCACCACCTTCTCACGGCTGCTCACCAGTGCTGATGCTGCCTGCCTGGAGAGGGAGGTGCAGGGCAAGGCCCAGAGGCCCCAGATCCTGTTCCTGCAGCAGTTTGACACGGAGTACTCCTTCCTGAAGTGCATCCGGTGAGTCTGGGCCGATGTTTTCCTGCTTGGAATGGGCTTCAGCTGTGTGGAAGGTGCATGGGCAGAGCATTCGGAATAGCACATATGGAAAAGGGAGGCTGTGCTGGCAGTGGGCTGGCTCTGCCCAGATATCTGCTGATAAGGGACAAACCTTGTCAGCTCCATCACATGAAATGGGATTTCGTGGTTTTCTCTCTCCTTCTGCAGCAGCCAAAGCTAATGTGGAGTGGCTGGTTCTGTGGTCTCTAATGTTTGATCTTTATACTTAGTAACTTTCATTAAATCTCTTTTCACTCTTCAGCGATTTCCTGGATTCCACTTCAGGAAATAAAGTCCTCATTGTTCAGACAGACTTTGAAGATGGCTCTAAGGATGCCCAGCTCATCACCTCAGCCAGGTGAGTGCAGTGTGGAATGGTTCAGTTCTGCCTGGCCACTCCTCTCTGTGTTTGGTTATTGGTCCTGTTTGGGGATCTCACACTCAGGAATTTGCAGAATTTATACTGTAGCAGAATGGATCTAAATGCATGGATTGTATTTCAAATAATCCATATCCCAAGTCAGAATAAGCGAAACTGGTTGAAATGAGCAGATAATCCCCTTTGTAGTGTGAATTCTGGCCACTGCCTGCAGAAGTCCTGAAGGGCTGAGGGTCATGGGATAATTCAGGACACAGCTGGAGGTGGCAGCTCAGCACCACAGCTGGGAGGAAGGAGTGGGAGTCACCTGTGTCTGTTCTGGGAGAGGACACGTGTCCTCTCTGAAGAGAGACCTGTGGCCATGGGCCTCTGTGTGCCTTTGCTCTGCCAGCAGCATTTCCTCTTTGCTGCAGATACACTGTTGTCAATGAGATCAACAAGGTGGACCTGGGGGAGGTCTCTGTCTTTGTTTACTTTATCATGAAGCTTTCCCGGCTGGAAGGAGGAACATCTTACATGGGATTCCATGGAGGTGCGTGTGCCCATCAGTCCATCTTCACTCTTCAGCTGCCTTCAGGCAATCATTTCTCTTGCTCATTCTTCCTTTAAATGCTGAAAACCTGGACTCAGTGTGTCCTGTGGGTTGTCAGAGCTGCTTCCCTGTCCCACAGGGCTGCCCAGGGGATCAGTACCTGGCAGTCCTGGCTGGGAGCACCTTGCCTTGCCTGCTGACAGACAGGTCCCCTCTCCAGTCAGCTGAAGAGCAGCGCACAGCCACAAGGGTAACTCTGTGGATGTCTTGTCCTCCAGGCAAGAGGAGGCTCTGGAGCAGGTGCTGATGTGTCCAGCAAAGTTCCTTTGGGTCTGGGGGCTTCTGAGAGCCTCAGAACCTTGGAACTGTCAGGCAGGGATGTGTGCAGCAGCAGGTTCTGAGGGCATTGTGCTTTCCCCTCTTACAGCAAGAGGTGAGAGTTAGTAACCTCTGAAGGTAACCCCAGGGGCTGGCAGGTATTTCTGGGGGAGCTCTTCTGGAAGAACAAGCTGCAGGCTGGGAGTGATTCCTTGTTCTGTGCCTGTAGGGCTGTGGCAGTCGGTGCACATCGACGACCTCCGCAGGTCCAAGGACATGATCTCTGACTTGACAGTCCTGCAGAACCTCACCATCAGCCAGGTGTTCTCTCAGGATCCAGGTGCAACCAGAGGTGAGCTGTGTGCTGGGGAAAGGGGGAGCTGTGGCTCCAGATTGGTACTACAGGAACTAATGCATGGCACAATGTATCTGATGACTTTCCTTGCTCAGCACCCGGTTTTGTGGGGGTCACCACCTGGCTCCCAACTTGTATTTAATTCATTACTACAACTTCAGGTCATCAAGCAAGTTAATTTGGTATTTTTCCCTTTTCTTTTTGACAAAAATGTGGCATTTGCACTGCTCAGCAGCCTGAGTGTTCTGTCCCAGCACAGGAGGTAGCAAATGCATGGCAGAGACTGACAAGGATCTTTCTTTCCCCTTACTCTCTTTCCTTTCACCACACTGCCTGACAGGAGTCAGGGAAAGCTTAAGCATTAGCTCAGTGTCACATTTCTTCCAGCTCTTGCTGCATGAAGCCTGAGAGCCTGAGCAGCTGTAGCTGTGTTTGAGGTGAATCTCAGCTACTCATGCAGGTGCTAATGGATCTCTGACAGATGTTCTGCTGCTCTGGGATGCAGTTGCTAAAATAAACTCTCATCTGACTGATGGAGGGTGCACTGCTGCTTTCTAACAAAAATTCTGCACCTTAGCTGCAGCTCTGCCTGCCAATGGAGAAGCACAGCAGGAGGAGGTGGAGGTTGGAGCACCAGTGCCAGGAGCAGAGCACCATGAGGTCAGTTCAGAATACATTTGTTTGCCTCTCAGCTGTCACTGTGGCTCTCTGCTTTGTCATCCATGGGTGCAACCCACCATTTGTGTTTCCCTTCACCTGAAACCAATCAGCAATATTTGCGTCATTGATGTTACTGATCAGATACAAGTTCCTCCTCCCCACTACCCAGTGAAAATCAGCATCACTAAAGAAATAAACCATTCTAAGGACCCTATAATTCCTTAGTAATTTTGTTCTTCTGATTTTTAAAAGTCAGCTCTAAGAGTTTCTATTGCCTTTCTCCCCCTGGAGGTGGGAGCTGTGGTCCTGAGCCTCACTCCAGCTGTGTGCTCTGAGGTGGAGCTGGAGCTGGCTTAGGACTTGGTTGTGCTGCAGCCACATTCACACTGCCTCATGTGCCCCTGGCAGCCTCAGCTGGACATGCCCAGCACCAGGGACATGGAGCATTTCCTAGGAAGGGCAGATTTTCCCTGGTCACATTGATTATTTCCATTTTTTCTTTCAAACTGCTGAATCTTTCCCCTGCAGCAATCTCAACTCAGCACAAATGCTGTCTCACAGGCCAGTTTGAAAGGGCCACAGAAGTTGCATCATGTTCTTGACAGCAAAAGAGCTGAGAATTGCAGCCTGAGCTGAGGGAAGCTGGGAACAGGGATGCTAGGCAGCAGGCCCTTTGTGGGAGCCCTGGAAACCTTTCAAGGGAGTGTGCTGGGGACAGGAGGGTCACTCCAGGGGAATGACCTTGTTTCCTGGGCAGGATGAGATCCTGGACACCACGGTGCTGCTGAGGACCTGTGTGCAGAGTGCTGTGGGCATGCTGCGGGACCAGAACGAGGACCTGAGCCGGAGCAGGAGGCGAATTGAGATTCTGCTTGGCCTTTTCTCCAAAGAGGATGAGCTGAAAGGTGTGTGCTGCAGGGAGTCCCTGGACATTTGGGGACCACCAAAACAGTCAGTCAGCTCACTGGGGATGCAGAAGTCCTTGCTGTGGTGCAGGCAAGGGGGCTTTCCCAAGAATATGTGTCCGTGCTGCAGTGTTGGTGGGTGTAGGGCTTTTGTTCTGTTTAAGTGGTGGCTTTTTCTCTCACTGTACTGGCTGTTTTTTCCCCCTTTCCCCTGCAGCAATCTCAACTCAGCACAAATGCTGTCTCACAGGCCAGTTTGAAAGGGCCACAGAAGTTGCATCATGTTCTTGACAGCAAAAGAGCTGAGAATTGCAGCCTGAGCTGAGGGAAGCTGGGAACAGGGATGCTAGGCAGCAGGCCCTTTGTGGGAGCCCTGGAAACCTTTCAAGGGAGTGTGCTGGGGACAGGAGGGTCACTCCAGGGGAATGACCTTGTTTCCTGGGCAGGATGAGATCCTGGACACCACGGTGCTGCTGAGGACCTGTGTGCAGAGTGCTGTGGGCATGCTGCGGGACCAGAACGAGGACCTGAGCCGGAGCAGGAGGCGAATTGAGATTCTGCTTGGCCTTTTCTCCAAAGAGGATGAGCTGAAAGGTGTGTGCTGCAGGGAGTCCCTGGACATTTGGGGACCACCAAAACAGTCAGTCAGCTCACTGGGGATGCAGAAGTCCTTGCTGTGGTGCAGGCAAGGGGACTTTCCCAAGAATATGTGTCCGTGCTGCAGTGTTGGTGGGTGTAGGGCTTTTGTTCTGTTTAAGTGGTGGCTTTTTCTCTCACTGTACTGGCTGTTTTTTCCCCCCACTTGGCCAATTATTGGAAAAATGGTCAAATGCTGTGCTTGGTGGGATATTTGGGTCCAAGCTAATAGAAGAGAAAACACAAGTTCCCTGTTGTTTTGTAGCCTCTTTCCTGAAGATAACCAAGGTTCGTCTCTCCAGCCTGTTGAAGAAGCAAGAAGAAAATTCCCTTCACCCAAAAAACTGGGTGCTTCGGGAAGCTTCCAACCTCACTGCTCTGCAGGAGGCAGGTTCCTTCAGGTGAGGATAGCAGCACTGCCTTGTCACTTGCAGCTTTCCAGGAAGGGTCTGCAAGTGGCACCTGTGCAGCAGAGACAGCAGCTTTGTGTTATCTCAGCATTTGCAGTGTCAGTCTCCAGTCTGTGGTAGAAACTCTCGGGAGGCAATTTTAGCCTGTCCTGGGGAAGGGTGAGTTAGAGCTGAAGGGGTTGTACTGGGACAGGGATGCACAAGTGCTTGAGTGGAACAGTGGGATACAGGTGAGCCAGGAGTGAGAGAAGTGCAGGGATTTTTTGTTGATGGTATTCTTTCCCATAAAGGCAGCATTAGGATTCTGTCACATACCAGAATACTGACATGTGACAGAATTAGTTACTCAGGGCAGGCACGTCCTGTTTTGCTGATGTCATTGCTCACATTTCCTCTGGGTTTCTCCATCTCTCTCTTCCCAAAGGCACACCCTGTGGAAGCGAGTGCAGAAGGTGGTCACTCCCTTCCTGGCTCTCCTGATTGCTGTCATAGACAGGAATGGCAATCTGGAGCTGCTGGTCAGGTCAGGAGCAAACTGGGTGACAAAGCTGTGGATGTTCATCTTCAATGACACCAAATTCCTGAGTGCAGGGAAGAACAGGTGAGCCCGGGGGAGCAGCAGCAGGGCTGGTCTGGGCTGGGTTGGCAGCACTGGGAGCAGCCCAGCACTGGCTCTAACCCCCCGAGGCAGAGGGATGTTGTTTGTTGGCTGCTCCAGGAGGGCAGCAGGGCACTGTTCATAGTTCAGCCGGTTCTTCTCAGAGTCCTGCAGTTCCCTCCCTTCCCTCTCCCCTCCCTCATAGGGCTCAGTTGCTTTCTGCAGCCCTCTGCCTCTGTTGTCTGCACTGTGCTTCCCTGACAAAAGCCCTGTGCCTTAATGACCTTTTAACTGCCCAGCCCTCAGCCAGAGATAATCGTGGTGCAGAACAACATGATGGTATCTGCTGATGCTGGGAATGAGATACCCTTCAGCTGGAGGATAAAGGAGTATCTGGAAGAGATGTGGTTGGAGGCTCAGTACATCCAAAACACTGAAGGTGAGAGCCTGGCTTCAGCATCTCCATCCACTGCCCTTTGAGCTCTGGTTTGTCATTGCTGTGCCCCTCCTGTCACTGCAGTCACCTTCAGTCCCTCTGTGCTCCTGTGAGCCAGCAGAGTTCTGTGCAGGCAGCTTTTCTTTGTGCTTCTTACCATTCATCTTTCTCTCCTTGCATTCAAAGTGCTGTGGAGCAGCCAAGAGTTAATGACAAGGTGAGAATCCAGAAATACGACACGGTGCTGGGCTGACAAGGCTTGGCCTGAGTCCCTCCTCAGTGCTCTGGATGCATCAGTGCTGGATGCATCAGTGATTAATGAGGTGTCAGTGTCTCTAGGATAGATGCTGTTTCAAAACCAGCTTCTTCCTAACATCTAGCTTTTCTCTGCATCCTCATTTTCCAGGCCATGCTGAGAAGTTTGTGGAATACTTCCAGAAAACTGCCCTGGGAAAATTCATCTCTGCTCTGACTGGGGAAGAAAGGCAGTTGCTCTTTGAGTGCTACATCAGAGACTTTGTTGTCTTGACCATTGGTGTGTCCTCCCAGGAGCAGCTGCAGGTCAGGGGCTGGAAACCCTTTGAATGGGGAGAAGAGTGTGATGCCTCGGAATGCGTCCTTCTGAATCAGTCCTGCCTTGGGGAAAATGCCCCTCTGAGACAGTTGCCCAAGAACAAGGGAACCCCAGAGCAGACTACTGGACACTGGGATCACTCAGAAAGGCAGCACCTGTATAAATTGGCACATTTAAGGCTGTCTTTGTAGGGAAGTGATTCTCATCTTTCAGAGAATTTTTCCAGGCTTTCCAGTACAAGATGAGTTATAAAAGTACTTTCTCACCTTTTGTTTTCTGTGTCCCATCCCTGCAGTGTCTGCGTGCGGCGTTCCTGTCTTGGGTTAAGGAGTGGATGGCAGAGTCCCCCTGGACAAAGGAGCTGGTGCCCTCCCTGCCCTGGGCCCACCTGGCACACAACCAGTTCAAGAGCCGCCTGCAGAACTTCTCCAGGATCCTGGCTGTGTACCCCTGTGTGACTGGCTACCTCCTGACCCCACATGAATGCAGAATTCCATGCTCTGAGATGGTAGAGTCACTCCCTCAGCCCTGGCAGGGAGCTCTGTCTGCACTGCTCTTCAGTCTCCTTTGGATTTCAGCCACAGCAGAGGGGGAAGCACAGGCTGGGGTTCCTCAGAATTGGGAATGATCTACTGTGCTCTTATTGCTACAAGCAGGTTTTAAAATAGTTTTCTCTGCTTTTGCGTTAGACATGCTAATGAGCCAAGCCACAAACATGAGAATCGTAGAGCTTAAAGAAATCAAGTAGGACATTATTCAGTAGAACATGTGGTGTAGCAAGCCAGACTGAGAGCCCTAGGTCCATAAATAATTCTGAAATGCAGCTGTTGTTACCCCTGTCCCCGTGTGTGTGCAGGATCTGGACGTGCTGGCTGCCATGGCGTGTGCTGAGGAGCTAAAGAATCTGGTGAGGACAGCCTCCCCCGAGCTCTGGCTGCAGAGAGTGAAGAACCTCCACATGCCCATTGAATTCCTGTGCAAAGAGGAGGGTGCCCAGTGTAGGGGCAGCCACCGCCATCAGCTGCTGAGGGAGCTCAGGTAGGTACCAAGCTCTGCTCACAGCCCTGCTCTTTGCCTGGAGGTTCTCTGGGGCATTGGAGCAGCCATAAGCTGTTCTGGTGCTGCTTTTCTCAG
>NW_024525146.1:0-1524 GCF_017590135.1 Pyrgilauda ruficollis
CAACCTCATCATTCTGTGATTCTGTGACAACAGCTCGTCCATCTGCAATGCTGACAAGCTCAGCCACTAGCCAAAACATATTCCAGATCTGGCTCCAAATGCCACATGTTTGACCTGCCTCTGAGGATCGCATGTTCCAGACAGACGTGTTGTTCCTCTGTGCAGCACCTTACCGGGGTGATGTCTGTGGGCACTGTTGGTAGTGGGTGATGTCTGTGGGCACCGTTGGTAATGGATAAGGTCCCAATGTGGCACCTTTGGGAATGGGTGATATCTGTGGGCACCGCTGTGCGTGTCACTGCTTTAGCACGCTGTTATCGCTGCCTTGGGTAGGTCTGTCTCTTGGCAGAGATGGGCAAGCAGGGGAGAGCTGGGCCCTGGCTAATCTGCACAGCCTGTCTGAGTGGTTACATGTAGGGTGGGAGCCTCGCTGCATTCACCACCCTTTATCTGGTTTTCAAGACAGCCTTTGATAAAGAACCACAAGGCAGACAGTGGCAGCAGCTGAAAGGGTCGGGGATCAAGGTAGCGAAGGAAGACCTGGCTCCAAACCAAAAGGACCTTGGTGGCTGTGCCAAAGGGTCGGATCCTGCTTGAGGTGGGATGGGGATGTTCTCTCCAGAGCAGGGGAGTGGAAGGGGAGAGGGGAAGTGAGGCTGCAGTATTGCTGTGCATCCTCCTTGCACATATTTTACTGCACTCATTCCCTTTGCTCTGCCTCTTGCAAAGACCTAATTTATCTCCAGCAATAGTTTGTTCTGTCCAGCTGGGGCACGGAGAGAGGAATGCCATACATCCTGTAGGTACGTGGTGCTGTCCCACAGCATGTCCAACACCCTGCAGCACAGCCATCCCCTTCACTATTGGCCCAGGTGTGCTCTTGGCAAATGTGAGCCTTGAAAGGAGGGAAGAGATTCAGAAACTCAGGATATGCTCAAAGCAAATGAGTGCTTTAGCTGAAGTGCTGAGAGCTCTTTCCCTGAGTGCTTGCGGTGAGCTCCATTACCGCCGGGGCTCGGGACCTTCGGTGATGCGCAGGCGGGGAGAGCGCTCCTTAATGCCAGATTGGAGCTGTCTTTCCTAATGCAATTATTCCTCAATAATCTTGAAATGGAATACAATTAGGAAAGGAAGAGGGGGGAGAGTGTGCAGTGGTGGTGGGGCTCTGTAATGCCTGGGCTGTGCTGGACACAGCCCTTGGCCAGGGCACAGGCTGTGGGGCACCTTCTCCACGGAGCTGGCTGCAGTGTTTACCTTAACAGCGAGGAGTAAAGAGGAGGGTTTGGGGCTCTTCTTTTCCCTTTCATCTTGAAAAGTAATTAGGCTCAAAAGTGTTTCGGAAGAGGCTTGCAAGCTTTAAATCAAGCTTCTGAAGGGCCTTATCAAAGCAGTGGCATCTCCATCTGCGGAACTCCCCCGGGTTACAGAGCTGTGCTGTCGTCCCTGGATAACCCTTCCCAGCCAGAGGGATCTGAGGCCAGGATGCAGGGATCATAAAATCACAGAGTAGTTTGGGTTGGAAGG
>NW_024525147.1:0-1532 GCF_017590135.1 Pyrgilauda ruficollis
TTTTGGGACCCCTCCCCAAAATTTCGGGGCCCCCCCGGGGCGCTCCCACCTGTGGCTCCCCCGCCCCGCCACTTCCGCGCACGTGACCCGGCAGCGACCAATCAGCGCGCTCCTCCTCCGCAGGGGTGACTCCGCGCGGCCAATCAACGCGCGGGGATTCCCCAGCCGCGTGACCCGGCGCGACCAATCAGACGAGCGAATCAGCGGCGCGTCGCCATGGCAACGCGGAGGGGCGGTCACGTGACGGCCGCGGCCTAAAAGGCTTCAAAATCGAGCCCAAAAATGTCCCAAAAATGTCCCAAAAGTGACAAAAAACCGCCCCAAAATCGCCCCAAACTGACCCAAAACTGCTCCTAAATCCCTCGCGCGGCCAAAAATCGCCGCGAGCCGCTCAAAAATCGGCTAAAATGAGCTAAAAACGCCCCGAAATGCAGCAAAAGTGACCAAAATGGCCCCAAATGTCCCCAAGTGTCCCCAGATGTCCCCAAATGTCCCCAGATTGGTGGCAGGGCTGCTCTGGGGTGTCCTGGTGTCCTCAGGAGTGTCCCCAAGGCCACGCCGGTGTCCCCAAGGCTGTCCCAGTGTCCCCAATCCTTCATTTCCCTCCAAATTTTCCCAACTTTTTCCCCAATTTTCCTCCAAATTTCTCCAACTTTTTTCCCACTTTTCCTCCAATTTTTCCCACTTTTCCCCCATTTTTCCCCCAATCTTCCTCTACATTTTTCCCAATTTTTCTCCACTTTTCCCCCAATTTTCCCTCACTTTTCCCCCCACTTTTTCTCGATTTTCTCCCCAATTTCCCCCCAATTTTTTCCCATTTTTTTCCCATTTTTTTCCCAATTTTTCCCCGTTTCCCCCCAATTTTTTCCCATTTTTTCCCAACTTCCCCCCACTTTTTTCCCCACTTTTTCCTCCAATTTTCCCCCATTTTTCCCCAATTTTTCCCCACTTTTTCCCCAAAAACTTCCCCAATTTTTCCCCACTTTTCCCCAATTTTTTTACAATTTTAACCCAAATTTTCCCCAATTTTTCCCCCATTTTTTCCCTCATTTTTTCCCACTTTCCCCCCATTTTCCCCCAAATTTTCTCCAAAATTTCCCCTAATTTTCCTCCAATTATTCCACACTTTTTCCCAACTTTTTCCCCAGTTTTCCTCCAAATTTTTCCCAACTTTTCCCTCATTTTTCCCCAATTTTCCCCCAAAATTTTCCCCCAAATTTCCCCACTTTTCCCCAATTTTTCCCCAAATTTCCCCTAATTTTCTTCCAAATATTTCCCACTTTTCCCCCAGTTTTCCCCCAATTTTCCCCCCATATTTTCCCCAATTTTTCTCCAATTTCCCTCCAAATTTTCCCCCAATTTTCCCAAATTTTCCCCCAAAATTTTCCCACTTTTTTCCCAATTTCCCCAACTTTTCCTCTCTTTCTCCCCACTTTTTTTCCAAATTTTTCCTCAATTTCCCCCCAATTTTTTCCTGATTTCGTCCCAATTTTTCCCCCAAAATGTTCCCCATTTCCCCCCAATTTTCCCCC
>NW_024525148.1:0-1531 GCF_017590135.1 Pyrgilauda ruficollis
TTTATTACATGCAGGTAGAAGGAAAACTTCTCACCACTGAAATAAAGTTTTGTGGAAATGGTGAATGTCTGTATTCAGATATGAAAATTTTGCCTTTCAGGTGGCAAATTCAGATGTGAATGCATATGTTTGTAAAGGCTTCTAATCACAGACTAGCATTAATAGGAAAACATACCTAAGCAGAGGATGGATGCTAATTTGTTGGGTATTGCTTACTGAGATCCTTCTGGAATAACATCAGAGTTGTAACTTTTTGGCCCTGAAGATGAGACCTGATTGATTTAATGAACTAGGAACAGCCTGTCTTAAATAGGGTATGTGCCTTCATGTTCATAATTGCTGAAATTCCTATTTTGACAGAGCACACAGAATAACAGCAGATAAATGTTACATATTTTAACTTCTGAAATGTCTCTCATCAGCTACTTGTTTCATCTGATTAATGTGCCCTGTCAGTACAGAGCTTTAATCAGCCACAGACACCTTCTGGAAAATGATCAGGAGCAGATTTAGATGGAGAGCGATGCCAGAGGTAGTCAAGGTGAAGATTAATTCACATCTGCCTTCTAGAGTGGGAAGTAAATGTCAAAAACAATAGGCCAGCACCTTACAGACGAGGTGCCAGCATTGCATTTTGGTGTGTTTATGCATGGATTTGCAGTTCTTGTAAATGGAGTAAGTTGTGTGCTGGACTCGACTGCAAACAGAAGAGAGGTGCTTGTGATTGCTTCAGTTCTGCCTTTGCTGGCCCTCACAGCACAAGTTACATTCTTCAGAATGGTGTCCTGGCTACTCCTCCTCCCTCTCTTCTGCTTCATGGGGGTTATTTTAAATAGAAATGGAGAAGCAAGGCACCGTGAAATGCTCAGCCAGATTTTTCACTGGGGCTACTCTTTTGGAGACAAACATTCCTGGCAATGAAAAGGGCTAAACTCATGGAATGCATCAATACTTCATGGCCATTTTAAATATTTTAATAATGGTGGGCAGTGCAGTAACTCAAAAGCATCCAGGTGTCATTTAAAAAAAAATTAGAGGGGAAATGGAGTTTTCTAAAAGAAGGAGCTTCAACTTTGGAACTACAAGGAAAGTAAGAGAGCCCTACAAAAGCACAATAATGAAGTGTTTAAACATCATGTTTTTTGTGGTCTTTCCTGCCCTTCTTATTTTTTTAAACAACAAGGAGAAAAAATACCAAACAGAAGAAAGAGAAATATTTCCTGAAAAAAAAATAATTAAATGTTACTGCAAACCTATGGAAATGTGGAAACTGACAAAAATGTTGCATTGAGGGTAAGCCTAGATTTCCCCGCTGATGCTCTTGGAGAGGCATAGTGAAAACTCCAGAAAGGAATCTAGGAACAGTGAGGCAGAAACTGTGAAGGCCATTCTGATCTAGGACATAGCATCATGCTAAAAAAATCATTATCTATATTTTTTGTTCAACTACTTTAATACCAGCAGTCGTAATTACATGTAAATGATATGTATTTGTATATATGTAATACATACATATATATATATATAAATG
>NW_024525149.1:0-1529 GCF_017590135.1 Pyrgilauda ruficollis
TTTTTTTTCTTTGTTTTTTGCCAGACGCCACAAATGTTAGCATGGATGCCTGGAAAATGAAAGAGGCTCATTCTGAGTAAAAGTGTGTTTAGAAGCAAAGTTTTGGCAAGGGGCATGAGTTTTCCCCTTCCCACAACTGCTTTCCTGCAGCAGCTGAGGCTACAGAAACATGAGCCAAGGTAGTGAAATGCAGAAGGTGCAGAGCATGGTTCCTGGGAGGAGAGGTGAGCAGTAGGAATTCTGATGGAGGCAGAGGGAGTGTTCATCAGCTTGAGGTTCTCTGAGGGAGGTAAAAAGCGAAAGCAGAAAAGCCACGGTGGTAGAAAACCAGGGACAGTGTGGAAGGTTTGGCAGGGAACTGGAACTCAAGGTGGGAGATGTCTTTCAGTTCCTCACACTTGCCTGACACATTCAAATCTGTGCATTATTGGGTCTAAACTGAAGAGCAACCGTGGGTTTGCACGGATTGTGTTTAGACTGTGGTGGATGGAGAAAGACTGTGTGTTGACACAGGGACGTAGATTTTTACTGTGAAGAACACTGTAATCACTGTCTTGCCAAATGAGATTCATATTTATGACTGACAAAGGAGGGGGGGTAAAAGGAAACTGCAATAGGATTTTATATACTTGACGACTGTGAAGACAAATTACGAGATGCAATATTTGTCTTTGATAACGGATTCCCTGAAATGAAAGAAAAGCAGAATCTCCATGTACCTGGACTTGGGCACATTTTTTTTTCATTCAACATAATCAAACATTAAAGTACACTGCAGAAGACTGAAATTAGTATAAATATCAGTAAGTTGAATAAGAAAACCAAAGGGTGATGCTGAAGGGTGAGCTATAGAAATATTGAAGCTGAAGTAAAGTAACAGCGTAGTTATCTTTCAAAAACTTGTCTTTGCTCTATCCTAGATTGCTTTTTTTCCTAACCATCATTGTATAAGAATATGATGTATGGCAAGATTTGGAGATATCATAAATAGAGAAGGATATCAGAACAACATTTAAAGAAATTTGTATTGACCACAAGTACTACCAAAACTGAAGTGAGACTGAGTACGTGAAGAACAAGGTCATAAACTAGAGGGCTTAGATTATCTACCACAAATTTGAGAATTCAGGATTGTGAAATGATAAAGGAAAAACACCTGAGTGTACTTATCAATCAAAAAATGACAACTAGTAAACAGTGATGCAGAAGCAAAGTTGAGGAAGAAGGTTTGTTTCCAAAAGCATACATCAGAGAAAGAGAAGGTAATGATCAAACATAAAGATGATGTTGGCACAACGCTAAGAAGGCATAAAATGGCTAAAAATGGACTTATAAATTCGGAAAATGCATTTGTGCATCAGAGGACTAAAATTCTGGCACAGCCTTCCTACAGGGATAGATGGTGCAAAATCAAATTCTTTGGCAGGAAAGTTAATGTGTGAAATGGGAATTAGTGTTTAGTAAAACAATTTTTCCTTTCAAATGGTGATTTATCAAAATCAAAACATACCAGCTGAGTGAAAAAAAAA
>NW_024525150.1:0-1793 GCF_017590135.1 Pyrgilauda ruficollis
GCGAAGCGGACGTTGGTCTCGATGCTGGTGCGCTTCTTGCGGCGCCGCCCCGGGAGCCCCTCGAAGCCCCCCAGGGAGGGGGGGCCCAGCGAGGGGGGGCTGGGCAGGGTGGAGTCCAGCGACATCGTCTCTGGGGGAGGGGCACAGCACACACCTCACCCTATAGATCCCATAGGTCCCACTGATCCTATAGATCCCATGGATCTGATCCTATAGACCCCACAGACCCTATAGATCCCATTGATCCTATAGAATTGATCCCATTGATCCCACTGATCCCATAGATCCCATGGATCTGATCCCATTGATCCCATTGACCCCATAGAATTGATCCCATGGATCCCATTGGCACTGACGTCGTCTCTGGGGGAGGGGCACAGCACACACCTCACCCTATAGATCCCATAGGTCCCACTGATCCTATAGATCCCATGGACCTGATCCTATAGATCCCATGGATCTGATCCCATTGATCCCATTGACCCCATAGAATTGATCCCATTGATCCCACTGATCCCATGGATCTGATCCTATAGAACCCACAGACCCTATAGATCCCATTGATCCTATAGAATTGATCCCATTGATCCCACTGATCCCATAGATCCCATGGACCTGATCCTATGGATCCCATGGATCTGACCCTATAGATCCCATGGATCCCATAGATCTGACCCTATAGATCCCACAGATCCTATAGATCCCATGGGCCTGATCCTATAGATCCCATTGATCTGATCCCATTGATCTCATGGATCCCATTGATCCCATAGAACTGACCCTATAGATCCCACAGACCCTATAGACCCTATAGAATTGATCCCATGGATCCCATTGATCCCATGGATCTGACCCTATAGATCCCATTGATCCCATTGGCACCGACATCGTCTCTGGGGGAGGGGCGCAGCACACACCTCACCCTATGGAACTGACCCTATAGATCCCATTGATCTGGTCCTATAGATCCCATTGACCCTATAGATCCTATAGATCCCACTGATCCCACTGATCCTATAGATCTGACCCTATAGATCCCATGGATCCTATAGAATTGATCCCATAGATCCCATTGATCCTATAGATCTCACCCTGTAGATCCCATGGGTCCCATTGATCTGATCATATAGATCTGACCCTATAGATCCCATTGATCCCATGGAACTGACCCTATAGATCATATCGATCCCATTGATCCCATGGATCTGATCCTATAGACTCCATGGATCTTACAGAATTGATCCCATGGATCCCATGGATCCTATAGATCCCATGGATCCCATTGACCTGACCCTATAGATCCCATTGATCCTATAGATCTCACCCTGTAGATCCCATGGGTCCCATTGATCTGATCATATAGATCTGACCCTATAGATCCCTTTGATCCCATTGATCCCATGGACCTGACCCTATAGATCCCATTGATCCCATGGAACTGACCCTATAGATCATATCGATCCCATTGATCCCATGGATCTGATCCTATAGACTCCATGGATCTTACAGAATTGATCCCATGGATCCCATGGATCCTATAGATCCCATGGATCCCATTGACCTGACCCTATAGATCCCATTGATCCTATAGATCTGACCCTATAGATCCCATTGATCCCATTGATCTGATCCTATCGATCTGACCCTATGGATCCCATTGATCCTATAGACCTGACCCTATGGATCCCATGGACCCCGTAGATCCGATCCCACGGGCTGTCCATAGGGGATCAATAAGTGATCAATAAGGGATTTATCGATCCATAGGGGATCAATGGGTGATCGATGGGTGA
>NW_024525151.1:0-1529 GCF_017590135.1 Pyrgilauda ruficollis
TGGTTTATACTGGTCCGTACTGGTCCACACTGGGAGCACTGGGACGGACCAGGCTATACTGGGATGACCAGTTATACTGCTCCATACCGGTCCATACCGGTTTATACTGGTCCGTACTGGTTTATACTGGTTTATCCTGGTCCATACTGGTCCGTACTCATCCATACTGGTCCGTGCTGGTTTGTGCTGGTCCGTACTGGTTTATCCTGGTCCATACTGGTCTGTACTGGTTTGTGCTGGTCCATACCGGTCCATACCTGTCCCAAACTGGTCCGTACTGGTCCACACCAGTCCATACTGGTTTGTACCGGTCCGTACTGTTCCGTACTGGTCCATACTGGTCCATACCAGTCCATACCGGTCCATACTGGTCCGTACTGGTCCGTACTGGTTTATATCTGAATTTTGGCTCCCTCTGGTTCCCCCCCTCCCTTTTCACTTTTGGTTCCTCCCTCGAATTGTTTCCCCCCATTCCCAAATTTTTTGGGGAGATTTTCCCGGAATTTTTTTTTGGATCCCAAAATTTTTTGGGAATTCCCCGAATTTTTTTTTTTTTTTTTTTTTTTTTTTTGGGAATTCCCGGAATTTTTTGGGGGAAATTTTTGGGGAATTTTCAGGAATTTTTTGGACCCTCCGGAATTTTCGTCTCCCCCCGCGTTGAAATTTTGGTTTCTCCCGAGAAATCTTTTTCTCCCATTCCCAAAATTTTGGGGAATTTTTTGGAATTTTTGGGATTTTTAAAAAATATTTTGGGAATTTTTGGATTCCCTAATTTTGGGAATTTTTTTTTTTTAATTTTGGGGAATTTTTTGAGAAACTTTTGGGGAAATTTTTGGGAATTTTAGGGGAATTTTTTAGGATTTTTTAAAATTTTTTGGGGGAATTTTTGGAATTTATTCGGGAAATTTTTGGGGAATTTTTTTAGAAACTTTTGGGGAAATTTTTGGGAATTTTAGGGGAATTTTTTAGGATTTTTAAAAATTTTTTGGGGGGAATTTTGGGAATTTTTTTTTTTTAATTTTGGGGAATTTTTGGGATAATTTCTGGGGATGTTTTTTGGATTTTTAGGGAATATTTTTGGGATATTTTGTGAATTTTTTGTGAATTCTTGGGGATTTTTTGGGAATATTTTGTGAATTTTTTGGGAAATTTTTGGGGAATTTTTTGGAAATTTTTGGGGAAAATTTTAGGGATTTTTGGAGGAATATTTTGGGATTTTTTGGGCAATTTTTACCTTCAAAATTCCAATTTTAATTCCATTTTTTCCCTTTTCCCGCAGGAATTTCTCCCCATTCCCGGAATTTTTTGGGAATTTTTGGTGAATTTTTGGGGGAATTTTGGGAATTTTTTGGGGGAATTTTGGGGAATTCTTGAGAAAATATTTGGGGAAATTTTTGGGATTTTTTAGGGAATATTTTTGGGATATTTTGGGAATTTTGGGGGATTTTTTGGGGATATTTTGTGAATTATTTGGGAAATTTTGAGGAATATTTTGGGGAATATTTTGGGAATTTTTAGGGAATATTTTG
>NW_024525152.1:0-1513 GCF_017590135.1 Pyrgilauda ruficollis
AATCCCAAAAAAAATCCCAATAAAATCGATAGGGACGAGCATGGAGTTGAAGGGGGTTCTTCCAATGTTTTTGGATTTCGGAATATTTGGATTTAAGGGAGGATCTCCCAGTTTTCGACTAAGAGTGAGGATTCCAAATCCGGGTTTGCTGCTGGCTCTGAGAAAAAAAAAGAATATTTGGGAAATCTGATCAAAATCCCAATAAAATCAACAGGAAATGAGCATGGAATTAAAGGGGGTTCTTCCAATATTTTTGGATTTTGGAATATTTGGATTTAAGGGAGGATTTCCCAGTTTTCAACTGAAAGTGAGGATTCGAAACCCAAGCTTAGTGCTGGGTCTGGGAAAAAAAAGAATATTTGGAAAATCAGGTTAAAATCCCAATAATTTCTATATTAAATGAGCATAAATTGAAGGGGGTTCTTCCAATATTTTTGGATCTTCCAATATTTTTTGGATTTAAGGGAGGATCTCCCAATTTTGGGAGTGAAAGTCACGATTCGAGTTTGCTGCTGGCTCTGAAAAAAAAAAGAATATTTGGAAAATCTGATCAAAATCCCAATAAAATCAACAGGAAACGAGCATGGAATTGAAGGGGGTTCTTCCAATATTTTTGGATTTTGGAATATTTGGATTTAAGGGAGGATTTCCCAGGTTTAGACTAAAAGTGATGATCTAAACCCCAAGCTTAGTGCTGGGTCTGAAAAAAAAAAGGAACATTTGGAAAATCTGATTAAAATCCCAATAAAATCAATAGGAAACAAGCATGGAAATAACAGGGGGTTCTTCCAGTATTCCTGAATTTTGGAATATTTGGATTTAAGGGAGGATTTCCCAATTTTGGGAGTAAAAGTCACGATTCGAGTTTGCTGCTGCCTCTGAAAAAAAAAGAAATATTGTTAAAATTGGATTAAAATTCAATTAAAATCCCAATAAAATTGATATAAAATGAGCATGGAATTGAAGGCAGTTCTTCCAACCTTTGGAATATTTTGGAATATTTGGATTTAAGGGAGGATTTCCCAGTTTTTGATAAAAGTGAGCATTCCAATCCCAGTTTGCTGCTGGCTCTGAGTAACGATTGCCACGTTTTAATGACTTCTTTAATTACCCAGCATTTTAACGAGTTCTCCTCACCCTCCACAACACCCCATCCTCAAATTTTTCCTCCTCCCCCGACCCGAATTCCTCGGATCAGAGCAGCGAGGGGATGCATCTGGAATTTTCCGAGCAGAAGAAGAAAATTTGGGAATTTTGTTTGGATCCGAGCGGACGCGGAGGAAAATCGCGGCAGGAGGAGCAGGAGCCATTTTGGGTTGGTTTTGTTGATTCTTTCTCACCTCGGGCTTTTTTTGGGCTCTTTTTGGTGCCTGGAAAAACCCAAATATTCAAATTTTGGCTTTATTCCGACGCCGGATCCAACCGGGATCGGCTTTTCCTGGTGTTCTCCTGAATTTTGGGGAAATTTCTTGGTGTTCTCCTGGATTTTAGAGACATTTCCTGGTGTTCTCCT
>NW_024525153.1:0-1528 GCF_017590135.1 Pyrgilauda ruficollis
GGGTGGAATTTGGGGTCACCTGGACGGAATTTTGGGGTCACTCGGGTGGAATTTTGGGGGTGAGGAACCTTCTGGAGAACCTTGTGATGAAACTCGGCAACTCCTGGGTGGAATTTTGGGGTCACCTGGGTGGAATTTGGGATCACCTGGATGGAATTTTGAGGTCACCTGGACGGAATTTGGGGTTTTGGGTGGAATTTTGGGGTCACCTGGATGGGAATTTGGGATCACCTGGACGGGATTTGGGGTCACCTGGACGGAATTTGGGGTTTTGGGTGGAATTTGGGGTTTTGGGTGGAATCCCCAAATCCGGAGGTCCCCGAACTTCCCGTTTTTCGCCCCAAGCCGACCGCGAGGTCCAACGGATCCTCCTGGAGCTGCTCAACCAGATGGACGGCTTCGACCAGAACGTCAACGTCAAGGTGCGCCCAGGTGTGCCCAGGTGTGCCCAGGTGTGCCCAGGTGTCCCCAGGTGTGCCCAGGTGTGCCCAGGTGTGCCCCAGGTGTCCCCAGGTGTCCCCAGGTGACCACGCCCACCAACCTGGGGACACCTGGATGCAGAATTTTGGGGTCCTGGAGGAACCCAGGTGTGTCCCAGGTGACCTTCAGCCCTCACCTGTCCCTCAGGTGTCCCCAGGTGTCCCCCAGGTGTCCCTCAGGTGTCTCCAGGTGTCCCCCAGGTGTCCCTCAGGTGTCTCCAGGTGTCCCCCAGGTGTCCCTCAGGTGTCTCCAGGTGTCCCCCAGGTGTCCCTCAGGTGTGGAAATTATGGGATTTTATGGAGTTTTTTGGGATTTTTGGGGTTTTCTGGGGTTTTGGGGCTCTCACCTGTGCCCAGGTGTGTCCTCACGTGTCACCTGTGCCCAGGTGATCGTGGCCACCAACCGCGCGCACACCTGGGCACACCTGGATCAGCAATTCCAGGGGTTTTACGAGTTTTTTTGGGATTTTATGGGTTTTTATGGGATTTTTTTTGGGTTTTCTGGGGTTTTGGGGCTCTTACCTGTGCCCAGGTGCGCCCTGACCCCTCACCTGTGCCCAGGTGATCATGGCCACCAACCACACAAACATCTGGGCGCACCTGAGCACACCTGGATCAGCAATTCCAGGGGTTTTATGGGATTTTTTGGGATTTCATGGGTTTTTTGGGGTTTTTTGGGGTTTTGAGGCTCTCACCTGTGCCCAGGTGTGTTGTCACGTGTCACCTGTGCCCAGGTGTGTTGTCACGTGTCACCTGTGCCCAGGTGATCATGGCCACCAACCACACAAACACCTGGGCACACCTGGGCACACCTGGGCACACCTGGGCACACGTGGTCAGGATTTCATGGGGTTTTATGACTTTTTTTGGAATTTTATGGGGTTTTATGGGAGTTTTTTGGGGGTTTTTTTGGGGATGTTTTCTGGGGTTTTGGGGCTCTCACCTGTGCTCGGGTGTGTTCTCACGTGTCACCTGTGCCCAGGTGTGTTCTCATGTGTCACCTGTGCCCAGGTAGTTAGAAACACACCTGGGCACACACCTGTCCGAGG
>NW_024525154.1:0-1528 GCF_017590135.1 Pyrgilauda ruficollis
TGGGGTTATTTCCTCGGGGATTTTGGGTGTTTCCCCCCCCATTTTTGGGCCGTTTTCGGGCGGTTCCCGGCAGGTTCTGGTGTTATTTCCTCAGGGATTTTTGGTGTTATTTCCTCGGGGATTTTTGGGCTGTTTCCCCCCACATTTTTGGCTGTTTCCCCCCCCATTTTTGGGCTGTTTTCGGGCGGTTCCCGGCAGGTTTTGGTGTTATTTCCTCGGGGATTTTTGGGCTGTTTCCCCCGTTTTTGGGCTGTTTTCGGGCGGTTCCGGCAGGTTCTGGTGTCCCTGCAGGTGCGGATGATGCGCAAGCCGGGCCGGGCGGAGCGCACGGCCGTGGTGGTGGGCACGGTCACCGACGACGTTCGCATCCAGGACGTGCCCAAGCTCAAGGTCTGGGGCAAAAAACCCCGGCTTGGGGCAAATCCGGGAATTTGGGGCAAATTCGGGTGTTTGGGGGGAAATCTGGGAATTTGGGGCAAATCCGGGAATGTGGGGGGGAAATCTGGGATTTTGGGGGGGAAATGGGGGATTTTGGGGGGGAAATGGGGGATCTTGGGGCAAAATCCGGGAATTTGGGGCAAAATCTGGGAATTTTGGGGGGGAAATGGGGCTTTTTGGGCTGGTTTTGGGCTGGTTTTGGGCTGTTTTTGGGCTGTTTTTTGGGCTGTTTTTGGGGATGATTTTGGGCTGTTCCTGTCTGATTTTGGGCTGTTTTTGGGGTGTTTTTTAACTCTTTCCTGTCTGATTTGGGGCCGTTTTTGGGGATGGTTTTGGGGATGATTTTGGGCTGTTTTTTAGGCTGTTCCTGTCTGTTTTTGGGCTGTTTTTAGGGATGATTTTGGGCTGTTTTTTAGCTCTTTTCTGCGTGATTTTGGGCTGTTTTTGGGGAAGATTTTGGGCTGTTCCTGTCTGATTTTGAGGTGTTTTTGGGGATGATTTTCGGCTGTTTTTTGTGCTGTTCCTGTCTGATTTGGGGCCGTTTTTGGGCTGTTTTTTAACTCTTTCCTGTCTGATTTTGGGGTGGTTTTGGGCTGTTTTTGGGCTGTTTTTTGGGCTGGTTTTGGGCTGTTTTTATCTCTTTCCTGTCTGTTTTTGGGCTGTTTTTGGGCTGTTTTTTAACTCTTTCCTGTCTGATTTTGGCCGGTTTTTGGGCTGTTTTTGGTCTGTTTTTGGTCTGATTTTGGGCTGTTTTTGGGGATGTTTTGGGGCTGTTTTTTGGGCTGGTTTTGGGCTGTCTTTGGGCTGTTTCTGGCTCATTTTGGGCCGCTCCTGTGTTTTCGGCCAGGTCTGCGCCCTGCGGGTGACGCGCGGCGCTCGCACGCGGATCCTGCGGGCCGGGGGCTCCATCCTCACCTTTGACCAGCTGGCCATGGCCACCCCCAAGGGCAAGGGCACCGTGCTGCTCTCAGGTGGACGCAGACCCCTCCCCAAATTCCCCAGACCCCAAAAATCCCCGTGAAATTAACATAAACTATCCCAAAATAACATAAAACAAATATCAGCTCTAAAAACCCCAAAATAACCCCAA
>NW_024525155.1:0-1528 GCF_017590135.1 Pyrgilauda ruficollis
CTCACCAGGATTAGTTAAAATGGTGTTACTTTCTGGCATTATTGAAGTGGAGTTGCTTATCGTTTACTTTTGTGTGGGTGTGTCTGTGCATGTGCTAAAGCAAAGCAACACGAATGAAATCCAAATTTTATCTGAAGCTTGATCTCTGTTTCTGACTTTCTGCAGACTTCTAATGCATGTGCATGTATTCCCATGAATTTAAAAACAAAATAAATACAGTTTTAATATGGGGTTCTGGTACAACGCCCCCCACACGCCCAAAAAGGGCAGACTTTCCCTTTGAAATTTTTTTTTCCATGTTACAGTCATTTTTTGTTTCTTCTTTTTACAAAGGTTGTGGATATTACCAGCAGACTGATAATTTCAAAACCTTGCTGAGACTATGAATGTTGGTGCTGATTCTGCAGGCTCCCAGACCATTTTAATTGCATAAAGAAATCTCCATGGCAACTTCTTCTAGGAGGATGTGCTGTTAGATAGTGAAGTTTTATGGTGGAAGGAGCAAATGTTGGAAAGCGTTAAGTTTCAGCGAGGAAAGCTGACTGCAGCTGACAGTGTAGCCAGGAGTACTGTGGCCAAGGTGTTGCACCCTTCTGGTGAGGAGTAAGAGGAGCAGCTCACTGACTACCTGTCACCAGTGTTTTTGGCAGTGCAGGCACTCCCAGCACTGATTGCTGAAGAGACTCAGTCAGTC
The DNA here is from genome assembly GCF_017590135.1 of Pyrgilauda ruficollis. NCBI lineage: Eukaryota > Metazoa > Chordata > Aves > Passeriformes > Passeridae > Pyrgilauda > Pyrgilauda ruficollis. The sequence goes on from NW_024525155.1 coordinate 695, forward strand.
CCTCAGGCAGGCAGGGACTGTTTCTGTACTCTCTGGACATTTTTAATTCAGGAAGGAAAACCAGCCAGAAAACCCAACTGCAGGGTTTTGCATCATTAAGTTTCTGCCTAAGCTGTGGAGCAGCTTTAAATCAAGCCCAAATCTTTCTCAGCGATGGCAAGCAGTGGAAAATACCTTGAGGCAAAGTTGTTTCAGTGGAGCCAAGAGTTCATTGTGAAAGCGAGGGCACTCGGTGTCTGTTGGGAAAGTGTGATATTCCTGAAGTCCAGTAGGTTTTCTCGGTGCTTTTCCTTCCCAGGAATTGGTTGTGGAGAGCCTTTTGGGAATGGTGCCATGCCGTGTGCAGAGCTGCCCAGCGCAGAGTTCCCGCAAGCTTGCCAGGGGCTGTGGTGCTGCAGGAGTGACCCTGTGCAGCTTGCAGGAGTGTGGTGCTGCACTGCCCTGCTCGTGGAGCCCTTTGCCCTGTGCTGGGTGCAAAGCTTTGTAACATTTGCTTGGGTTTTGAACTGTGAGCTTTGAGGCGGGGGTGGTAATGTGTGCTGACAGAAAATGAGGAACGCTACCTTGGCGGCACTGAATTGTCTTTCCTCTTCTTTGCCTCAGCTTTGTTCTGGAAGGAAAAGCGTTGAAAATGTGGGAAATCTTCCAGTCTCGCACTGTTACCTTACTTTCGTGGTTGAGGCTTCACTAGCTTCACGTGATGCTTCTAGCCTTTTGACACAAGAGTTGACTTTATGGGGTCTTTTCAGTCTATAAAATCAATACAATTTTCCTGCCGCAAACAAGCCAAGCCAGTGCAGCTGCAGAGCTTTCACTTCATATATTTTTCCTTTG